>NW_022196757.1:398273-780624 GCF_008641045.1 Pistacia vera | reverse complement strand
GGGCACCTGGGCACCCGGTTACAGGTTTCTTTTTTGCACCCACACCCACACCCGCACCTATTTTTTTTGAAAAAACCCACCCCGTTCAGGGCGGGTCCCCGACAGGGCAGATCAAACACCCTTCCCTATTCCCACAGTACTCTCACAAGTTATGAATGCAAATCATTGTAACCTAAAAATTCCCAGAAAAATTAACAATATTTAATGGACTTTAGAAGACTTCGTATAAGGCCATTCTAATTTCTCCCAAATCCAAAATTGTGTTGATGTAAAATTTGGAGTGGTATAGGTAATTGGGTCATTCATCATTGGATCTATACCGGTTTAGTCCAGTCATCAATAGGCCTGATATGTGGATCATTTCTTCAGCTAGTAAAAATGAAACTATCCAATATATGACAGCATAGCCACACAATCAGCTGACTTTGACTAGAATTAATGGGTTGTGATTGTTTTACAAGTGGGTTACTCATCACCTGCCTGGGCCTGACAGTTGCAGCTGTTAGTACTAATTGTTTCCATTTCTCCATAATCACCTTTGTTTCCTTTCATTATTCAGAGTAAATCAAACCATTTTATGTACAATAATATTAAAGTTATCCTCATATAGTTTAAAGAATATATTCGACATTAGCTTAAAACTATAGTTCCTGTGTGAAAGCTGAATGTATTGGAATATTTTAATTCAACATGCATAAACATTTCTGTTTCTTCAAAAATAAAGCTATGCTACATACGTCATCTTGTTTCTCCTTGTCAATTTTAAAATCATATAAACTCATAAATTCTTCTGCATTAATTCCCTAGTTTGTTTTCATGTTTACCCTGATCATGAATTGTGCAGAATTCAGTTTTTGGCTTAATAATGACTGTTGGATCAGAAATAATACTTGGTACCATATTAAGTGGCAGGATAGCTGATATACTAGGCAGGAGACTTGTAGTCTTATTAAGTTTCTCTCATTTGTAAACTTCAACCATTCTTCTTAATTGTGTAACTTGTTCATCTCATTAATCAGGCTATGTTCTCTGATATATTCTGTACCTTTGTTTGGTTTGCTATCGCTTTCGGGAAGGTTCAATTCTTTTTCCCTTCTGTCCCATTTCATAACTATAATTCATTCACCAAACGCTTTATGTAATCTTATTTCTACATCAGTGTAGACTTTTCACTCGTATACATAGTTGGAAATGACATCTCTTGGTCCACATTGGCTCTAGTTGGTAATAAAATTCCCTGCTGTATAGTGTTAATTTAATCTAAAGCTTCAGTCAAAATTGATACCTTTTGCTCATTTTTCTCCAGGTGCTATTCCATGCCTGTTGCAAATTTAAACTTTATTTTTCATTCCTGAGTCTCCCTATAGATGGCTGGTGAGTTCAATTCAACATATTGTAGGGAAAGCAGTTTAATCTTTCTGTCGTATATGTAAGACGATAATGGAGTTTTAAGTACAAAGGACAAATGCTATTTTTTTTGCAGGTTAAAGTTGGAAGGGAAAAGGAGTTTGAAACGGCTCTGCAGTGCCAAGGGGAGAAATTTCTGATAATTCTCAAGAAGCAGCTGATATTAAGAGTATGCTTACCAGTTACCAGTTACCACTTCATCTTTTTAATGGAGACTTCAACTTCACCTTGAGGGAATTACAAGTACTTTTAATTGTTTTGTAGGATAATTTGGAAACCTTTCACCAGGGCTTGGGAACTAGATTTTCGGAGCTGTTCCGCAAATTCACTCATTGTGAGCGTCCAAAATATGACTCATTCTGTCACCTTTCAGTTTCATGATTTTCCTAATATATCAATGGAATTAAAACTCTTCAGATTGGAGTTGGCAGGAGTCAGTGGTATGGCATATTATGCTACTAGTATATTCGAAAAAGCCGGTAATTATCCTGCAAGATTTGCTCATATCAATCATACAGATAATATAGTGAACAGGAAAAGAGATTTTCCATAGGTATTTCCACTAGTCTTGGAATTACAATAGTAGCTATAGCAGCGGTAGTCACTAGACTCATCTCAAATTTGGTTTCTCCTTATCGTATTTCTTATTATGAGCACATGTTGTTAACAGTGCATAAATTAATTTGGTATATTTATAACTATAGATTTATATGGTTTAAGATTAAAAATAACATTAGGTCTTTGATCTTTTAGAAAAAAGAAAATTTAGATAGGTTTGAGGGTTGTTGATGCTTGATTTTGTCATCAACTACTCGCACGTATAAAGTGCTAAGCAGACTTAGAAATTACACGTGAACTAGAAAATGAAATAAACAAAAGGGAGACGATTTTTATAGTTGTTCGGATGCTCAAAGTGAATCCTACGTCCACTATCTTTTTATTTATGAAAGAGTACAATCAGGTTGCCTGTAAAGATTAGAGAGAACAAAAATACATAGAGGGAGAAGGAGAAAGAGAGAGAGTTTATGTTATCAGAACTACAATCCCGAAAAATGAGAGGGGAGCTCTCTATTTATAGTAAGAGGTTTCTAGGTAATGATTAAGGGTCTACCAACGGGTAGGTGCCGTACAGTTCCTACCTTGCTTCCCATTGGTGGGTTGCATGGAAGATATCCTTAAATCGCGTAGGGCTTGGGCAAGTGGGTGACTCCTAGCCACTCACTCGCCAAGCCTTTACCTGCCAAGCTGATGACAACCTTACTTCTTCTGTCCTTGGACGACGTGGCAGCACCTGAACGGCACAATGCCTTCCTGAACTCTGATTGGTCCTTACTAACGTAAGTCTATGTCAGTCTTGATTTTTTAGGTATAATAGAAGCTCCCCAGTTCCTAAGGTTCAACGCTTGAATGTTAAGAACTTTATGATTATGCTATGATTTGGCTCATCCCGAGGATCACTTGCGTGAGCTGCAAGCAGAGTACGGCTGAAATAACATGAAGTTCATGATTTTTCTCGACCAGTGAACTGAGTGGAGGTCGTGACGTGGGCTTGGCGAACTTCACAAGTGACCTAAGATGATCATCCCCTAAAGGTTCAGCGACCTGGGGTCAGATCCTACTCAGTAGGGGTGAGTGGTTCCGGGTATCCTGCATTTTTCGAAGGAATCAGAACCGTACAGTGCAGGTTCCCAAAAAAAAGGAACCTGAATCGGAACCTCATAATGCAGGTTCTTAAATTCAAGGAACCGGAACCTAAAATGCAGGTTCCGATTCCGTTCCCGGGTACCTTGTAAAAAATCAATTACCCCCTATTAGTTTAAAAAATGACAAAAATACCTTAAAAGTTTACAAATACACCCCTAAAAATTTTTGATTACTCATTCATTTGTGTCCAATGTGACTCATAAATCCTCTAATCTCTAGGCAACAATTGAATCCAATCAGTTCATCACAATTCACATAAAATTCCCCAATCAAAACCAAAACACAAACAAATAATTAAACAATCATACTATAAATCTATAATTTAATATTATAATTAATTAAATTTCTAATCATTTAATTAAGTATTGTAATAATGTTTATAATGTAATATTATAATTAATTAAATAATCATACTATAAATCTATAATGTAATGTTATAAATTTATAATTAATTAAGTAATATTTAACTGTATAATGTTATAATTAATTAAATGATTATAATATAATGTAATATTATTATCAATTAAGGAATTATATAATTATAATGTAATGTTTTAATTAATTAAATTTCTAATCATTTAATTAAGTATTGTACTAATGTTTATAATAGAATACTGTAATTAATTAATTAATCATTTAATTAAGTAATCATACTATAAATTTATAATGTAATGCTTTCATTAATTAAATTTATAATAATTTAATTAGGTATTGTACTATTGTAGTAAATTATTAGTATTTATAATATAATGTCATAATTAATTAAGTAATCATTTCATTATGTAATGTTATAATTAATTATATGAATGTTATAGTGAATTAAGTAATCATACTATAAATCCTTAATATAATATTATAATTAATTAAATTTCTAATCATTTAATTAACTATTATATTAATGTTTATAATTGAATGTTACAATTAAATAAGTAATCATTTGTTTATAACGTAATGTTATAATTAATTAAATAATCATATTATAAATTTATAGTGTAATATTATAATTAATTAAATTTTTAATCATTTAATTAAGTATTGTGCTAATGTAGTAAATTACTAATGTTTATGATATAATGTCATAATTAGTTAAGTAATCATTTCATTATGTAATGTTATAATTAATTATATGATTATATTATAATGTAATGTTATAATGAATTAAGTAATCATACTATAAATTTTTAATGTAATATTATAATTAATTAAATTTAATTAAGTATTGTATTAATGTTTATAATGTAATATTATAATTAATTAAATAATTATACTATAAATCTATAATGCAATGTTATAATTAATTAAATTTTAATTATTTAATTAAGTAATGTACTAAATTACTAACGTAATGTTATAAACTTATAATTAATTAAGTAATCATTTAACTATAATATAATGTTATAATTGATTAAGTAATCAATTAACTAATAATGTATTAATGTTTATCAATTTATTTTATATAATTAATCAATTACTAATTTACTACAGATATACTTAAAACTTGATAATTGAAGTAAATAACTAAATATTATATTATTATTTAATCAAATATATTATTCTATTAAAAAATAACTCTTTTAATAACATTAAAATACTTTTAATTCGTCTTAATTCCAATTATACACTTAATTAATTAAAACTTTAATATTAATATATTAAAGTTTTTTACATGGTGTAGTTTATATGTAATAAGTATAATTGTATATTTATTTAATTAGGTTATTGTAAAAATTTAACTTCTTCCAATTTTTTATATGTAAAATTACATAGACTCCCCTAATCTTCACAAATATTTCATTTCAGCCCAGGTTCTAAAACAGGATACCTACTACAAGTTCCAAACCGGGTACTCGCTGCAGGTTTTTTTTTCTAGGTTTTGGTTCCGGTTCCGATTCCTTCACATGTAGGAACCGGAATTGGAACCGCATAGTGTCAGTTCCAAAAAAATGGAACTGGAACCTCCCCATACAGTGTTGGTTCCAGGTAAGTTTCGGTTCTACCCATAGGTTCTGGTTCTACCTACCACCCGTGCTCACCCCTACTGCTCAATGCTATATTAACATGCTTCGAACTTTGCCCATCCCTCTCGACCTGAAAACACTTAGAAAATTCTCACCGAAAATCGGAGGTCACTTCATTTCGAGCTCAATACACGACAAAGAGTGTTTCATTCGAACGACCTCTTCAGATGTTATTTGTTGCGCTTGACAGTTGGCCTGTTCAATAAAGTAAGATTTATCTGACAGACGTGTCTTTGTGTAATAAGTGTCAGCCATGAGCATTAAATGCAAGCCATGCTGAAACGACATTTTCTTTTAAAGCATTAAATGTGGATGAGGGCGTATTCAATGCGGTGAAGATAACCACGCCGAAGTTTGGTTTCTCCAATGGAGGGAACCGTCGATTGATCTTCACGAAGCGTGAAGGTTACTCTTCATGAGGATTGGCGACACGTGGTCGCATCCAATGGCTAGGAACACGTCCCGCCCAAACGTCGCTTGCAAAGGAAACCAAGTGTCGCCTTCTTCCCTATAAAAACCCAACCCCATTTCGTGATTTTCACATAACTCACATCTTTAGAGAGAAAAAACAAAGTTTTTTGCACTCAAAAGCCAGTTCATCCTTCTTCCAGTTGATGCGCAACTGCCGCTACGACAGGACGTTCATCCCTAACAACCAAGAGGTAAGGAATACTCCCCTTTCTTTTTTTCATTCCTGTCAAAAAACTCAGTTTTTTCATAGCAATGGTGGGCTTGAATGCCTGGTAAACGTTTCACGATGCACATTCCTGGGTAGTGTTAAAAAAGGAACACTCTTAAAAATAGAAAACCTAGGGCACAGATCCTTGGGAACTCGTTCTCAAGGACGTTGGAATGAAAATTAGGGTTTTTCTTATTCTTTCAAGTCGTCGTACGAAACACTGCGTACGGAGACTAAGTCCCCTCTTCGTGTCGCACCTTTTCAGACTTTAGGAGTAATTGACACTTTGGAGATGAAAACAGCTGTTGGAACCAACTCGTAGCCCTCGAGCACCTTGACTGGTCCTGCACAGGCGGTGCTGTCAACAACCACTACGGATGAGATTCAAAAATGTAATAGCCGCGTTCTACTCAAATATTCATAAAACATGTACATAATAAAATACATATAAAATAGCATAAAAAGGTTGGGCCCAAATTTTTCTTTTATTAAACATATACATTCTTTATACAAAAAGTTGTATCATGTACAAAAGCATCAAAACAAGGTGGACAGTGTAATCATTTCCCTTCGCCCGCCGATGTCCATCCGACTGTATCTGATTCTATCCTCACCTAGATCCTGCAAAAACATAGAAAACAATGGGGTGAGCACAACTAATGCTCAGTAAGTAAATCCTCTACTCATCTATCCCCGTAACTCTCTCTCTCTAATTCTTTCCTTACAATTCTCATTTACTCTCTCTTTATACTTCTCATTACTTTCTCTTTCTCAGAACTCTTTTTACTACCTCTCTCTAGTAGTCACGGCCTCATCTTACTGGAGGCACGGCCGGGACTCACTCCCACTCTACGTGACTTCTACTCATTCTAGCCGATCGGACTCGGTTATGCATGGATTCAGAACCCTTGGCCATGTGAGTGTATACTCTCTCTCTCGGGTACTCGGGTATAGCCCTCATCCACATGTACTCTCACGGGCTACACCACTTTTCTCTCTCATACTCATGCCGCTCTCTCAATACAGCATACATGCGGGAATACTTTACCCATTACTCACGGGTTCCCCATCGCACAACCTACTCTATTCTCTTTTCTCTTTATTCTCTAGTGCTCATTTTCTCTTTCTCTTTACTCTTAAAGTAGCTTATACTCCAATTCTCTACTATGTCTCAAGCTACTTCTTAAGTGCATAAAAAAAATGCGTATGGACAGCTCATGCTCACTAAGGCACTTATGAAATGCCAAATGCAATATTTCGTCAAAACAGTCATTCTGCACAGGTTGCACTAAAAAGGGCATAACTTGCGTTATACACATCAGATTTCTACGGTTTTGGTCTCGTTTTAAAGCTTCAAAACAGGGCTACAACTTTGATGTTTTGGTCTCAGCCCAGTTCAATCCGTAAGATGCCCAAAATTCACTTAGAATGTCACGGCTGTGACAGGGTAGATTTCACTTAGGCATTTCCTCAAACAACTCATGTGCATACCAAAGCTCTACTTATCTATAACTCTACTCTTCTCTTTAATCATCCAAAAAGGGAGGAAAACTCCCTCATACACTCTAGTTTCCTGTCAAGGCAAAACACTCTCATAGGGTTTGCTCAAAACTCCCTCCAACTTCAATCAAACTCAACTCATCATCATACAATCACAACACTTCTCATAACTCAATTAAATTCATATCAACATATATACATACTCATAACATCTCAACAAATATAGAACATACATATACATACTCAAACTCTACTCAACTAAATTCTCAAATCTCAATTTAGTTAGGATTTACTTACCTTGGGAAAAAGTGACTTCTCTAGCACTTTTCCTTTCCTTTATTGTCTTGTCTTCTCTCTTCAACTTAAAACAACAACAAGCACAATAATAACAATATAAGACTTCAATATAACCATAAGCGAAACTCACATCTAAAGTAAGAATCTTTACTTTAGGATGCTTTAGATGAAATCTCTACTTAAAATTACTCAAAAGCTCTCTTAAATCCCTTAGAAATCTTAGGAAAATTGAATGGAAGATTGAGAGAAATTAGAGAATGGATATGGCGGTGGAATGGATGCAAAATGAAGGGTTTATTTCACTTAACCCTTTTTAGCTCATATTATAACTATCATTTCCAATTTTGCCCTTACTCTTCCTTGGAAATTCCACCTATATCCTTTGATTCTTTTCAAATACACCCCCACTCCAACACATTCTCTACTAAATTTCCTTATATTTTACTCCCCACTTTTCCTACTAATTAGGGGTAGAAAGGTCATTTTTACCCTTATGAAGAATTCTCTAGAAAACTCAAGAAGCTTTTTGTTAGGCTCTTTGCTGCGGCGAAGAACATTCCGTCGCCCCGGTGAAACACGGTAGAACCTACCCGTGGGTGCAGCACCTCATCGCCGCGGCGAATATTCTCCTTCGCCCTGGCAAAGATTGGATTTCCAAAATTCAACAAATCTCAACCAAAACCAAGGCAAACACTTAACCAATTCGACATATCATGACAACAATCAAACTCAATCAAAACCAAATCAATAAATATTTAAGCAAGACAGCAAATCTTGAGTACGTACCTTAAGTAGGGCGTTACATAAAAGGGGTAGACTAGTTTGCGATCAACGTAAACGTCCACTAGCATAGGTTGCACACCACTCAGGACCCTTAAGAGGGAATGGTTGCGATCTCAAAGTCAATCTTCAAATACGAGGTGACAATACCTTTTCACCTCTTCATTAAATCGATCCTCGATCATTTCGAGGTCGTACCATTCCAACTAATGCCCAATGCATATATGATAGTGATTGCTATGTATATCGCATGCCGCAAACATGAACTTGGCGAGTTAACAACGTTGGAACTCGCATGCGCTTACTACTTGAAGAAAAGCAAGGACAAAGATTCCTTCTATCTCTCAAAGTGATCTACAATCGAGGGAGGGATATTTGATTACCCTAGCAACGTTGGGACTTATGACCCCAAATATTTCTTCTTTGAATATGATGGTGTTTGCAAATTTAGGGAGCTGAGTAGGTTCTTCCTTTTTGTTTTACAAACTGACTACCCTTTCCTTTATCTTTTGGTAGTTAAGACTAATGGAACTTTTCTTTTTCACGGGAAACAAGACGACCAGGTTGTCAGCTCTAGCAGATTTTAGCCGTATCAAGGCATTTGGTCGTTTAACCGATTAGAGTTGTGGCACAAATCTGCTCATGACTACTGCCAACTTGCAAAAGTACATATTCTTTAGCTTTGAGGCATGTTTAGAAACTCCAGTCCGTAAGTATTTTTATATCCAGAAGAACTATTAGCTTTGCACCAAAGATGACATTTTTGCTAACACATTTTCATGGCGTGCAGCGACCATGCCACCAAGGGTTCCAAAGCCACCTACAAAGGCTGGGGGATTTGTATTCCCCAGGGTCAACCCGATTGAGCTACTTAAGGTGACTCCTAGTGTCGCCCCCACAGGAGGGGTACAGATCGACACTGCAAGGCAGCCATCCATGGAGCGACGCGTAGAAGCTTCTCAGCCTATGGCTGCTCATGCCACGAAGCAGAAAACCATGGGCCACAAGACCAAGAAAGGGAAACAGTTGGTCGCTGAGGAGGAAACGGAGTCGGAGCCAGAAGGCGTCAAGGTGCTGCCAGAGAGAACTTAGCCCTACCCCGTCACTCGCTCGGGATTGCCCCCAATGGGCCCCCTTGACACCTCGACGATCCCTTGGAGCTTGCGCAAGGGAGTGGGATTGATCACGACTGTTTAGAAGAAAGCAGGCAAGCAATGAGTTTAGGATATATTCAACCCCTCGGGGCCAAATCTGTCAGTGCTAGATTCCCTAGGGCAACTTCTGGAGCACTTGCAGCCGGTATGTACACCCCCTGTTGGAATGCCAACTTGCCAAGGCCTTCGAAGAGTTCGTGGCTTCCTAACCTACCGACTTGGTGGCTACCGCACTTTAATTGCATAGCTAGGTAAAACGGCCTGTTTCCTTTGAGAACTTTCTTAGCTTTTCATGATTTTGAGAAAAAGAAACTAACTTTTGTCTCTTTTCCCATGCAGTCCCTGCTCGCTCTGACCGTGGCCCAATAGAAGATTGATATGGACTTTGTCGATAATCTCCACAATTTGAAGGAGGAGAATGCCAAGCTAAAGCAGAACCTCATGGCCATGGATGTGGAGGCTACAACGGCTTGCATCTAGGCAGATCAGTACTTGGCAGAGAGAGATTTTGCACTTCGAGCCACAAACTTTCAAAAGGTCAAGCTCGAGAAGAGGGACAAGGACAACAAGGAACTCTAGTGGATGGTGGAAAGACTACCAAGAAGTTACGTGAGAGAGAGAAAGAGCTGAAGGTAAGCATCGATCGCGCAAATAAGGTGAAGGAGAGTCAGGTTCAGCTATAGTAGAACTCTGAGAAGCAGAAGAGGGCAATGGAGGCAAAACTCAAGCTATCTTTGCAGCAAGTTACTTCATTGACCGAGCAAATGAAGTAACAAATTCTCGAGCTCGAGAGGATATCTGCTCACTAGGCAATACAGGCCATTTACAGCTTGCGATCGAGAAACCCGGATATGGACATCTTCGACCTTCCGGATGAATACTAGTCCATCATTATTTCCATGCTTCAGGTTGAAGAGGCTGAGTAGTAGGAGGAACATGAACCTCCTTCGGAAGATGATTAGCCTAGCATTTTCAAAGATCGGGTGGACGATCCGAGGCTGACGATCGTCTAGAGGATCGAGAGGTCGCGCCTAGGGGGCGTGGAGATGAAGACCAATGATTGCCCTTTTTTCTGTCCTTGTAGTTCTCCTAGCTTTTTAGCTTTTGTAACTCCTTGTCGCTTTCTTGTACATACTTTTTTAATATATAGAAGGAACTCTTGGTCACTTGCGATAACACTTTTATAATTTAAGCACTTCTCAAGGCAAATATGACTTATCTGACCATTGAACTTGCAAAATGTTACAAAGAACAAGATTATTAACAAAAGACTTGAGATCATGACACAAGTTTTTCTTTAAGAAGAAACATAACAATCTTATTCATAATACTTACAAGAAGGAAATTTTTACAAGTTCAAAGAAATAATCAAAACTGTAAGTGAGTTTGGAATTACTGATAGTATGGGCAAAGATGTTCAGCATTCCAAGCTCGTGGTGCTTTAGAACCATTAAGTCTTTTAAGGTGATACATCCTAGGTCGTATTACCTTTGCGATGCGGTATGTACCTTCCCAGTTGGGTCCCAATACCCCCTTGTTTGGTTCCTTTGTACCGAGAAGGACTTCTTTCAAAACCAATCACTAATCTGAAAGTCATTTTTCTTGACCTTGGAGTTGAAGAATCTTTTTGCCCACTACTAGTAGGAAGCTATCCATAACCGAGCTTTGTCACAGTGTTCTTCAACCAAGTTCAGACTCGCATGCAAGAGTGCATCATTGTTTGCCTCATTAAAAAATTCCCTTTGAAGTGAACCAGTTCCTACTTCCACTGGAATCATCGCCTCGCAGCCATATGCTAGCGAGAATGGTGTTTCTGAAGTAGAGGTTCTTGGAGTTGTCTTATATGCCTATAGAACTTTTGGGAGGTCATCGGCCCAATTACCCTTGGCTGGGCCAAGCTTGGTCTTTAATGTGCATCATTGTTTGCCTCATTAAAAAATTCCTTCTGAAGTGAACCGGTTCCTACTTCCATTGGAATCATCGCCTCGCAGCCATATGCTAGCAAGAATGGTGTTTCTAAAGTAGAGGTTCTCGGAGTTGTCTTATATTTCCATAGGACTTTTGGGAGGTCATCGGCTGGGCCAAGCTTGGTCTTTAATGTGTGCTTAATAGTCTTGTTGATAGCTTCAACCTGACCATTGGCTTGCAGTCTTGCTATTGAGGCAAACTTTTTATGAATTCCCAACTCGTCACAAAACTGCTTGAATTCCTCATTGTCGAACTATTTCCTATTATCAGAGATGAGTGCATGAGGAATCTCGTAGTGGCACATTATCTTCTTGAAGACAAAGTCTTTGAGCTTCTTGGTAGTGATCGCGGCCAAAGGCTCAGCTTCGACCCACTTAGTGAAATAATCCACTGCGACCACTGCATACTTGATGCCTCATTTTTCAGTTGACATGGGCCCGATGAGATCAATTCCCCACATAGAGAATGGCCATGGACTGGTCATTGTTGTTAGCTAGTTGGAAGGAGCTCGCAGAACATTTGTGAACCTTTGGCACTTGTCACAGTTCTTCACAAAGTTGAAGGCATGCTTGTGAAGTATGGGCCAATAATATCCTTGACGGTTAGTTTTATTGGCCAGAGATCATGCGATAGTGTGATTACCACATATCCCTTCATGTATATCTCTCAAGATGTAGTCTGCCTCATCATCGGTTACACTTCGGAGGAAGGGAGTGCTAAACCCTCGCTTGTATAACTGATTCTCAATGAGTGTGTAACGAGCAACTCTTGTTCGTAGGATTCTTGCCTTAGTTTTATCGCTAGGCAAAGTCCCATCCTGAAGATACTGAATAATTGGAGTAATTTAGGAAGTAGATTCGATCGTAGCTACAGCTTACTCAAGCAAGCTGATGTTGGGAACCTCGATGTATCGAACTAGAATGCTGTCCGGGACATCGGAGTCCAACGAAAAGGCTATTTTTGCCAAAGCATCTGCGACAAAGTTACTATCTCTCGAAATTTGACTGATCATATAATGCTTGAAAGGCTCGAGCATAGCCTTAGATTTCCTCAGATAGCTAATCATATTCTCTTCTTTGGCTTGATATTCTTCCAAGATCTAATTGACAACCAATTGAGAGTCGCTATAGATGTCGATTATTTTCGACCCCATTTCTCTTGCTGGTCGTAGACCAGCAAGTAACGTTTCATATTCGGGCTCATTATTCATAGCTTTGAATCCGAACCTAAGGATTCCATGAATCTGAGTCCTTTTGTGACTAAGAAGTAGGAGACCAGCTCCGACTCTTCTTTTGTTCGAAGCTCCATCAACATAGAGGCTCCAAGTTGATAAGTTTCGAATAGTTTCCTGGACAACTTTGCTGGCTATCTGTTTGGGTTCTCGATTTGGCTAATAAGAGAACTCCAAAATAAAATTAGCAACAACCTACCCTTTGATTGCTGTCTTCGGTCTGTAATGCAAATCGAATTGGCTTAATTCAATAACCCAATTAAGTAACTTATCCGAAGCCTCCGACTTCTAAAGAACTTGTTTGAGTGGGTAGTTGGTTAGAACATGGATGTTATGGGCATGAAAATAGGGTTGCAGCTTCCTGGAAGCGATCAGTAGGGCATAGGCTAATCGTTCCATCTCTGAATATCGTGTCTCAGCATCCAAAAATTACTTACTCGTATAATACACTGGCCACCGAACTCTGTCTTCTTCCCAGATGAGAGCTTCGCTAACCGCATACTAGGAGATAGACAGGTAGATAAATAAGATTTCCTTGGGAAGAGGCTTAGATAGAAGAAGCGGCTTTCCGATATGATCTTTTATGCTTTGGAAGGCTCACTCACATTCTAGAGTCCATTCAAACTTCTTGTTGGCCCTGAGTATATTAAAGAATGGAAAGCAACGATATGTTGCTCTCGATATGAAGCGACTGAGAGCCGCTATCTTCCTATTCAAGCTCTCAACTTACTTTCGATTCACAAGACTTGTCATATCTAGGGGAGCTCGTATCTTTTTGGGGTTGATCTCAATCCCCTGGTGGTTAAGCATATACCCTAGAAATTTCCCAGAGGATACTTTGAAAGAACACTTGAGAGGATTAAGCTTCATTCTATACCTTTAGAGTATGTCAAACATCTCAGCGAGATGTGCTATGTGATCTGAAGCAACATGCGACTTAACCAACATGTCATCGATATAGACTTTCATTGATTTCCCAATTTGCTCAGAAAACATATTGATTTCCCAATCTGCTTAGAAAACATGCGGTTAACCAAATGCTGGTAGGTTGCCCCAGCTTTCTTCAGACCGAAGGACATGACCCTATGGCAGTATAGTCCTCGATCTGTGATGAACGAGGTATGCTCCTCATTAAGCTCATGCATCGAGATCTGATTATACCTCGAGTAGGCATCCATGAAGCTCAATAGCTCATGCCCAAAGGTGGCGTCGATGATCTGATCGATTCTGGGCAAAGGGAAACTGTCCTTTAGACATGATTTGTTGAGGTTAGAGAAATCAATGTAAATTCGCCACTTGCCGTGGGTTTCTTCACCAAAACCGGGTTGGCTACCTTACTCAAATAATGGGCTTCTTGAATGAAACTGTTTGAGAGGAGCTTATCCACCTCAATTTTAAGGCCAGCACAACACTCTGGGTCCATGGGTCTTTTCTTCTAGTGAATCGGCTTGACTGCGCTATCGATGTTGAGTGCATGACATATTATATTCGGGCTGATCCCAACCATATCAGCATGAGTCCATGCAAAAACATCTATATTATGTCTGAGGAAGCTTGTTAAATCTGTAGTGAGCTATGGGTTGAGATTACTCCTGATTTTCAATACTTGCGTTGACTCATTCTAGTCGACAGATACCTCCGACAGAGACTCAATCGGCCTATTGTGGGAATACTCCTCTTGAACACGAGGATATATGCAATCTTCCATTGGAACCGACTGTGGCTCGATCTTGTTGATCGCCATTGCCTGCTCAGGAATGCCCACTAGCTTCCCTATTCCTTTGCACGCTATTTGCACTGCCCTTACATAGTCGTCGCGAGACTCGCTCTTAGACCCTTTCCTTTCCCTACACACAGTCAGAGTGGGAAACTTCATCTTCAGATGATAGATGGAGGTGATGGCCTTGAAACTCTATAGTAGAGGTCATTCAGAATGCCATTAAAAGTGGACAGACAATCTACTACTAAGAATTTTGTCGTCTTGGTCACTTCGTTGGTCTCACCCAAAGTGACGAGAAGTGTGATTGTTCCCTTAAGAATTAGATAATCCCTAGTAAAACCATAGAGAGGGATAGAGGCAGGCTTCAAATCTGCCTCATCTAATTGCATCTCCTTAAAAGCTTGTTGAAATAGGATGTTCACAGCGTTGCTACTGTCCACCAACATCCTATGGACTTTGCACCGACCTATTTCAGGCGTGATGATGAGTGCATCCCCATAGGGATGATGCAATCACATTGCGTCTTTCTCTGAGAAGGTAATCTCTTCTTCTCTATAGACCTTTCCGGGTTGCGACATCGTGCTCATCACACTCACGGGTTCATGACGAACTTCCCGAGCATATCTTTCTTGGGAACTTCAAGAATTCCTTGTGAGGTGCAGTTCTCTAAAGATGATCTCCAAAAAGTAGAGACCTTTACAACTACGGTGTTTATTCCCCTGTTCCTCTTGATCCTTTTCCTGAATGGGAGTCGGACCATCAACGTATTCCTTGAAGTGCCCCTACTTGATGAGGTCTTCAATTGCTTGCTTGAGAGCCTGACACTCATCGGTGTGGTGCCTATTGTCTCGATGATAACAACAATATTTCTTGCCCAATGGGGATTGTTCATAGGCACTGGCTCTTTGAGCAAGCTGGCCTCTTCTGACTTGTCCAAAATAGCTTATATTGACTCATTCAGAGGAGTATACTGATTCTTGTTGTGATCGCGATGAGAAACCTAGGCATAAGGTTTCTTGGGCTCAAACCGTTGCTTCTTTTCCTTATGTTGATCGTCATTAGGCCACCTATGATCAACTCTTCTATTACCCTCCCTCTGGTTAAGAGCACTGGTCAAAAGATTGGGGTCGTGGCGATTGAGAACGCCCACATAATTCTCTATCTGAAGATACTTCTTTGTAAGGTTGTAGAAGTAGGTGAGGGAAATGTTGTCCTCGGATTACAGCTTCTTCCACAGATTACTCTGTGGGAGACTCCCACAATAATGAGAGTCTGAATGGACTCTTCAGGTGTGTTAGCCACCTTGTGCAGCTCCTTGTGAAACCTGTCAATATAGGACTGGAGGGATTCATTATTTTCCCACTGTATGTTGCTCAGATAGCTCAACGGCGTTGAGAACTTCCTGTTCTCTTGGAAATGTCTCAAGAATAACGAGATCTTGGGGAAAGAGATCTAAACCAGTGCTTGGCATGGGCAGTCAAGGTCACTGCCAAACAGTGACATTTGGCCAAGTTGGAAACTTGGTAAAGCTCCACGAGGTCGTTTAACTCATAAAGGTGATCTTGTGGATCAGAATTCCCATCGAATGCTCGCATATCGGGCATTCTACACCCAACGGGAGAGGAGCAACTAGCACTACCAAAGAAAAGGGAGACGCCTCAGCGACCTACCCATGTTCATTTACTAATCTCCAAGCTGATCCAAAGCTCGCTGAAACTCCTCAATCTAAGGTAACGCATCTACCTGGGGATCACTTTCCGCAATGTGGGTTTGACCCTCACGATTATGGTTGAAGAAAGACCGCAGATCAGACTTTTCCTCACCTCGGTTGGAGGCTCCAAAATATCTTGACACATGCTGACTGGAGCAGTGTGAAGGCAATGAAAGGTTCAAGGAGTTAGCCCGACCTCTGCTTTGGTCAGAACTAACCCGCGGTGGGTGGCAGTCTCCCTGCCTTGCACTTTTGTGGGGGTGCCTATGTGATGTGGCATGGGACGATTCATGATGCGACATGTCGTCAAGTCGCAAAGCCATAAGTACCTGTTTCGCGACCGGTATTCGCTGGTCCCTTGGAGCTCTTCGGCCTATTATTTGCCACTTGCTTTCCCTTGCCCTTTCGTGCTGTAGTGCGCGTGACATGGGCCTTCACCCATTTCCACACTTTAGCGCGACCTACAGGCATTTTCGGTGGTAACACTGCCTTGTCGAACTCGGGTGGTACGACCTAATCCAAATGGTTAAACCTTCGGTTAACCGTTTGGAGAGTATTGTTGAACCTCTCCAAGTAATCCATCATAGCTGGGTTAAGCTGTGAGCTCGAAGAATGTCCGTCGCAATACTATGCTGAATCGGGGGCACTTCGGGAGAATTGTCATCCTGTACCCATGGGACCTCCTCGTTGTTGGGGCTAGCTTGCTCGGTTTCGAAACCACAGGCTATTTGCTAGCGAACAGACTCGATTGATCAGAGATTCCTGATAAAGAGCGGATACTTAATCATACCCTCCTTCTAGCACCAAACTGTTGATATTGGATTTTGTCACCAATTACTCACATGTGCAAAATGCTAAGCGGACTTGGAAATTACACATGAACTGGAAAATGAAATAAACAAAAGGGAGACAATTTTTAGAGTGGTTTGAATGCTTAAAGCGAATCCTATGTCTGCTGTCTTTTTATTTATGGAAGAGTACAATCAAGTCGCATGTAGCGATTAGAGAAAACATAAATACAGAGAGGGAGAGAGAGTGTTTATGTTATCAGAACTAGAATCCCAAAAAATGAGAGGGGAGCTCTCTATTTATAGTAAGAGGTTTCTAGGTAATGATTATGGGTTTGCTGACAGGCAGGTGCTGTATAGTTCCTAACCTGCTTCCCATTGGCCGGTTGCACGGAAGATATCCTTAGATCGCGTAGGGCTTGGGCAAGTGGGTGACTCCTAGCCACTCACTCGCTAGGCCTTTACCTGCTAAGCTGATGACAACCTTACTCTTTCTGTCCTTGGACGATGTGGTAGCGCCTAGATGGTACAGTGCCTTCCTGAACTCTGATTGGTCCTTGTTGATGTAAGCCTACATCAGCCCTGATTTTTTAGGCATAACAAGGGTAATTAATTAAAGTAATCTCAATTGATAATAAATTTATAACTAAAATCATTAAATAATATGAGACTTACTTAACAAATGAATTTAAGCCTAACTGCCTATCTAATTGGGCGTACCAACCAAAATTTCAACCATTGAAAAATAATTTTTTGGTTTAGAGGACGTACAACTCCAATGACCAATCCCAACAATTAATGGTACAATAAAGTCAATTGTTGTAACAAATTTTAGGCCATTGAAAGGAATGTTACACTAACATTCACAAATAGGCCACTTTCATTTGTCCTTATTATTTGTTCAAGTTTCCTTGACTGTAATAAAATTAAACCCGGGGGCCATACTTGCAATTTGATGGATCCTTAGATAATTATTAAATATAAAGTGTATGTGGCCCCACACGGTAGATGATCTTTGTAATGATTAAAATTGAATGTGGCGAGGGTGAGAGCACTTCCACTTCCAAGTTCAACTTCATATTTCATAATCACTCATTTTAACCTTAAAATCAATTCTTCGTCTGCCTATTCCAATTTTGAGAAACAAATACAACATTTTCTGAAACGAATCTTCAGATTTAAGATAACAAAAACGATTAGTTAAAAAATGAATTGAAAAATGAGTTTGATTCAAAACAAAGACTTATCTACAAAGGGCATAGGTCGGGGACCCCTATTTCCGGCCTCATCCCGAAAGCCCAAGGGGATCACTTGGTCTTGGCCCGTAGCCTGAACGGGGAATTTGGAGAACCTCCGAATTGACCCGATCCCCAAACAGGGATTTCGGGTTTTGGGGTTTATATTATAATGATTAAAAAAAATTATAATGATTTATTATAATGAATCAAAATTATAATTATGATACATTATACATATATGTAAATATATTATATATTAATGGTATAATATTATGTATTATTGTATTAAGTAACAAATATTAACATATGAATATATGATATTATTTTTATGGATAATAGCATATTATGTATAGCGTATAATGTATAATGTATAATATATAATATATTATAATAAATTCTAAATAAATTATATTAGATATATTATAATGTCTCATTAATATTCTAAATGATACATAACATTATACATAATGTATTACATATGATACATTATACATATATATTATAATAAATTCTAAATAACTACCATATATATTATAATAAATTCTAAATAAATAGCTACGATAATATAACAAGGGCAATTAGGAAATGAAATTGAAATAATGTTTCAATGAGGAACCAAAAAAAAAAAAAAAATTATAATGATTTATTGATTTATTATAATCAATTAAAATATCAAATGATACATTATAAATATAAAATACATATATAATGTGTAATGTATAACCTTTGTTTCATAGCATTAACATATTATGTATAATGTACAATACATATACATTATACACACACACACACATATACATTATACATATATAACATATATATTATGTGTATCAAATGATACATTATAGATATATAACATATTTATTATGGATTACAAATATTTATAATGATGTATTATATTTAATCTAGTTTTATTTATTATCTATTTCTATATGGTTTCATAAAATACTTACACAATTATAATTTATTCTTGTAGAATTCAGCCCGTCATTGATTGATTTTCAACTATTAAAATTAATATAGGATTAAATGGTTAAAATTATATATATATAGAATGGGGCCGAGTTGGGCCAGGGCAAGACCAATCCCATCCCCGAATTTGGGGACTAATTTTCGGCATGGGCCCGACCCAAACCTCGAATAATTTAGAGAAACTCCACTCCGTTCGGGGTGGGTTGGGACGGGTTTCTGCGTGGGCGGGTATTATGCCCGTCCCTAGACTTATCACAAGATCCATCCACAAACCCTAACTTATTTTTTGCTCTTAGTGATACTGTCATTGCTCACTCCAAATCCAACAGTTCTCGGTACCTATGAGCTGTGCAAAGAATAAAATAGAGCCTAGTGTGTATGAGGGATGGATGTATAGTAGAGAATTAGAGTCGATCGAAATTGTGATTGATTCTCCAGTTGCATGTTCCATGGCAGTAAGAAGCTCGTTCAAGAATGAAAAAGAAATTTGCAGCAAAAATTAAACTTTGATAATGTTGAACCCTTGAGTTTGCTGAAATCAAATTTTAGAGTTTGATTTGATCGAAGAGCTCTGATACCATGTTGTTGTGTGGTCAATCCAAAGAGGATAATTCCCTATTAGGAGAGAAGATATTTAGATTGGCTCAATTTAGAAGGAAGATATTCATATTGACTTAGATTCCAACTAAGGTAGCCCAAGATCACGTAACTTCCTAACCCTACGTATTTGAATCTTATCTCAACTCTATCATGTAAATGGGTGCTATATAAACTCATCATAACTTGTTTTCAAAGGGGCTGGGCAATTGTTCTAAGCAAATTTTCCTAGGAATTATACTATTCTTTAAAAGCTCTCAAAAACAATAAGATAAAAATGGAGATAGGCTCAAGTTCTAACTTGCTGAACCCCTTTAAAAATCTCTCTGCCATTTACTTTATTGCATTTATTATTCATCCACTGCTGGTTATCCGTAATCACGCGCACATCCATTCCAATTCCAACAGGGTCAATCAGAATTCTCTAGTTGGTGCAAATTTCTGTATCAACATTTTGGCGCTAGAATGAGGGCCTGATTCATAGCAGCTCTCCATGCTTTCTAATCGAGCAATGCTCTTAGATCAAGCTCTTCATGCTTTTTGATCGAGCAATGCTCTCAGATCAAACTCTCCACGCTTTTTATCGAGCTATGCTCTCAAATCAAGCTCTCCAAGCTTTTTGATCAAGTAATGCTCTCAGATTAAGCTCTCCATGCTTTCTGATCGAGCTATGCTTTTAGATCAAGCTCTCAAAGCTTTCTGATCAAGCTATACTCTCAAATCAAACTCTCCAAGCTTTTTGATCAAGGAATGCTCTCAGATCAAGCTCTTCAAGCTTTCTTCAAGCTTTCTGATCGAGCAATGCTCTCAGATCAAGCTCTCCATGCTTTCTGATCGAGCTATACTCTTAGATCAAGCTCTCCAAGCTTTTTGATCGAGTTATGATCTCAAATCAAGCTCTCCATCTTTGATCGAGCAATGCTCTCAAATCAAGCTCTTCATGCTTTTTGATCGAGCAATGCTCTCAAATCAAGCTCACCATGCTTTTTGACTGAGCAATGCTCTCAGATCAAGTTCTTCATGCTTTCTGATCGAGCTATGCTTTTAGATCAAGCTCTCCATGCTTTTTGATTGAGCTATGCTCTCAGATTAAGTTCCCCATGCTTTCTAATCGAGGAATGCTCTTAGATCAAGCTCTCCATGCTTTCTGATCAAGCAATGCTCTCAAATCAAGCTCTCCATGCTTTCTGATCGAGCTCGCTATGCTTTTTGATTGAGCCATGCTCTCAGATCAAGTTCTCTAGCTTTTTGATCGAGCAATGCTCTCAGATCAAGCTCTTCAAGCTTTCTGATCGAGCAATGCTCTCAGATCAAGCTCTCTATGCTTTCTGATTGAGCAATGCTCATAGATGAAGCTCTCCATGATTTCTAATCGAGCAATGTTCACAAATGAAGTCTCCATGCTTTTTGATCGAGCTATGTTAAGCTCTCCAAGCTTTTTGATTGAGAAATGCTCTCAGATCAAGCTCTCCATGCTTTTTGATCGAGCAATGCTCTCAGATCAAGCTATCCAAGCTTTTTGATCGAGCAATGCTCTCAGGTCAAGCTCTCCAAGCTTTTTGATAGAGTAATGCTCTTAGATTAAGCTCTCTGTGCTTTCTGATCGAGCTATGCTCTTAGATCAAGCTCTACAAGTTTTTTGATTGAGCAATGCTCTCAGATCAAGCTCTCCATGCTTTCTGATCGAGCTATGCTCTCAGATCAAGCCCTCCATGCTTTCTGATTGAGCAATGCTCTCAGATCAAGCGTTCCACACTTTTTGATCAAGCAATGCTCTCAGATCAAGCGTTCCACACTTTTTGATCGAGCAATGCTCTCAGATCAAGCGTTCCACACTTTCTGATCGAGCTATGCTCTCAGAGCAAGTTCTCCACGCTTTTTGATCAAGCCATGCTCTTAGATCAAGCTCTCCATGCTTTTTGATCGAGCTATGCTCTTATTTCAAACTCTCCATACTTTTTGATCGAGCTGTGCTCTCCACACTTTCTAATCGAACTCCTTGCTCTCTCCAATCAAGCTCTTTATACTTTCTGATCGAGCTCCCTATGCTCTCAGATCAAGCTCTTTATGCTTTCTAATTAATCTGATTAGCTCGCTCATTCGCTTGAGATCATGTGTTCAAGATCTCTCAGATCTCTTAGATCATGACAAGCATAATTAAAGTTTTTCAGTTCGAGACTGCAGCTTATAGTGCGACAACCATCCAGATCAAAGACATGAGTTTTTGAAGCGCGATTACGCACTCCAAAAACTACTTTAAAAACTAGGGGGCTATTGTTGTGCAGTCAATCCGGAGAGGATAATTCCCTATTAGGAGTGAAGATTGACTCAATTTGGAAGGAAGATATTCAGATTGACTTTGATGTCAACTAAGGTAGCTGAAGATCATGCAACTTCCTAATCCTATGTATTTGAATCTTATATCAACTCTATCATGTAAATGGGTGCTATATAAACCCATCATAACTTGTTTTCAAGGGGGTTGAGCAATTGTTCTAAGCAAATTTTCCTAGGAATTATATTGTTCTTTGTAAGTTCTCAAAAACAATAAGATAACAGTGGATGTAGGCTCAAGTTCTAACTTGCTGAACCACTTTAAAAATCTATTTGCCATTGATTTTATTGCATTTATTATTCATCCACTACTGGTCATCCGTAATCACGCGCACATCAATTTCGGTTCTGACATAGTCAATCAGAATTCTCTGGTTGGTGCAGATTTCTGTATCAACACATGTCATCGACAAAATCAGAGATATTGGGGAAGAATTATGGTACTGTAACTAACTCCAGTGAAATATTAATTAAACTCTAGTCAACTAACTATAGCACTTTACAACTCCACTTAACTGTTACAACAACTCAACTCTATTTCAACTAAACAGAACAATTCTTATACCTTGTAACTGTAAAGTATATCGCTAATCGACTACAAGTTCAGTATATCATTCCTGATCAGAAGTATGTCATCGACATACAACACTAGGAATGCTACTATGCTCCCACTCAATTTCTTGTAAACACAGGGCTCATCTTCATTCTTGATAAAACCGAATTCTTTTACGGTTTCATTAAAACGAATGTTCTAGCTTCTTGAAGCTTGCTTGAGTCCATAAATGGATCTCTACAACTTGCATACCTTATTAGCTTGACTACCAAGAACGAAACCTTTAGGTTGTGTCATATACACATCCTCTTCAAGGTTTCCGTTCAAGAAAGAAGTTTTGACATCCATTTGCAAAATCTCATAGTCATGATATGTAGCTATTGCAAGCATAATCCGGATGGATTTAATCATGGAAACCGGCAAAAAGGTTTCTTCATAGTCAATTCCATGAATTTGCTTGAAACCTTTGGCAACCAGCCGTGCTTTATAAGTATGCACGTTGCCATCCATAAAAAAGCAAAGAAGCTAATAGTTGCACTATGAGTATTCAATGTTATTTTAGACCAAGAATGGACCACCAACCCATAATTGTTTTCATGATCTTGTTGAATAAAAAGGAACTTGATCGCCATCTAATTTGCTAAAATTTCTCTAAATCTTGGGTTAAGGTATTGAGGCTATCCTCATCACAAATTGGATGAAATATATGTTCCACAGGAAACATATTAGAACTTTACCCTTTTGAATAAAATGGGTATAAACTTTGACATATCTAGAAGAAAATTTACAAGAAGGGTACTAATATAGATTGATCTCAATAGCACATATATTTTTTTTCCTCAAACAGGTATCTTTTGTCATAACTGTGTTTATAGAAACATATTAAGGCAAAAACTTACGTTTTTTTTATAAGAAAGAGAAGTTTGTCAATTACTGTGCTATTCTAGTTAACATGTAACATGTAACCCAAGGAACAAACCTCACTTCTTAAGGAACATTTCTCTGAACTCATTATTTGACTTTGGCTTCTCATCTTTCACTTCCTCGGCTTTTGGATTTGTTGAGGGGACACCAAGTGGTCTGACATTCCTTGGCATTGCAAATGTGTTCCTCCCTTTTAGCTGAATGCTATCACTATGTTTATTAGCAGCAGAGTGTGGCACTCTAGAATCCCTGAAAGTCTGATTACTACTTTGTGCTGCCATTTAACCCAAAGGAGTAAGAAAATAAAAGGTAGAAATGGGAAACACAAACATGCAAATGTCTATAGACTGCATTGCACACAATCAAACACACACAAGTAATAACAAAGATAAAACATAATTCCACTTAGCCTTCCATGTTCTCTAGAGGCCCTATGACTAGTAGAATCCTTTCTCTTTTGCTTCAGATTTGATCTTGCAATGCTTATCCTCTTCCCAAGAATTTTTTTTTTTTTTTTTTTTGTTCTCTCCTACGACTGCAGCAAGTTGTGCATCATAGGCAAAATCCACTTATGTGAGGCCCTTCAAAAATCGATTAGAGGATATTATAAATTATTATGCAACGGTCCCATATAGATGCTCTACAGTTTAAAGGCAAGCTGGAATATGGGTAAATCTATATGGGACTATGGTTGAGTCAGTCTCCTAAGCATATCACTCGCTAGCAAAATGAAAAAATATGCTCTTAGACAGTTAGACTCTTTATACTTGGAAAATTAAGCAATTTTACCATAATTATGGAATTCAACGCTTCTGCAGGTTTATTTGAGACTGCATAATCGTCTCTGGAAAGGACATCCATCTTAAAACCAAAAGCATAAGAACTAAATGATTTATTGACTGCATGCAAGGAAGAAATCAAATTGAAGTTTCAGTGAGCACCGTTGAGAAATTTGATCAAAGAGAATGGATTGCAATTAGCAGTTTCTATATCCCTAAAGCATCGGCCATGCTGATCTCCCAGTCTCACTAAAATTAGTTTTTTAGGGCTAATTTCTGTGGTACAGTCCACATTATGCATACATATGTTGAAGTTTAAAGGTCAGGCAATGTTAAATAAGGATTTGATTGTAAGACTGAGTGGCACATGGAAGGTCCAGTGGATAGCTTCCCCTTTTTCATTTGAAGCATAAAGGACAAAGAACATTGACAAATAATGAATGAAAGAAAGAGAGTCATACCCTTGACTTTCCGGTGAACTTGTCCTACAGAATTCGAACAGATCCAACCCCACCAACATCGCTAAAGAATTTTTTCAAATCTTCAAAAGTTGCCTGAAAAAAATTTAAAACCATTAGAATTATCTCTCTGTATTTGCCTATCCAGTGTCAAAAAAGAATAAAAAGCAATCTCTCTCTGAAGTGCGAGAGAATCTCTACTTGCCCTGAAGTTAAGGTTTGATAAAAATGTAGTACACTTGTCAGTGTATACTTTGGGTTTTCCAGTGGTGGAGTCTTTGATGTGCTGGTCATTTGGATGCTCTTCAAACTTGGGTTTTGCATCTTCTACTTCGTTTTCTTTAGCTAAATTCTGTGCTCATCCCTTTCCTTACCCATGCACTTTGTTTTGGTTTTGGGCAGTATTTTTCTGTCGCTTAGCTGGAGACTGTTCGTCAGTCATGTTCAAATCTGTTTTTATCTTTCCATTAAAGCTTTTCTTATGTGACTTCTCTTTTTGATCTATTAGTTCAGGAATAGATTTGGCTTCCTGCTGTAACATAAATAATTGTAGCTCTTCCAAGCGGGGTGTAACCTGAGAAAGGGAACAAAGATAAGCATCTTTACGCATTGAGTTAAAATAGCAATGATTGCATACATTCAATAATTACCAAGCAGATGTAACATAATTCAATAACATCTTTAACAATATTACGTAACAACTTGACTTAAAAGCTTAAATTGATAGTTAAGCGTTCAACGACCATACTTAAAATTTAACACAATCTCGTGCGCTGAACAGCCACAATCACAACCATAAATATAACATAAATACATATACAAGTTTATAATCTAAGTAAGAGCCTATTTTTTTTATAAATTTTAAATAATGTTTTATTTTCGAAAACAAGGAATATAAGGAATTTTATGAAAATACGTTTTTATTAAAATAAGTTGAAATGTTTTCAAAAGAATGTTTTTGCATATAATCCTAAAAATTAGTGTAAAATTAGAAAACAAGAAAAATATCATTTCTCAGTCTCTATATAGTTTTTAGCTTCAAATACAATTTTTAATACCATATATATTTTCAAATATTTAAAATATTGAGATAAAGCTTTTAAAATTTTTAATTGTAACTTAGTTTTTTAAAATTATTTTTGAATCACAAACCAAACTGGCCCAAATCTCATAAAGAGATTTGAAATACAAAATATATTTTCATATATTTAAAATTTAGAGATAAAACTTTAAAATTTTTAATTGTAACTTAGTTTTTCAAAATTATTTTTGAATTACAAACCAAACTAGCCCAAATCTCATATATAGAGATTTAAACATGAAATCAGTAGAAAACAAACCCTGATAATCTTTTTATTCAATCTCTTAAACTATATAAGACTTAGATAACTCTTAAATTGATCATATTCTAATCTAGAAATCCTACACTCCCCCTCAAGCTGGTGAATAGATATTTATCATTCCTAGCTTGGAAACTAGATTAACAAACAACTGTCTAAGTAGTCCTTTTGTAAGAATATATGTTGTCTGTTGACTTGCAGGCAAGTAGGTAACACATAACAACTCATCTTCTATCTTCTTTTTGATGAAAGGTCTTTCTATTTCAATATGCTTGGTCCTATCATGATGCACTAGATTGTGTGTTATCCCAATCGCAAACTTGTTTTCATAATACAACCTCATAGGCTCTGTACTTTTGATTTCAAGCTCTCCCGAGATTTGAACCTCATAGTAATCTTACCTACAAAGGTTTCAAAGAATAATGTATGATCAGTTATGAATTTTTCAAACCAGGCCTGTGGAGACTGTTTTAGGCCATATAATGATTTCTTAAATTTGCACACTTTTCCGTCATTTCCACTTCCTTCAAACCCTAGTGACATTTCCATGTATACCTCTTTTACAAGTTCACCATTCAAAAAAGCGTTTTTTCACATCTAGTTGTTGTAGAGGCCAGTCTAGATTTGTTGCAAGAGATGAGCACCCTAATAGTATTCAACTTAGCCACCGGAGCAAAGGTCACCTCATAGCCTACTCCATAGTTTGCATAAATCCCCTTGCCGCTAGCCTTGCCTATACCCTTGAACTGTTCCATCTTCCTTATACTTAATAGTAAACACCCACTTGCAGCTCACAGTTGTTTTCCCTCTAGGTAAACTCATTAGCTCCCAAGTCTTGTTTTTTCTCAAGAGCCTCTATGTCCTTTATCATAGTCTTCCTCCAGTTTTCATCCCCTAATGCCTGATGTACCGATGTTGGAACCTTCACAGCTAAGAGATTAGTGGTGAATGCCAAAAAATCACCTACCAACTTATCGTATGCCACATACTTAGCAATAGGATGCAACATATAAGATCTAACACCCTTTCTTAATGCAATAGGTAAATGTAAATCATCATGCCCTGATTTAGACTCATCGAAAGATAGTTCTTCCTTACCTTGTGACTGAATCAATGGTTTCTTCTAGTTGGGATGATTGCTCATGTAGATCATTAGGTTTCCTTCCACTTTGATAGTCAGTTCTTCGAGAATAACATTGGAGACCCGACTGATTTAATCTCTCCAAACTTCCCCCTAGTTTCAATCTTTCCTAAGAGTTTGGTTTACCAAGAGTGGGCTATATAGTTAGAGTAGGACGTAAATTGGTAGGCTGACTACGAGACTGACTCATCCTTATGGGACTAGGCTGACCTATAGGAACCTAACCTGAATTAGGCTAACTAGGAGACTGACTCATTCTTATAGGACTAGGATGACCTATAGGAAACTAGGTGACTTTGAACTTTGACTTGGATTGGGATACTACTGAGACTGACTCAAGTGTGGTTGTAAGGGTAACACTACTTCCCACGAATGGCCTTCACAATCTCTCAAATTCTCCCCTGAAGGGAAGTGGGAAAGAATGGATGTGACTCAAAAAATGCAACATCACTAGAGACATATAATTTTCTCTTTATAGGACAATAACACTAATAGTCTTTCTGTGTGGGAGAATATCCAAGCAAGATACATTTAATGGCCCTAGAGTCTAGCTTTTCTCTATTAGGAGACATAACATGTATAAAAGCAGTACATCCAAACACCTTTAAGGGTAAAGTATTTAGGATCCTACAACTAGGAAAGATCTTTAGCAATGTCTCAAGAGGTGTATGAAAATCAAGAATTCTAATAGGTAATCTATTTATCAAATATGCAGCTATTAAAATTGCATGACTCCAAAAATATTGAGATACATTCATGGTAAACATTAAGACTCTAGCTACCTCTAATAGGTGCCTATTCTTTCTTTCAACTATCCCATTTTGTTGAGGGGTATTAACACAAGAGCTTTGATGTACAATCCCGTGTTGTAACAGGTAGTTTCCTAGGATAGAGTGAAAATATTCCTTACCATTATCAGTTTGCAAAACTTAGATTTTTTCTTGAAATGGAGTTTCAACCATTGAATGAAAGTTTTTGAACAATTGACCTGCTTCAAACTTGTTTTTCATCAAGTATACCCAACATACTCTAGTGTGATCATCAATAAACGTAATGAACCACTTAGACCGTACAATATTTGTAATCTAGATGGCCCCCAAATATCACTATGAATGATTAAAAAAGCCTAGAACTCTTATATTTATGAGCTAGATAGATAGACTTGGTGTATTTTGCAAGTTGACAAGTTTCACACTTAAAAGAAAATAAACTTTTATTTCTGAATAACAATGGGTACATTTTTAGTAAATAAGGAAAGCTAAGGTGTCCTAGTCTACTCTTATATCAGCCTATTGTGTTTCAAAAACTACTCCACTACCTATGGTTTAAATGTGACTACTTCATATATGTCATAATTTCATCAGAGTATCAGTAACTCCAAAGTTTAAAGTTAAAAAAATAAACGTCATGGATTTTCAACTAGCACGACCCCTAGAGATACTGTCATATATCATTTATGTATGATTTGGAAAAATTATTCAAAATTACATATTAAACAATTATGATTCTGGTGCCCAAGTAATAGTTTGACCTATTGCAAGGCTACTCTCCAAATATATTCTCAACTGAAGAGCATGATTCTATATTAAGAGTTCAAAAGATCTCCATAAATTGCCCAACTTGATAAACAACATTTTAACAACCTTGACTTAAGCCATTTGTCTGGTTTCAACTTCCATCAGCTGTAAAAAAAGAATAAAGAAAGAAATGTTTGCATTGCAGATGAAAAATATCAATTGATTAAATAAAGCTGCATCGTATACTACTAAAAGCAACAATTTTCAAAAAAAGAAGAAAAAATTAGGAAAAAACCAGTTTAGAAACATTCAAATTCAAATTTTGTCCATAAATCAATCTAGTATAATTAAAAGCAAGTAATGTAAAAGAATTATACCTCTGAAGCTGTCCCACTAAATCTTTTACTGTAGCATCTCCTAGAGATAGACCTAGCTTCGTTGGAATGTCCCAAATCAATTTCCATAGCTATATAACCTTGCCAGGCTTCCAACGTTAACCCGCTACACAGACAAAAAGCAAGTTATATGGAAAAAATACAAAGATGAATCATAAATCAATCATATTGAACTATACATGATAAGAAAGAGAAAATGATGAATTGGCCAAACTAGATCTTAACCAGGCTCTCCCAAACACCTAGAGCTGCAACCAAATTTAGCTCCAAATGAGCCCAATAAGCATACAAATGCAGCAAACCATCTGTATTCTTCATCTGCTAAGTTAAGTAATCTGATGCATGCTGAAAGGAAGAAACTACACAGTTAAGTATTCAAGTATATATAATACATCCAATCATACAGAACCTGCAATTTTGATATTGTTCACATAGACATTTGAGGTCCTAGTCGTGTCAGTTCAACTTTGGGTTTCTATTATTTTATTACTTTTATAGATGACTGTTCTCATTATACTTAGGTATTTTTAATGAAAACTCGTTCTGAGTTTTTTTCTACCTTTCAAAATTTTTGTGCTGAGATTCATTATCAATTTGGTGTTTCTATTAAGATTTTGCATAGTGATAATGCTAGGGAATATCTATATTCTTCCTTTACTAAGTATATGTCTTCTTAGGGTATTATTCACCAGACCTCATGTGCCTATACTCCTCAGCAGAATGGGGTCACCGGACACAAAATCTTCATCTTATTGAAACAGTGCATACCTTACTTATACATCATCATGTTCCTCTTCGATTTTGGGGGAATGTAGTTCTCACCGCCTGTTACTTGATTAACCGTATGCCTTCTTCTATCTTACAACATAAGATTCCTCACTTCATTCTGTTTCCTAGTAAAGACCATAACTAATACATTTACGGGTGTTTGGTTGCATTTGCTTTGTTCACGATCACACTCCAGGCAAAGACAAATTACAACCTAAATCTGTTAAGTGTATCTTCTTAGGATATTCTTGTCTCCAGAAAGGTTACCGTTGCTATGACCCAGCCACCAACAAATATTTTGTTTCTGCAGATGTAACTTTCTTTGAGACATCTCCATACTTTTCTGAAAACACCGTCAATAGCAATCTTATCCTTGCCACCTTACCTATCTCCATCCTTCCTTCCTCGTCGATGGATCGTCCTCCTCTCCAAGTTTATTCTCGTCATCCTCGTCCTCCTACTAATCCCAATGGTACTTTCCTTCTTGATACAGGTACCTCAATCAATCCCGATGACCCATCTCCTATTCCTCCATCGCCTGCTCCGGTCATGTCTCCTGTAGACGAAGTAACTTCTCCACTTGTCCTTCGCAAAGGTATTCGATCTTCTCGAAACCCACATCCTATTTATAATTTTCTTAGTTATGATTGTTTATCTCCATTTTATTATGCCTTTATTTCAAACTTGTCTTCTATCCCTATACCCAACACTGTTAGCGAGACAATGGCACATCTAGGGTGGAGAGCTACCATGACTGAGGAGATGACTGCTCTTGATCATAATGGTACTTGGAAGTTGGTTTCCTTACTGCCAGGCAAGACTGTTGTTGGGTGTCATTGGGTTTACACTGTTAAGATTGGTCCTGATGACAAAGTTGATCAGCCGAAGGCTCGCCTTGTTGCAAAGGGGTACACTTAGATCTATGGGCTTCACTATAGTGATACCTTCTCTTCTGTTGCTAAGATTACTTCGGTACACCTCCTTATCTTTTTAGCAGCCATGTATCAATGGCCTCTTCATCAGTTGGATATCAAAAGTGCCTTCTTGCATGGTAACTTACCGAGGAAATGTATATGGAGCAACCACCAGTGTTTGTCGCTCAAGGGGAGTCAGGATTGGTGTGTCGTCTATGTCGATCTTTATATGGTCTAAAGTAGTCACCTATAGCATGGTTTGAATGGTTCAGTTCTATGATTCAACAGTTTGGGATGTCGTGAAGTACAACTAATCATTCATTATTTTTTCGCCTTTGATCATGGTAAATTTATATACTTGGTTGTCTATGTTGATGACATTGTCATAACAGGTAATGACCAAGATAGGATTTCTCAACTGAAGCAACATCTGTTTAGCCTTTTCAAACCAAGGACTTGGGGAAGATAAAGTATTTTCTAGGGATTGAGGTAGCACAGTCTAAGGCTGGTGTTGCTATATCACAAAGGAAGTATGCCTTGGACATTCTTGAGGAGACATGTATGTTAGACTGTAAGCCTGTAGATTCTCTTATGGATCCCAATGTCAAACTTGTTCCTGGACAAGGGGAGCCATTAGAAGACCCTGGAAGGTATCAAAAATTGGTTGGTAAGCTGAATTATCTCATGATCACCAGATCAGATATCTCTTTTTATAGTTAGTGTGGTTAGCCAATTTCTCCAGGCCCCATGTAGTGGCCATTGGGACGCAACAGTTCACCTTCTCAAGTATATTAAAGGAGCTCTAAGACAAGGCTTGCTATATGAAAATAGGGGTCATTCTCAAATTGTTGGGCATTCTGATGCTGATTGGGTAGGGTCTCCATTAGATAGACGATCTATTTCTGGATACCGTATCATGATTGGAGGTAATCTAATATCTTGGAAGAGTAAAAAGCAAGATGTAGTAGCTAGATCAAGTGTAGAGGTAGAATATCAGGCTATGGCTCTCGCGACTTGTGAGCTCATCTGGTTGAAACAACTTCTTCAAGAATTTGGGTGTAGTGAAGTGAAGCAAATGAAACTAATATGCGACAATCAAGCTGCTCTGCATATTGCCTCAAATCCAGTCTTTCATGAAAGAACAAAACATATAGAGGTTGATTGTCATTTTATCCAATAGAAGATTGAATCCGGATGTATTGTCACGAGTTTTGTCAACTTAAATGACCAGTGATGCGACTAAATCAACCTTAGCAAGTGCACTAGTCATGTTCAAATAATAAAGTGATGAGTTTGAGTATCGTCCCACAGAGATCAAAGTGAATATTTGTAATTACTTAAAACTACTTACACGTTATTTGAGAAAATGAAATCTTAGAGTGTAAAAGTAACGGATTAAAAATAACTAAATTAAACAAATAAACAATGTGAAGAACTTTGCAGTATTAATGAAGTTAGGGTACATATTTCCCCCTAATTGTGCTTGACAACTACTCTTAGTACCCGTTTGTGCTATGAATTGGTAGGATTCTTCTAAGGCCAATTATCCTTATTCAGGCATATTATTCAACTTAATACAGATCCCTATTCGGTTACTCTGAAATTAAGAAGCATAAATTCATCAATCCCTTACGACTAATTCGCCTTATTCGATTATGAATTAGATGGACCACAAATTAATCCTAGAATCTCTATTTGATTACTTCTAGTTCTAATATGCTGTGCAATGTTATTCCAATAAAACAATTATGACTATGAATTAAGCAATAAACCCTAACTTCTCTTTTCGAAACATCATTAAGGTAATTGAATCAATCCAACATTCATAAAGCATTAAACCTAAACTCTTGCACAAATTCATGAACAGAAATTGGTATTAAGAATAAAAATTGTTCAAATTAGGGTTTCATCCTCCCCTAACAAAAGAGATTTACTCCATCCTAAGAACAAAGAAATAAATAGAGAAGAAGAAAAACATATTTAGACTTGAAAAGAAATAAAAATCAACTATAATAGACTTTGCCCCCTGCAAAACCTTATTACTAAACCTTATGGCTCCCGGACTCATCCTTATTGCATATACCTCCGCCTTATTTGGCACTTCCCTGCATCCTAAGCCCGTCACCAAGGCATACTCCATCATCCCAAACTATAGTGGCTTTCCGTCCATCACGAACCACATTTCATTTTTTTTGTTGCATTTTTACTGAGTGCATCAACATGTAATGCACTCCCTGCCCCCAAAATGCCTTTTTCCAATTTGTTCCGATTCTTAAAAACTGACCGAAACAAGTGCGATCGAAATCTCTTTCACCATGCCTCATTCCAGCTACAATGGCCCTTATTCTGTCAAACACCTCCCAACTCGACCTCACCATCACCCTTGTAGGGAAGTAGGGTATCTTCTCACTTATAGGCTCCAACTCGTAGTCTCTACAGTTTACAGTCTACACAATCTACACAATCGATATAAACAAAATATCAGCAACAAAAATAAACCAAAACAACTAATAAACAAAATATCAGCAACAAAAAATTACCACTGTAGTCGTTTAAGTGATTTCGGATCGCTTAAGAGATCTTGACTCTGCCTCGTGGAAGATCGCTTAAGCAATTTGAAATCGCTTAAGCGACCAAGAGTAAACTGAGAATCTCTTAAGCGATACAAAAGATCGCTTATTATATCTGTGATTCTGCCTCGACAAGATTGCTTAAGCAATCTGAAATCTCTTAAGCGACCAAGAGTAAACACTCATGATCGCTTAAGCGATCTGATTTTGCCCAAATCTAAGATTGCTTAAGCGATCCTTTGTATCGCTTAAGCGATCATGAGTGCAATCATGAGTAAAACAAAATAATCGCTTAAGCGACAGTACAAGCAATATTCCCAAACAACGTACCTTTTCTTCGCCGGCCTCCTCTTCGTTGCTTGAATCCTCGGACGACTCCTCTTGGTCTGAATTCTCGCCGATATCCTCCTCCTAGCTTGAATTCTTGCCTAACTCCCCGTCTTCAAAACCGTTTGCCGGTTCTTCCCTCTGTTCTTATGCTGCCAATGTCTCCTCTGCGTGTGGACCACCTTCACTGGTCAGATGATCCACTAGAGCAGCCATTGAACTGCTTGCGTCACCGGAATCTAGGATTCGAAGTGGCGTTGGGTTTTCCTCCTCATTGTGAGTGTCAACCATGGTTTTGGATTGAATTTGGTGTCAAAGTTTGCAGTTTCGATCGGAAATGTGGACTGTATCGCCGGAAATCGCACAGATTCCATTTAGGGTTACGGAAATTGATTTTAGGGTTCAACAAATCGATCGGAAATCGTGACTATATCGCTGGAAATCGCGACTATATTCGATTTCGGGTTCAAGAAATTGATTTAGGGTGCAAATTTGCAGGTGTTCGATAGGAAAAAATCGCATCTCCCTTTGGTTCAAGATATCGCTTTTTGCCCTAATGAATTTCGATTGAGTGAGGTTAATAGTGGGGCTTGTTTTGAGAAATTTCAAATTTTAAAAACTTTCATTATTTATGATTCGGCCCACATATGTTTTAATATTTTCATTTTAACCCCTTTTACGTGTTTAATTAATCCTAACTATGCCATGTCATCTTCTCTAAATTAAAAAAAATGAAAAATAGTTTCAAGGCCATTTTCTTAAATCGAAACTTGGGATGGTCGGGCAGCCAAATTTTCTCCTTCATCGGCTATTATCTCAAGATTCCAAGAATATCTCCAAATCAACACCTCTCAACCATCTCCTGACTACAAGAAAGCCACCGCCTTCCTCCAGGGGGCATGTTATTAAAAGGCCATCTCAAGTTTAAATTTAATTCAAAGGCTATGAAGTTTTAAAGTGTTAACTAAATAGCCTTATTATTGATTAAGGGTAATTAAACTTGATTAGTGCTTAATTAGGATTAATGAAGTATTATGTAATCTTTTAAAACGTATGCTATATTCCCAAAAACCTGAAATTCTTGTAAACAAACCCAAACACCTTCTTCTTCCTCCCGCCATTAACGCATCTCTACCTTGGTTGCTGTTTCTTCTTAGCTTCGTCTACATCTTCTTCTTCATCTACGTCTTCTTCTTCCTCATTCCTCTACATCTTCTTCTTCCTCATTCCTCTATATCTTCTTGTTCCTTCGCCATTAACACTTTCTTCTTCCTCCACCATTAACATCTTCTCCGCCAAAGATCCCCCTCCTCCTCCTCCTGACATTTCATCTGAGTATGTGTATCTCCTCTTTACATTTTATATTTAGATTTACAAAGATTTAATAATGGATGGGGTTTGAGTTATGATTTTGATTTAGTTGTTTAGGTTGTGTTTGATGTAATGCAAGTTGAAAGGAGTGAAATTTTTTGAATATTTTCTTGCATTGTGAGTAGCTAGGGGTGATAGCACCGATTGTAGGTGGAGATGGCTAAAAATGTGTTTTGGATATGATGGATCACTTAAGCGATCTGATATATTGCGTAAGCGATCTGGTATAAGTCTGGTATATGGTACAAGATCGTTTAAGCGATTTGGTATATGACAGAAGATCGCTTAAGCAATCTGGTATAAGTCTAGTATATGGCAGCAGATCACTTAAGCGATCAGATATATGACAGCAGATCGCTTAAGTGATTAGATATATGACAGCAGATCGCTTAAGCGATCATGCTTATTTGTACTGGATCGCTTAAGCAATGCAGTAAGCGATATACTTCGATGAGAAATTACATTCCATAATGTTTATTTAATATTTAGTCTTTTTTTATTAATTATTTATTATTATTAATTATTTTTTTCATTTCAATAGAATGTGAAAAGAACACTTCGGTCTTTGTCAATCAGCACTGTACATAAAACTGAAAAATCTATTGTTATTCTATTATTTTTGTTAGTTCTTGGCAAGAAAGCAATAAAAAAAAAATATAATATTGATATAAAATTGAACTCTGCAACCATCTGCTCTGCACTCTATAGACCAAGGCTAAATAGACCGGATCGCTTAAGCGGTTAAGGGTAATTTACTTCAATATTTCTCTTCCATGTTTATGGACATATGTTTAATATAGCTGTAAAAAAACTAATTTAATTAAAATATAATAACGGTCATCGTCCACTGAACAAACTGTACACCTGATATGTTTAATATAGACGTAAACATTCTACATCATATATGTTTAATATAGCTATAAAATAACTAATTTAATTAAAATATAATAACGGCCATGGTCCACTGAACGAATTGCACACCTGATATGTTTAATATAGATGTAAATATTCTATACTATATATGTTTAATATAGCCGTAAAAGAACTAATTTAATTAAAATATAATAATAGTTATGGTCCACTGAATGAATCGTACACCTTATATGTTTAAGATAGCTTTAATCACTTAACCAATCTAGTGAAATACAATAAAAAGAATCCAAATGCACTGGATCGCTTAAGAGATTTCATTTCCCGCTTAAGCGATCCTGTGTATTTAGACTTAGTCGGTTAAGAGATCTGGTTGTATTTATGTTATGGCTTAAGCGATTTGACGCTTTTACACTTGGTCGCTTAAGCGATCATAGATCGTTTAAGTGATCACGAACAAGACAGAATCAATAAGTGTCCAGACGTATGATCGCTTAAGTGATTTATTCTATCGCTTAAGCGATCCTTTGCTTTTAACCTTGGCTGTTTAAGCGATTATAGCGATCATGTCCGAGGTAGAATAAACTTCTGCCTAGATGCATAATTGCTTAAGCGATTAAGTGTATCGCTTAAGCGATTCTTCGCTTTTACTATTGGTTGCTTAAGCGATCATGAGCAAGACGATAAATAAGTGTCCACACGCAGGATCGCTTAAGTATCGCTTAAGCGATTCTTCGCTTTTACTGTTGGTCGCTTAAGCAATCTATCGCTTAAGCGATCATGAACAAGACAATAAATAAGTGCCCAGACGCATGATCGCTTAAGCGATCCTTTGCTTTTAACGTTGGTCGCTTTAAGTGATTTATCACTTAAGTGATCATGTCCGAGGCAGAATCAACTTCTGCCCAGATGCACGATCGTTTAAGTGATCTAGATATCGTTTAAGTGATTCTTCGCTTTTACTGTTGGTCGCTTAAGCAATCTTCGATCGCTTAGGCAATCTACGATCGCTTAAGCAATCACGAACAAGACAATCAATAAGTGCCCAGACGCATGATCACTTAAGCGATTTATTATATCGCTTAAGCGATCCTTTGCTTTTAACCTTGGTCGCTTAAGCGATCATGTCCGAGGCAAAATTAACTTGTGCTCAGATGCATGATCGCTTAAGCGATTTAGGTATCGCTTAAGCGATTCTTTGCTTTTACTCTTGGTCGCTTAAGCGATTTTAGATCACTTAAGCGATCATGTCCGACGCTTGGAATTTGCATCGGCATCCTCCTCTTCAGTTTCAATTTCAACTCTTGCCCTCTCTTGTTCTGCCAGTAAAAAGTCTTCCGTTGACGCCTTCTCCTCTCCCGGTGGAGCAACTTCGATCATCGGAAGTTACTCCACCACAACTTCTTCTTCTCCATTTTTGGTAGACCTAGTGGTGCCCACAATTTGGGGAGTAAATGGGTTTTTTTTTTCTGTTTCTTTAAGGATCTCAGCCATTATAACTTAATCAGGAATGACAAGGAATGACAAAAATGCAAAGAGTAAAGAAATTGAGAAATTGTAGAAAATTGGAAGAACAAACGAGAGAGAGAAAGGTGTTTGAATCCTGTTGTGAGAAAGAGAAGCTGAGACAAATGCGTTTTGCCTTTCAAATTTTAAATCAACTTCTCTTTATTATACTCTAACCCATAAATGTTTAAATGTTTTCACCCTAATCTTTTTTTCTGTTTTAATTACAAACGTCATATTTTTTAACCCAAAAGAAATCAAAAAGATTTTCATGGCTATTTTGTTAAATAGAAACTTGGGATGGCCCGGCAACTAAATTTTCTCTTCCTCCCGTCACAAGCCCAATCCCTCTCTTTAGAATCCCAGACCTTCGAACTCGCTAAAAACAAACCGATCATTCTTCTCAAATGGCCCGGCTCCAACCCTCACCTACCCTCCATCATCCTCTACTCACACACCGACGTCATTTCGTCTGAGCCGGAAAAATGGTCCTACCACCCTTTCAGGGCCCACCCGGATTTGGAGGGAAATATCTTCGCCAAAAGGTCCCAGGACATGAAGTGCGTTGGGATGCAATACTTAAAGGCGATTTGGAAGTTGAAGGCAGGAGGCTTTCAGCCTGTTCAAACTGTTTACTTGGTTTTGCTGCTGATGAAGGGGGGAGTTTATTAAAAAGACATTTGAAGTTTACATTTAATTAAAAGGCTATCAAGTTTTAAAATGTTAACTAAATAGCCATATTATTGATTAAGGGTAATTAAGTGTAATAGGAGTATGTAATCTTTTCAAAATTATCTAAATTTCCACAAACCCGAAATTGTTGCAAATAAACCCAAAAACCTTCTTCTTCCTCCCGCCATTAACGCATCTCACCTCTGTATCTTCTCTTCTTCTTGGCTTCGTCAACATCTTCTTCTTCCTCTGCCTTTTCTTCTTCCTCCTTCCTGTCATCTTTCTTCCTATTCCTCTATATTTCTTGTTCCTCCGCCATTAACACTTTCTCCTTCCTCCACCATTAACATCTTCTCCGACAAAGATCCCCCTCTTCTCCTCTGACATTTGTTTAAGTATGTGTATCTCCTTTTTACATTTTATATTTAGATTTACAAAGATTTAATAATGGATGGGGTTTGGGTTATGATTTTGATTTAGTTGTTTAGGTTGTTGGGTTATGTCTGATGTAATGCAAGTTGAAAGGAGTGAAATTTGTTGAAAATTTGTTCTGGTATTTATTCTGGGTATGATGTCGATTGTAGGTGGAGATGACTGAAATGTGTTGGACGAGGGATCGCTTAAGCGATCTGGTGTATCGCTTAAGCGATCTGGTAGGTCTGGGATGCAGCACATAGTCGTTAAGCGATGGTATGTGGCATAAGATCGCTTAAGTGATCTGGTTAAAGTCTATTGTATGGGAGCAGATCGCTTAAGCGATCAGTAAATGGCATAAGATCGCTTAAGCGATCATGGTATTATATGGATTGTTAAGCGATCAAGTGTATCGCTTAGCGATCCAGTATAAATAACCATGATCGTTCAAGAGATACATCAGACCAAATATGCGAATGTGCAGATTCTTTTTAAAATATTTGAACCCTTAGTACAACATTTAAGAATTGTTTTCTTGCATTATAGGTAGTTGGCTTATTATACATGGGAAAAGTTGTTTGGGTGTTGAATTTTGGTGAGTGGGTGGAGGAAGAAAGTAGTGGAAGTGGATTGGGAAGAGCAAAGAAGTATACCAATTGCTGTGAGCACAGAGGTTAGTTTTGATGAGTTGATTGATGAAATAATTAGAAGAGGTAATTGAGTAGGTAATTGAGTTGCTCGCATAGTGATATAGTTGTGAAGTATGTTTTAAGCAGAGCTCCTGAAAATTATAAGGTACCTTGCTGTTATAAGTCGGATGAAAGTGTGAACTTATTTTGATTGATATGGCGATAGGTTCGAGGCCGATTTAAGGGTTTCTTATGTAGAAAAACCGTTGGAGTTGGTTCCAAGGAAGGGGATAACGAGGATGTAGGCGGAGATTTGCCTGGTTTTAATTTGAACTACGAGGCCATTTATTTGTTAGCTGAAAAATCAAGAGTAGACGGTGAATTGGGTGGTGAGGAGGACAATATAGAAGAGGTTGGTGATGGGGGGTAGAATGAAAATGTTAGGAGAAGACCCATAGATGTTCCCACAGATGTAGAGATTCCTTTAATACAAATTATGCAGAAGGTGTAGATTGTGAGGAAGAGAACACTATGGTCGTTTTGCAGGTTTCAAGGGGGCAATTGGAGGTAGTAGTGGATCAGCTCATGTCTTTAAGGATGGATCGGACTTGCGCATAGGGTATTATTTGACAACAAAAGAGGAAGTGGAGGAAGTTAAAACTTGTTGCTGTGAAAGGTAATTTGAGTTCATCCAAAAAGTCAAATTCATTGGCGTGACGGTTGCAGTTGACCGAAAGTGCAAGTGGCAGGTTTATGTTTAGAAGGTGGCGAGTCGGAAAAGTTTATTCTTAGCACATATACCCGTGAGCACACATGTGGTTTGGGACATATTCAGGTGAGCATCGACAAGCGTCCACTGATGTTATTGGACAATTTGTCAAAGGTCGGTTCGTCAAAGGGAAAGGTCTATCTCCTAAAGACATTCAAAGACTTGTGCGCACAGAGTTGGGATGTGTGTAGTTACGGAAATGCTGGAAAGGTAGACAACATGACAAGATTTTGTGAGGGGCAAGCCGGAGCACGGGTACGCAGTATTAGAAGCGTACCGTTATATGCTTGAGTTGACAAACAAGGTAGCAAGACGGCTTTGAAGTGGGACAGGAATATGATGTTTAAATATTTTTTTTTGTTTATGGTGCTGTATAAGGGGTTTTGTAAACATGAGAAAGGTGTTGGCTATTGATGGTTGCTTTCTGATGGGAAAGTATGGAGGTACATTATTGGTGGCCACTGCAAAGGATAGCGAGAATCACGCATATCCTGTTGCATGGTGTGTAGTTGACTCTAAGAATGACGAGTCATGGACTTGGTTTTTTCAGCAATTACGTACAATAGTGCCTGACAGTGACGAGTTATGCATAATATCCGATAGGCACAAGTCTATAAAGAAGGGGATTGCCACTATTTACCGTCAAGCACATCATGGATTCTATATGAGGCACCTTGGTGAGAACATAAAACAAAAGTTTAACTGTGCTAGCCTCCTTCAGACATACTACATGGCAGCAAAAGCTTATCAGGTTGATGAGTTTGAGGAGCACTTCCAGCAAATCTGAATCAAGGATGATAGAGTTGCTGAGTATCTTGAGCATGATATTGGTTTCGAGCAATGGAGTAGAGCTTATTTTCTTGGAAGAAGGTTTGATGTCATGACCACGAACATAGCCGAGTCCATAAATTCGAAGTTGTTAATAGAAAGAGAGTTTCCAATAGTTGCACTTTTTGATGCAATCCAGAGGACATTGTCACGGTGGTTCCATGAGCGTCGTATGAAGTCAGATAATTTTACTACAACCCTTGTTCCGTCAGTTGAAAAATAATTGCGAGAACATATGGAACTGTCAAATGCACTGTTTGCCTATCCTCTTAATGCTCAAGAGTTCACTATGCGCGGCTATGGTGCGGATGTCGTAGTTAACCTTGTTAGAAAAACTTGCAGCTATAAAGTGCTTAACATTCAACGTTTACCTTGTCCTCATGCACTAGCAGCACTGAAACACCAACGGAAGCCGGATTTTGGTACAAGAATTTACATGGAACTTTATTCCCCTCTCTATATGACAGATAACTACATGCTAGCTTATTCAGAAACGATATATCCGGTGCCTCCAGAAGAGCAGTGGGTAGTGCCGCTAGAGATGGCTGACATTATCATCCAGCCGCTGTTCAAGAAGACACCAAAGGGGAGAAAAAGAGTTAAGCGTATTCCATCAACCTTTGAGGTTCCCCGGAAGATGAATAAGTGCTCAATTTGCAAGCAACCTGGCCACAAGAGAAGCAGTTGCCAGAAGGAATCACATGCAGATCCAGATAATTAGGTTCGAAGAAGGATGAAATTCAAGGATTTGCGAAGGCCAACCGTTGATGAGTTATTATTTTCAATTATTGATGTTTTAAATTTTATTGTTACCTTTAATAAATCATTCTTTGCATTTAGTATTCTTATTACATGGTCTAAATATTTGTTGGTGATTTTAGTTCGGAATTAGGTTATCAAATTAAGGAGAAAGTATGGAATTAATATGTGTTGATAATCTTAGTTTGTCAAAATTTAGGAGAAAAGATGGAAAAGTATGTATTGCCCACGATCGCTTAAGCGACAAAGGGTTGTTCATATAGGATCGCTTAAGGGATATCACTCATCGCTTAAGCGATCATGCGCCTTAAAACAGACTATTTTGCCCATAACATGAATGCTTAAGCGATCTACGATCGCTTAATCGACCAAGCAAGTAAGGGAGGAATCGCTTAAGCGATATCATTGATCGCTTAAGTGATCAAAGGTCGCTTAATCGACCAGTCGAAAAATCGAGGAATGGCTTAAGCGATATCACAGATCGCTTAAGTGATCATGCACCTGGGCAGATATTGAATCTACCCATCACATGATCGCTTAAGCGATCAAATCACTTAATTGACCAAGCGAAAAAGAGCGGAATCGCTTAAGTAATTATGAAGGATCGCTTAACCGATCATGCACCATAAAACAGATTGAATGTGCCCATCACATGATTGCTTAAGCGATATAAGATCGCTTAATCAACCAAGCGAAAAAGAGAGGAATCTCTTAAGCGATCAGGCACCTTAAAACAAATTTTGAATCTGCCCATCAAATGATCGCTTAATCTACCAAGCGAAATAGAGAGAAATCGCTTAAGCGGTATCACGGATCTCTTAAGTGGTCATGCACCTTAAAACTGATTTTTTGTGCAAATGATTTTGCACAGTTACGACTCCGTACATAAAATTGTTAGTTGTTGGCAATTGATTGATATAGACATAAACAGTGTACACCATATATGTTTGATATAGATGTAAAAGAATTATATGTTTAATTAAAATAGAATAATAGTCATGTTCCACAGAACAAATCGTACACCCTAAAGGCATTTTATTGCTCAAACTCTTAACATCTTAATGTTCCAAGAAAAGAAGAACAATTTTTGTTCACTAAGCTTGCATGGTTACCTAGTTCTCTTCAATCCTATATATTTGTTCCGAGACGGCCACATTCTATACCATATATGTTTGATATAGACATACAAGGACTATATATTTAATAAAAATCTAATAACGGTCATGGTTCATTGATCAAATCGTCAAACCAAAGATGTTAAGAGTTCGAGCAATAAAATGGATTTAGGGTTGAGATATGGATAAAGAAGAAGACGGTTTTTTGCTTGTGCAGATGGTTTTACAGAGTTACAGTTGTCTTCCATGACCGTTATTATATTTTTATTAAACATTTAGTTCTTGTACGTCTATATCAAACATCCCGCTAGTGTAGAATGTGGCCGTCTTGGAACAAATATATAAGGTGTACGATTCGTTCAGTGGAACATGACCATTATTATATTTTAATTAAACATTTAGTTCTTTTACATATATATCAAACATATATGGTGTAGAATGTGGCCATCTATATTAAATATATAGGGTTGAAGAGAACTAGGTAACCATGCAAGTTCTCAAAACAAATATTGTTCTTCTTTTCTCGGAACATAATGATGTTAAAACTTCGAGCAATAAAATGGCTTTAGGGTTGAGCGATATCATATATAGTGAACATATCTTATTCTGGTGTAGAATGTTTACGTCTATATCAAACATAAGCACGATTAAGCGATATCATAAATAGTGAACATATCTTATCATTCTTTCTTCATAACATAAAGGGTGCGTTTGGTTGAATATTTGTATCCATATTTCCAAAATGTTTGTTTGTTAAATTATTTAGTAAATAATACCTTATATTTCTAATTACTTTGAGGCCCCTTAAGTTTCTTAATAATCAAATACCCCCAAGAGTAATTTTAAAATTTAACAAATACACCCCCACAATCTCACCGTCGAAAAAGGCCATATCGACGCCGGCATCCTACCAGAAAAATCAGTTACGATGCAGACTGCTGACATCGACAACAGATCTGGCCTCAAAATACCAGATCTATGGCAGATCTGGCCATCGATATGTTATTTTGAGGCCAGATGTGGCCGTCATTTTGGCCTTTCCTTTTTCGGTGAGATCCAGCATGGATCTCATGGAAAAAAGTCACATCCCATATGTTTGTAGGCCTATTGTCACACATCCCAGCGACTCTTGGTTGCTTACGCGATTCAAGATCGCTTAAGCGATCTCTTACTGGGCAGATTCAAATATGCCCAGATCTATGATCGCTTAAGTGATGAATCGCTTTAACTTTTGGTCGCTTAAGTGATTTATGATCGCTTAAGCGATCTCTTACTAGGCAAAATCAAATCTGCCCAAATCTATGATCGTTTAAGCGATCCCCTGGGATCGCTTAAGCGATGATTCACTTTAACTTTTGGTTGCTTAAACGATTAAAGATCGCTTAAGCGATATATTCCGAGGCAGAATCAAATCTGCCCAGATCTATGATCGCTTAAACGATCCTACAGAATCGCTTAAGTGATGAATTGTTTTACTCTTGGTCGCTTAATCAATCTTTGATCGCTTAAGCGATCTCTTCCGAGGCATCTGCCCAGATGAAGAATCGCTTAAGCGATCCATTGTATCTCTTAAGCGATTCTTCACTTTCAAGCTTGGTCGCTTAAGCGATCATTTGGGGGAAAAATCTTGGTTGCTTAAGAGATATATGTGGTCGCTCATATATTGCTTAAAGCGATCATGAGAAAAAGAGAAGAATCCTACATTTCTCCTGAATTATGTAATGATCTGTCTTTATAAAGGTAATTTTGAAATAACTATGATTATGATATATTTCGACCTCAATCATTGTCCTTGCAAATCTGAAAAGAATAAGCAGCAAAATGAAGTCATTTATATCAATCTAATCCATCACAAATCAAAATGTAAGAGGCATCAATGTAATTGAAAGTTTAAACTTAAAATCATTCATAATTGTGCCAAAACAGAATAAATCCTAAGCCACTTTGAGAAGTTTTCGATTTCGGTATAATCACTTCTGAGATCATTGTTTGGTACCATGCCTTGCTAACAGCCTTGATTGTAGATGCCGCCACTTTGAGAAGTTTTCAAATTCGGTATAATCACTGTCTGAGATCATTGTTTGGTACCATGCCTTGCCAATAGCCTTGATTGCAGATGCCTCCTCCTAGCCACCAGCCTTGATTGCAGATGCCTTGCCGGTAGCCTACTTTGATAGCCCAAGCCAATTTCAGAAGTTCCCTCTCATTGTTTGCCAGCAACCTGCAAAATTTTCTCTCTTCACGAACCCAAGTTATGGAGTGCAAGATTGAGAAGTTCACTGAGTCTGTCTATTTTGGTAAAGCTCTATATAAGCATGACACTTGCAGCATCAGCACCACAACCCAAGTACAAACATGAACATCACATAAACTACAAAATTTAAAGTCAAAGTTCCAAGCCTTTTGATTGGGTTGTGGTAACTCAAAACGGATCCATTTCCCCAAAGAAGCACTCAACAGCCCAGTGCTCCCGAAAGATGGTCATTGTTTCGTCATTCAATCCATCCATCGGGGTGTTGGTCATGTCGAACTGAATAAATTTTAGGGCATATGCCCCACAATCAGCCCTGCAATAGGAAGAACACATTAGCTTTAGAATCAACTTATAGAACAATTGTATTATGTAAGTTAATTTTATACAAAATTTACCTTGATTCATTTGTTGGGATGGGAACGCGCTTGACTGGCCACTTTCCCGTCAATGCTTCATCACCGAGGTGGTCAAACATCCCGCTATCGTATAGCAGCCATGGGAACAACACGGACAGTGGCTCCAACTCAGCCTCCAACTGCCTGTCTCGACAAATTGTTGGGTTACAGTAAAGGATCTTCAGCAAACTTTCCTCTAAGAGCGCGACAACTGCTATCCAGTGCATTTCCTTGACCAGGATGATGCAGTAGACACTTTTAACCTTTGCCCAACTATGGCCATATTTGGGCCTGTCCCCTATTACATTCTGCATTATCTTGTCTTCAAACCTAAAATCATTAGGGATGTAGTCCAAGTCTTCTGTGCCCGATCGTTTTCGTTTGGCTCCTTTTGCTATAAATGCACTAATGGCCTTTTTCAATAAATTACGATATGTCGATACCAGCGTTCGGCCAAAGGCCACATCGGTGATGGCACAATCGAGATACAGTAGATCATCATTAGTGGTTTGTCGCAGCCTCATCAGTGTCAATACCTCATCGATGTGCTACATCAAATAAAAACAACAATATAAGTATACAATACCTCATGGAAAAGATAAGCAAAAATAAGGACAATTAAGCGAAAATAACTCGCTGAGTCATGAAGCCACTTGCCCATCTTCAAAATCTCTCCAAACCATTCCCGAGAATAATCCCCAGTCTTTCACTTTACAAGGGCATCACTTCCGGATTCATTGTAATAGGCATAGAAGGGTTTTTTCTTTTCCTCCTCTATTGGTCTATACAAATCGATAGTGGACTCCATTTTTGCTTGCCCGCTTCCTTCCTCTTCCTTCATTTCTACATCCCCACTTCCTTCGCCTCCCGCCTCAACCTCCTCCATTATAATTGTCCCACTTCCTCCAACAACCTCCTTAACCTCGTCATTTTTGGCTTCTTCCTCACTTTGTTTCTTTGTTTTCCTCTTAATTCCATGTGTTAGTACGATGTAAGGCGATTTCACAAACCTGCTCTATCGGCTCTCTCTTTTCAGCCCAGGTTGCACTTCAACCGCCTTCAATACTCCACCAACTTCCTCCTCCACCCTAACAACTTTCTCTCCCGCCTTATCCACTTTCTCTTCCACCCTTTTCAACTCCTCTTCCATCCTATCAAACTCTCCATAAACAGCTGTTGTAAAACTATCAAACAAAGTGTTAATGAGGTCAACCACCTCACTCTTCTGACCCGCACGCCTCAGCAAAGTGGTACTTGTTGTACCGGTTTGTTGAGGCATACGAACCTCTTCCTCCCTCCCCTTCTCTTCCCTCCCTTCCTCCTCCCTCCCGCCGATTGCTGTTTCATCCTCCTCGGCGTCAACCACATTCTCAAGCAGTGGCCATGCAATTGCTCTCACATGTGTGACCCCTTGTAGCTCCCGCGCCAGGTAGTCCATCCCTTCATCCATTTCATCCTCCAGTGCTAGGAAAGATGTGACATAGTCCTGTTGCGCTTCACCCCCAGTAGCAGTGAGGAAGGGATGGACAACCTCGTGCAATAAGAAAAAAAATCAATCAGATTTAAGCGACATTTTAAAGCAAGTGCATATTCAAAAGCTTAATCCTTTAATCTTACCCGAGCTGATTGAATTTGAATCTCTATTTGCTCATAATCCCAATGGGTACACTTTTGGTCCTACCACCGCAACATCCTAGGAAATGTCTGTTGCACAACCGAATAAGACCTAATCTTCCCCCTTGCCTTATCCAGGACAGGGATGGCCTCATACATCCAAGCCTACATTGTAAAAAAACAGTCCATATCATAATTCAAACACATATATTAAAAAAAATATAACAAAAAGCTATTAATATTTACCTGCATTGCCCATGGGAAGCCAAACAAATTGTACGTGGCCTTTCTACCCTTCTTCGTCCATTGGGAGTGCTTTGACGTCAGGTCTTTTGCTTGCAGGGACTCCATGGTTTGCTTAAATGATAGTTGTCCCCATGGATAAGTATTAAAGAAATTCAAGTTGCTTACAAACATCACCCAATCAATATCAATGGCTTTTGTTGAGTCACCAGCCATTAGGATTGAATGTAAGAACAATACCAAGCACAGTTTGAACGTCTCTGAATCGTTAAACCCACCATTTATTAACCTTCCGTCTAATTCCTGTGCCTTAATAGACGTGTTCCTCGCCAAAACCTTGCTAGCCAACCTTTTGGCTGTCGGACTGTCTTTTATTCCTCTTGCCTCAACCTCACCTGGCAATTCCCCACATCGTAAGCCAGTCACCAACCCATATTCCATCATCCCGAGGCTTTCCATCCACCAAGAACCACATTTCATACTTTTTTTTGTTTTTTATTGAGTGCAGCAACATATAATGCACTCCCGACCCCCAGAATGTCTTTTTCCATTTTGTGTCCATATCCCAAAATTGATTGAAACAAGTCTCTTTGAATCTCCTTTCACCATTCCTCAGTGTTTGTAAAGTCCCCATTATTCTCGTTAAAACATCCCAACTTGACCTCACTGTCACTTACACAGGGAAGTATGGTACCGTATCGCTTACACATTCCAACCCATACTCTCTAAAGTTTATGCTCTGGAAAATTTGCACAATCAATATAAACAGAATATCACCAAAAAAATTTAACCAAATAAAATATAAACAAAATACGCTCCAGAAGAATCGCTTAAGCGATGGGCAGATGATTCTGCCTCGTGCAAGATCGCTTAAGCGATCTGAAATCACTTAAGCGACCAAGAGTAAACGTGAAGAATCGCTTAAGCGATATATAAGATCACTTAACCAATTCGTCGCTTTTACTCTTGGTCGCTTAAGCGATTTCAGATCTCTTAAGCGATCTTACACGAGGCAAAATCAACATTTGCCTAGATCTTACATCGCGTAAGCGATACAAAGTATTGCTTAAGCGATTCATCGCTTTTACTCTATAATCGCTTAAGCGACCCATAGTAAAGGGATGAATGACTTTTACTCTGGGTCGCTTAAGTGATTACAGATCGCTTAAGAGATCTTCTACGAGCTAGAATCATCTGCCAGTATAAGATCACTTAAGCGATACTTTGTATCTCTTAAGCGATTCAACTCTTTCACTCTTAAGCGATCTGCAATCGCTTAAGCGACCAAGAGTAAAAGTGATTAATCCTTTTACTCTGGGTTGCTTAAGCGATTACAGATCGCTTAAGAGATCTACGAGGCCGAATCATCTACCAGTTCTAAGATCGCTTAAGCGATACATAGTATCGCTTAAACGAGTCAACTCTTTTACTCTTAAGCAATTCAACTCTTTTACTCTTAAGCGATTACAGATCGCTTAAGAGATCTTCTACGAGGCAGAATCAACATCTGCTAGACCTAAGATCGCTTAAGCGATCCTAAATTACTTAAGCCACAAAGAGTAAAAGCCATCAATCTCTTAAGTGATAGATAAGATCGCTTAGGCGATCTTAGTTCTTGTCAGATGTTCAGTATGCTTCGGACATTATCGCTTAAACGATAGTACAGATACCTTTTCATCAGCGACCTCCTCCTCCTCCTCCGCGGCCTCCTCCTCCTCGTCCTCGCCTGAACTCTCGTCGGACTCCTCTTCCTTGCCTGAATTCTGGCCGGCCTCCTCTTCCTCACCAGAACCATTTTGCTCCTGTTCTCTCTCTTGTTCTGCCACTGTCATCTCCGCTGCTGGAACACCTTCACTGATCGGAACATCCACCGGAGCAGCCATTGAACTACTTGCGCCGCCGAACTCTACAATTCAATGAGGCGTTGGGTTTTCTTCGTCATTGTGAATGTCAACCATTGTTTTAAGAAAGGAAGAAGCTTTAGGATTGAATTTGGGTTTGAAAGTTTGTAGGAATGTGGACATTATCGCCAGAAATTGCGCAGAATGCATTTATGGTTGAGAATTTGTAGGAATGTGGACTGTTATCACCGGAAATTACGCAGAATGCATTTATAGTTTGAAGAATCGATTTTTGCCTCAGTCAGTTTCGATTAAGTGATTTGAATGGCTGGGGCTCTTTTTCAAATTTCAAATTTTAAAAACTTTCATTAATTATGGTTGTTTCCTTATACGTTTTAATCTTTTCATTTTAACCCCTTTTATGTGTTTAATTAATCCTAACTATGCCACGTCATCTTCTCTAAATTAAAAAAAATTAAAAAACAGTTTCAAGGCTATTTTGTTAAATGCAAACTTTGGATGGCCTGGGAGTTAAATTTCCTCCTCTTTAGAATCCCAGACCTTCGAACTCGCTAAAAAGAAACCTATCATTCTTCTCAAATGGCCCGGCTCCAACCCTTACCTACCCTCCATCATCCTCTACTCACACACCAATGTCGTTCCGTCTGAGCTGAAAAAATGGTCCTACCACCCCTTCAGGGCCCACCTGGATTCGAAGGGAAATATCTTCGCCAGAGGGTCCCAGGACATGAAGTGCGTTGGGATGCAATACTTAGAGGTGATTCGAAAGTTGAAGGCAGGTGGCTTTCAGCCTGTTCTAACTGTTTACTTGGCTTTTGCTGTTGATGAAAAGATTGGAGGTCATGATGGAGTTGAGAAGTTTGCAGAGTCTGACATCTTCGAAAACTTGAATGTTGGTATTGTCCTTAATGAAGGTTAAAAAAAAAAATAAATAAATAAAAATGAATGTTTATGTTGGTATCAATGTTTTCCTTATTTAAAAACTTTTAAGTTTTGCTTTTGTATTAGTAATTTCTTTAAAAAAAAAATTTACTTTGGAATTCAGGTCTTCCATTTCCCAATGAAAATTACAAGGCATTTTATGCAGAGAAGGGACCTTGGTGGCTGGCTATTAAGGCTAAGGGGGCTCCAGGCCATGGCGCAAAGCTGTATGATAACAGTGCGATGGAGAATTTGTTTAAGAGCATTGAGAGTGTGAGGAGGTTTAGAGCTTCACAGTTTGATTTGGTGAAGGCTGGGTTGAAGGGTGAAGGGGAGGTCATTTCGGTTAACATTGTATTTCTTAAAGCTGGCAACCCATCACCTACTGTGAGTTCTTTTACTATTTGGAATGTGGTTTTAGATTAATTAGTATTGCTTTTGTTACTTATTATATAGTATAATGAATAATTTAAGAAACTAATTATGCTCTACTTTGGATTTTGAGAGTTTTATTTGATGTATTCGTAACTTTTCTATAATCGCAACACCCACTTTATGAGTTTCTTTGCTAATGGAAATTTTAAGCCTGTGATAATATACATTTTTGTCTACCTATTGTAAATGGAGATATAAATGTCAGGCATAAAACAAATATGGTGTATTCCTCAAGATACAATGCATAATAGTCTTCAACAATTGCTATTGTTCTCAACATACAATGACAAAAAAAAAAAAAAAAAAAAAAGGGAATGATCATTTATATTTTCCACAAGAATCTAAGCATCAAATATTAAAATGATATGCTGTTAGCTTCTGAAATGAATATCCTTTTTCTTTCTATCTACCAGGGTTTTGTCATGAATTTGCAACATCTGAAGCAGAAGCAAGTCTTGATATTCGGGTCCCTCCTACTGTAGATGTAGAAGTGTTGGAAAGACGAATTGCTGAAGAATGGGCACCTGCTTCATGCAATATGACATTTGAAGTACTGATAATTCTTTAAGACTCTTACCTATTCATATCATTTCAGTAGTGCAAGAAAGAATGCTTGCCTTTGTCTTTGCTATCTGTGATGATCTCTGCATGAGAAGTTTTCAACAAAATGATGCTTCCCTTTTGAATATTTAGTATTAGTATATGAAGTCTCCCTATTACATAAAGGATAAGTGTGCATTTTCTATTGGTCACTGAATAGAGAAAGCTATTTGGTTCAACTATTACAGATGTTCTATGCTTTGTCAAATGACTTGAAGTTTTATCTTATACTTGCTTTGACAGTTCAAGCAGAAAGGTTCTATACACAACAAGTTTGGAAACCCCTGCTAACAGCGACCGATAGTTCAAACCCATGGTGGAGCCTTTGGGAGGATGCTGTTAAATGCTAATGGAAAACTTGTAAGCCTGATATCTTTCCCGCCTCCACAGATGCTCGCTACTTCCGCAACCAAGGCCTGCCAGCGATTGGCTTCTCTCCCATAGCAAACACCCTGGTTCTGCTTCATGACCATAATGATGAATGGCTATCCTTGTTTTGACTTTCTGTTGCATAGTTTCTATGTGTTTGTCTATGGGTTTCACTCATAAAAATGAAAAACCTTGTTTAAATTGGGATCTTGTGCTTGTGATTGTCCGACACTGGTATATATGTGGTGGATAACTAACAGCATTTCTCTTGCTGCCATAATATTGCCAAGACTAACTTCAAGTAACTTTACTAGCATCGAACATGAATTTTACTGATAGCTCCTTGCTTGATTGTCATGTTTCGCCCTAGGGCATCTTTTGCTCTGGTGTTTCCAGATTCTATTTCTCTTTTCTTTTCTTCCTAACTAGCTTTACATTGCCAAACGTGACACATCCACCAAACCTAGCTTTTCTCTCTCCCTTATTTACTACATGTGGCGATATACCCAGAACACCCCTTTTTCAACATCTTCCTAGCTTTTGTTGCACTATCATCATGCTAGTTGGGTGTCCTTCTCCAAAAATGAAGTTATCCCCATAGTCTAGATTAAACTTGACTTTTTTCCTACGACAGTCTATCTCTGCTCCATATCTACTAAGAAAGTCCATCCCAAGAATGATGTCAAAGTCTGGCATATTGAAGACAATCAAATCTACCATCATATTTCGTCCTTTAATTTTCACTAACTCCTCCATTAAGACTTCATTGGTCACTACACCCTCACCATCAGGCAATTCAATCCTAATGGCTTGTTCTACTCTAATAGGCATTAACCCTAATCTCTTAATCATTCCATATGATATGAATGAATGTTTAGCACCTGAATCAATCAAGGCACACAAGGGAGTATCGTGGAATTATAACTGACCAGTGACTGCTGAAGGGCTGGCATCTGCCTGCATCTGGGCCACATTATATACCCTGGCTGTCGTGCCTCCAACTACAGGTATTGAAATTGTAGAACCAATGGGACAATCTCTAGCAATATGAACTGGCTGGTGGCATCTGAAACAAACATTGGTCCCCACTAGACATTCACCTCGGTGTCTTCTCCGACATTTCTTATAGTAATTGACCTCACCTTTCCTTTGTTGGCCCTTTTTCTTCATGTCCTTCCTGTTGGCTTTAGGTAAGACTCCTTTCTTGCTTTTACCCTTATCGTCTTTGCCAACAACTTGTTCTGCACTATTGGATTGACCAAGTTGGAGAGGACTACTTGCCACTGTCGGGGAAAGAGCTAATTTGGTCTCCTTCCGTAAGTACACCTCTGCTCTGATGGCTCTGGCGAGTGCTTCACTATATGTTTGGGAGGGCTGATGACCCGACATAACATCTCTGGCAATAGTGGGATGAAGTCCCCCCACAAATCTCTCCAATCAGGTCTGTGGTGTACTGACCAGTGTGGGTGCAAACTTAGCCAAGGAATTGAACTTGATTGAATACTCTTTGACCGTCATATTTCCTTGCTGCAGACTGATAAACTCTTGTAGTTTTGAGGATATCATGTCTACTATCCGGTACTGCTCCTCAAACAATTCCTTGAACCCTAACCAAGTGAGAGTGGTGGTATCTTGAGTCTGCTCCATAAGCTCCCACCATGTCATAGCATCTCCTTTCAACAGGTACGTAGCATACCGGATCTTCTCTTGATCTGTCATAGGAAATAGAGTAGTAGCTTTCTCCACCAACTTGATCCATTGTTCAACTACTACTAGATCATTAGTACCACTAAATTCTAGAGGCTGATGTTTACTTGAGAGGCCATAAATTGGCTCAATCTACTTTGGGGCAACCATTGCTTTTAGAGTACTCGTCCCTATTGCTTGACTTGGTACCACATTGATTGTCATTGTTGTCACCGGAGTACTTGTACTATCTGGCAGGGTTTTCCTTAAAGCTCTATTAACAGCCTCTTGGATCATACGCTCCAATGTTGCAACATCTAAACTCGGAGTGCTTGAAGTAGCATCTGTTGGGTTAGTAGCTTCAGGTGCAGTTGGAACATCTTGTGCATTTGAAGCATCACTGCGACCTGGATCTGTTCTCCTGGTTTTCCTCATATTTATTCCCTATCACAGTCACACATATAATGTTAATCAAGTAAACATACTTACAGCGATTGGACAACTTGAGCAGCGGAACTTTACATGAGGGATATTGTCATCGACTTTCATAAATGCCTAACTCCGTAATGGAAAACATCTTAAAACACCCCTTTTTTTTTTTTTAAAAGTTACAAAATACTTGCTCTAATACCAAATGTAAAACCCCCCTCCAGTCAGGTATCCTCTGAATATCCCTCAATGAGAATCTCGAGGATACATGTCTGGAGAACAACTTGTATTTAGAAAAAATCTGTGTAAGGATAATAATAATAATATCCAAAACATGCATTTAAAATGTCACGCAGGATCCAAACTCATAATTTACAAACTTTAAGAAATTACACAATCAAAACATATTTATAGGGTGGAAGCTTCCAAAGGTATTTCACAAATATTTATCATTTACATTATTTANCTTTGGGTTATTGAGATCTTACCAAAATGAAGGAGTGTGCACCACCAATTGAACCGGAAACGACCCAGATTGGAAAGCCCCAAATTTTTTATCCAAAACTTTTCGTGAAATTTTCGCGAAAATTGTTGTTGAAAAGGGTTGTCTTGGTGTTTAGGGATGTTATGGAGTGAGAATTTTGGTTGGAAAAATAAAATGGAAACAAAAGACGGAACTTTGAAAAATTTTCTCTCAACTCAAAATGCAAGGCGGCGTGAAAATGAAAAAGGTAAAGCGAGTATTTATAGAAAAGCTTCTTCGCCGCGGTGACGTTCATCATTCATGAACCCTAACAAAATTCCCAGGTCTCGCCGCGGCGAAGAAATTTTCTTCACCAGAGCAAAACCAACCTGAGGATGCAAGGCTTATTTCGCCCCGGCGAAGTAAATTTCTTCGCCGCGGCGAAATGCCTTAGAAAAATTTCTCAAAATTATTTTCATTTCTTCGCCGGGGCTAAATCCTGCAGGAGTAATACTCTATTTTTCTCATCTTTCTCTGCCCCGAAGAAGAACTATCTTCGCCGCAGCAACTCCTGGAGCATTTGGATTCCTGTCTTTTGCTGAAAACGTCACTTGAAACACCCAAAAACAATACATAAAAATTCATAGAACTAGAATTGAATTTAAACAAAATCAACAACCAAAATGAAAACAAAAAGTTAACAACGCTTGGGTCAACGCTTGGGTTGCCTCCCAAGAAGCGCTTGTTTATAGTCGATAGCTTGACTCTCTCCATCCTTTAAGTTAGGATGTCCAGCCGGATTGGGATAAAATTGCAACTCAGCACCCTATCAATGTATGGGTTCAATCTCTGTCTATTAACTGTGAAAGTGCCTTTATCTTCATGTGTAACCTCCGCTGCTCCAGATTCATAAATCCTCGTAATACCTTTTGCCTCAACCTCACCTGGCAATTCCCCACATCTTAAGCTAGTCACCAATGCATATTCCATCATCCCGAGGTTTTCCATCAACCAAGAACCACATTTCATACTTTTTTTTGTGTTTTATTGAGTGTAGCAACATATAATGCACTCCCGACCCCTAGAATGTCTTTTTCCATTTTGTGTCCATATCCCAAAATTGATTGAAACAAGTCTCTTTGAATCTCCTTTNAAAGGGAAAGTATGGAGGTACATTATTGGTGGCCACTGCACAGAACGGCGAGAATCACACATATCCTGTTGCATGGTGTGTGGTTGACTCTGAGAATGATGAGTCGTGGACTTGGTTTTTTCATCATTTACGTACGATAGTGCCTGACAGTGATGAGTTGTGCATAATATCCGATAGGCACAACTCTATAAAGAAGGGGATTGCCACTATTTACCGTCAAGCACATCACGAATTCTGTATAAGGCACCTTGGTGAGAACATAAAACAAAAGTTTAAGTGTGCTGGCCTCCTTCAGACATACTACATGGTAGCAAAAGCTTATCGGATTGACAAGTTTGAGGAGCACTTCCAACAAATCCGAATCAAGGATGATAGAGTTGCTAAGTATCTTGAGCGTGATGTTGGTTTTGAGCAATGGAGTAGAGCTTATTTTCCTGGAAGAATGTTTGATGTCATGACCACGAACATAACTGAGTCCATAAATTTGAAGTTGTTAATAGAAAGAGAGTTTCCAATAGTTGCACTTTTTGATGCAATCTAGAGGACATTGTCGCGGTGGTTCCATGAGCGTTGTACGAAGTCAGATAATTTTACTACAACCCTTGTTCCGTCAGTTGAAAAAATATTGCGAGAACGAATGGAACTGTCAAATGCACTGTTTGCCTATCCTTTTAATGCTCAAGAGTTCACTGTACGCGGATATGGTGCGGATGCCGTAGTTAACCTTGTTAGAAAAACTTGTAGCTGTAAGGTGCTTGACATTCAACGTTTACCTTGTCCTCATGCACTAGCGGCACTGAAACACCAACGGAAGCCGGATTTTGGTTCAAGAATTTACATGGAACTTTGCTCCCCTCTCTATATGACAGATCACTACATGCTAGCTTATTTAGAAACGATATATCCGGTGCCTCCAGAAGAGCAGTGGGTAGTGTCACCAGAGATGGCTGACATTATCATCCAGCCGCCATTCAAGAAGACTCCAAAGGGGAGAAAAAGAGTTAAGTGTATTTTATCAGCCTTTGAGGTTCCCCGAAAGATGAATAAGTGCTCAATTTGCAAACAATCTGGCCACAAGAGAAGCAGTTGCCAGAAGTAATCACATGTAGATCCAGATAATTAGGTTCGAAGAAAGATGAAATTCAGGGAGTTGCAAAGGCCAACCGTTGATGAGTTATTGTTTTCAATTATTGATGTTTTAAATTTTATTGTTACCTTTAATAAATCATTCTTTATATTTCTTGTTATATGGAATTAATATGTGTTGTTAATCTTAGTTTGTCAAAATTCAAGAGAAAAGATGGAAAAGAATGTATTGCCCATGATCGCTTAAGTGACTAAGTATATCGCTTAAGCGACAAAAGGTTGTTCATACAGGATCGCCTAAACGACATCACTCATCGCTTAAGCGATCATGCACCTTAAAATAGACTATTTTGCCCATAACATGATCGCTTAAGCGATATCACAGATCGCTTAAGCAATCATGCACCTGGCAGATATTGAATCTGCCCATCACATGATCGCTTAAGCGATCAAAGGTCGCCCAATCGACCAGTAGAAAAATAGAGGAATCGCTTAAGCAATATCATGGATCGCTTAAGCGATCATGCACCTGGCAGATATTGAATCTGCCCATCACATGATCGCTTAAGTGATCAAAGGTTGCTTAATCGACCAGGTGAAAAAGAGAGGAATCGCTTAAGCGATATCACGGATCGCTTAAGCGATCATGCACCTGGCAGATATTGAATCTGCCCATCACATGATCGCTTAAGTGATCAAAGGTTGCTTAATCGACCAGGTGAAAAAGAGAGGAATCGCTTAAGCGATATCATGAATCGCTTAAGCGATCATGTGATGGGCAGATTTCATGATCGATTAAGCGATCAAATCGCTTAATCGACCAGGTGAAAAAGAAAAGAATCGCTTAAGCGATTATGAAGGATCGCTTAAGCGATCATGCGCCATAAAACAAATTTTGAATCTGCCCATCACATGATTGCTTAAGAGATGTAAGATCGCTTAATCGACCAAGCGAAAAAGAGCGGAATCGCTTAAGCGATTATGAAGGATCACTTAAGCGATCATGCACCTTAAAACAGATTTTGAATCTGCCCATCACATGATCGCTTAAGCGATATAAGATCGCTTAATTGACCAAGCGAAAAAGAGCAGAATCGCTTAAGCGATCATGCGTGATCGCTTAAGCGACCATGCACCTTAAAACATATTTTGAATTTTCCCATCACATGATCGCTTAAGCGATCTACGATCACTTAATCGACCGAGCGAAACAGAGAGGAATCGCTTAAGCGGTATCACGGATCTCTTAAGCGATCATGCACCTTAAAACTGATTTTTTGTGCAAATGATTTTGCACAGTTATGACTTCGTACATAAAATTGTTAGTTGTTGGCAATTGTTTGATATAGACGTAAACAGTGTACACCATATATGTTTGATATAGATGTAAAAGAATTATATGTTTAATTAAAATAGAATAACAGTCATGTTTCACAGAACAAAACGTACACCCTAAAGGCATTTTATTGCTCAAACTCTTAACATCTTTATGTTCCGAGAAAAGAAGAACAATTTTTGTTCACTAAGCTTACATGGTTACCTAGTTCTCTTCAATCCTATATATTTGTTCCGAGACGGCCACATTCTACACCATATATGTTTGATATAGACGTACAAGAATTATATATTTAATAAAAATCTAATAACGGTCATGGTTCATTGATCAAATCGTCAAACCAAAGATGTTAAGAGTTCGAGCAATAAAATGGATTTAGGGTTGAGATATGGATAAAGAAGAAGACGGTTTTTTGCTTGTGCAGATGGTTTTGCAGAGTTACAGCTGTCTTCCATGACCGTTATTATATTTTTATTAAACATTTAGTTCTTGTACGTCTATATCAAACATCCTGCTGGTGTAGAATGTGGCCGTCTCGAAACAAATATATGAGGTATGCGATTCGTTCAGTGGAACATGACCGTTATTATATTTTAATTAAACATTTAGTTGTTTTACATCTATATCTAACATATATGGTGTAGAATGTGGCCGTCTATATTAAATATATAGGGTTGAAGAGAACTAGGTAACCATGCAAGTTCTCGGAACAGATATTGTTCTTCTTTTCTCGGAACATAAAGATGTTAAAACTTCGAGCAATAAAATGGCTTTAGGGTTGAGCGATATCATAAATAGTGAACATATCTTATTCTGGTGTAGAATGTTTATGTCTATATCAAACATAAGCACGATTAAGCGATATCATAAATAGTGAACATATCTTATCCTTCTTTCTTCATAACATAAAGGGTGTGTTTGGTTGAATATTCGTATCCATATTTCCAAAATGTTTGTTTGTTTAATTATTTAGTAAATAATACCTTATATTTCTAATTACTTTGAGGCCCCTTAAGTTTCTTAATAATCAAATACCCCTAGGAGTAATTTTAAAATTTAACAAATACAGCCCCACCTACCGAAATCTCACCGTCGGAAAAAGCCATATCGACGTCGGCATCCTGCCAGAAAAATCTGTTACGACGCAGACTGGTCACATCGACAACGGATGTTGCCAAAAAATACCAGATCTACGACAAATCTGGCAGTCGATTTGGTATTTTAAGGCCAGATGTGGCCGTCATTTTGGCCTTTCCTTTTCCGATGAGATCTAGCATGGATCTCGTGGAAAAAAGCCACATCGGTGAATTACCACCGACGGGACGTTTGTAGGCCGTTGTCACACATCTCGGTGACTCTTGGTTGCTTACGCGATTCAAGATCGCTTAAGCAATCTCTTACTGGGCAGAATCAAATCCGCCCAGATCTATGATAAGCGAGGAATCGCTTTAACTCTTGGTTGCTTAAGCGATTTACGATCGCTTAAGCGATCTCTTACTAAATCTGCCCAGATCTATGATCGCTTAAGCAATCCCTTGGGATCGCTTAAGTCATGAATCGCTTTAACTCTTGGTCGCTTAAGCGATCTCTTACTGAGCATAATCAAATATGCCCAGATCTATGATCGCTTTAACTCTTGGTCGCTTAAGCGATTTACGATCGCTTAAGCGATATATTCCGAGGCAGAATCAAATCTTCCCAGATCTATGATTGCTTAAACGATCCTACAGAATCGCTTAAGCGATGAATCGGTTTTACTCTTGGTCGCTTAATCGATCTTAGATCGCTTAATCGATCTTAAGCGATCTCTTTCGAGGCATCTGCCTAGATGAAGAATCGCTTAAGCGATCCATTGTATCTCTTAAGCTATTCTTCTAAGGCGTCTACCCAGATGAAGAATCGCTTAAGCGATCCACTGTATCTCTTAAGTGATTCTTCGCTTTCAAGCTTGGTCGCTTAAGCAATTTAAGATCTCTTAAGCGATCATTTGGGGAACAATCTTGGTCGCTTAAGAGATATATGTGGTCGCTCATATATCGCTTAAAGCGATCACGAGAAAAAGAGAAGAATACTACATTTCTCCTGAATTATTTAATGATATGTCTTTATAAAGGTAATTTTGAAATAACTGTGATTGTGATACATTTCGACCTCAATCATTTTCCTCCCAAATTCGAAAAGAATAAGCAGCAAAATGAAGTTATTTATATCAATCTAATCCATCACAAATCAAAATGTAAGAGGCATCAATGTAATTGAAAGTTTAAACTTAAAATCATTCATAATGGTGCCAAAACAGAATAAATCCTAAGCCACTTTGAGAAGTTTTCGATTTTGGTATAATCACTTCTGAGATCATTGTTTGGTACCATGCCTTGCCAGCAGCCTTGATCGCAGATGCCTCCTCCTGCCAACCAACCTTTGAGAAGTTTTCGAATTCTGTTTGCCAGGAACCTGTCTGAGATCATTGTTTGGTACCATGCCTTGCCAGCAGCCTTGATTGCAGATGCCGCCACTTTGAGAAGTTTTCAAATTCGGTATAATCACTGTCTGAGATCATTGTTTGGTACCATGCCTTGCCAGCAGCCTTGATTGCAGATGCCTCCTCCTAGCCACCAGCCTTGATTGTAGATGCCTTGCCGACAACCTACTCTGACAGCCCAAGCTAGTTTCAGAAGTTCCCTCTCATTGTTTGCCAACAACCTGCAAAATTTTCTCTCTTCACGAACCCAAGTTATGGAGTGCAAGATTAAGAAGTTCACTGAGTCCGTCTATTTTGGTAAAGCTCTGTATAAGCATGACACCTGTAGCATCAGCACCACAACCCAAGTATAAACATGAACATCACATAAACTACAAAATTCAAAGTACAAGTTCCAAACATTTTGATTGGGTTGTGGTAACTCAAAACGGATCCATTTCCCCATGAAAGCACTCAATAGCCCAGCGCTCTCGAAAGATGGTCATTGTTTCGTTATTCAATCTGTCCATCGGGGTGTTGTTCATGTCAAACTGAATAAATTTCAGGGCATATGCCCCACAATCAACATTGCAATAGGAAGAACACATTAGCATTAGAATCAACTTATAGAACAATTGTATTATGTAAGTTAGTTTTAGACAAAATTTACCTTGATTCATTTGTTGGGATGGGAACGCGCTTGACTGACCATTTTCCCTCAATGCTTCATCACCGAGGTGGTCAAACATCCTGCTGTCATGTAACAGCCGTGAGAACAACACATAAATTGGCTCCAACTTGGCCTCCAACTGCCTGTCTCGACAAATTGTTGGGTTGCAATCAAGGATCTTCAGCAACCTCTCCTCTAAGAGCGCGACAACTGCTGTCCAGTGCATTTCCTTGACCAGGATGATGCACTAGATGCTCTTAACCTTTGCTGAACTATGGCCATATTTGGGCCTGTCCCCCATTACATAATGCATCATCCTGTCATCAAACCTAAAATCATTAGGGACGCAGTCCAAGTCTTCTGTGCCCGATCGTTTTCATTTGGCTCCTTTTGCTACAAATGCACCAATGACCTTTTTTAATAAATTGCGATATGTCGATACCAGCGTTTGGCCAAAGGCCACATCGGTGATGGCACAATCGGGATACAGTAGATCACAATTGGTGGTCTGTCGCAGCCTCATCAATGCCAATACCTCATTGATGTGCTGCATCAAATAAAAACAACATGATAAGTATACAATACCTATGGAAAAGATAAGCAAAAATAAGGAAAATTAAGTGGAAATAACTCACCGAGTCGTGAAGCCACCTGCCCATCGTCAAAATCAAAATCTCTCTAAACCATTCCCGAGAATAATCCCTGGTCCTACACTTTACAAGGGCATCACTTCCGGATTCATTGTAATAGGCATAAAAGGGTTTTTTCTTTTCCTCCTCTATTGGCCTATACAAATTGACAGTGGACTCCATTTTTGCTTGCCCGCTTCCTCCCCTTTCCTCCATTTCTACATCCCTGCTTCCTTCGCCTCCTGCCTCAACCTCCTCTATTATAATTGCCCTACTTCCTCCAGTAACCTCCTTAACCTCCTCAATTTTGGCTTCTTCCTCACTTTGTTTCTTTGTTTTCCTCTTAATTCCACGTGTTAGTACGGTGTAAGGTGATTTCACAAACCTGCTCTTTCGACTCTCTCTTTTCAGCCTAGGTTGCACTTCAACTGCCTTCAATACTCCACCAACTTCCTCCTCCACCTTAACAACTTTCTCTCCCACCTTATCCACTTTCTCTTTCACCGTTTTCAACTGCTCTTCCATCCTATCAAACCTGCCATAAACAGCTATTGTAAAACTATCAAATAAACTATTTATGAGGTCAACCACCTGACTCTCCCGACCCACACGCCTTGGCAAAGCGGTAATTGTTGTACCTGTTTGTTGAGGCATAGGAACCTCTTCCTCCCTCCCTTCCTCCCCCCTCCCGCTGATTGCGGCTTCATCCTCCTCGGCGTCTACCACATTTTCAAGCAGTGGCCCTGCAACTGCCCTCACATGTGTGACCCCTTGTAGCTCCCGCATCAGGCGGTCTATCCCTTCATCCATTTCATCCTCCAGTGCTCGGAAAGATGTGACATAGTCTTATTGAGCTTCACCCCCAGTAGCGGTGAGGAAGGGACGGACAACCCCCTGTAATATGAAACAAAATCAATCAGATTTAAGCAACAATTTAAAGCAAGTGCATATTCAAAAGCTTAATCCTTTAATCTTACCCGAGTTGATTGAATTTCAATCTCTATTTGCTCATAATCCCAATGGGTACACTTCTTGTCCTGCCACCACAACATCCTAGGAAATGTCTGTTGCACAACCAAAGAAGACCTAATCCTCCCCCTTGCTTTAGCCAAGACAGGGATGGCCTCATACATCCAAGCCTACATTGTAAAAAAAAACAATCCATATCATAATCCAAACACATATATTAAAAAAAATATAACAAAAAGCTATTACTATTTACCTGCATTGCCCATGGGAAGCCAAACAAATTGTATGTGGCCTTTCTACCCTTCCTCATCCATTGGGAGTGCTTTGACGTTAGGTCTTTTGCTTGCAGAGACTCCATGGTTCACTTAAATGATAGTTGTCCCCATACATAAGCATTAAAGAAATTCAAGTTGCTTACAAACATCACCAAATCAATATCAATGGCTTTTGTTGAGTCACCAGCCATTAGGATTGAATGTAAGAACAATACCAAGCACAGTTTGAACGTCTCTGAATCGTTAAACCCACCATTTATTAACCTTTCCTCTAATTCTTGTGCCTTAATAGATGTGTTCCCCGCCAAAACCTTGTTAGCCAACCTTTTGGCTGCCGGACTGTCCTTTATTCCTTTTGCCTTAACCTCACTTGGCAATTCTCTACATCTTAAGCCAGTCACCAACGCATATTCCATCATCCCGAAACGTAGTAGCTTTCCATCCACCACGAACCACATTTCGTACCTTTTTTTACTTTTTATTGAGTGCAGCAACATATAATGCGCTCCTGACCCCCAGAATGTCTTTTTCCATTTTGTGCCCATATCCCAAAATTGACTGAAACAAGTCTCTTTGAATCTCCTTTCACCATTCCTCAGTGTCTGTAAAATCCCCATTATTCTCGTTAAAACATCCCAACTTGACCTCATGGTCACCCGCACAGGGAAGTACCGTACCGTATCGCTTACACACTCCAACCTATATTCTCTAAAGTTTATGCTCCGGAAAATCTGCACAATCGATATAAACAGAATATCACTTAAAAAATTTAACTAAATCAAATATAAACAAAATACACTATGGAAGAATCGCTTAAGCGATGGGTAGATGATTCTGCCTCGTGCAAGATCGCTTAAGTGATCTGAAATCACTTAAGCGACCAAGAGTAAAAGTGAAAAATCGCTTAAGCAATATATAAGATCGCTTAACCGATTCGTCGCTTTTACTCTTGATCGCTTAAGCGATTTCAGATCGCTTAAGCAATCTTGCACTAGGCAGAATCAAGTTCTGCCCAGATCTTAGATCGCGTAAGCGATACAAAGTATCGCTTAAGCGATTCATCGCTTTTACTCTATAATCGCTTAAGCGACCCACAATAAAGGGATGAATCGCTTTTACTCTGGGTCGCTTAAGTAATTACAGATCGCTTAAGAGATCTTCTACGAGGCAGAATCATCTACCAGTCTAAGATCGCTTAAGCGATACTTTTGCATCGCTTAAGCGATTCAACTCTTTTACTCTTAAGCAATCTGTAATCGCTTAAGCGACCAAGAGTAAAATTGATTAATCCTTTTACTCTGGGTCGCTTAAGTGATTACAAATCGCTTAAGAGATCTACGAGGCAGAATCAACATCTGCTAGCTCTAAGATTGCTTAAGCGATACTTAGTATCACTTAAGTGATCAACTCTTTTACTGTTAAGCGATTACAGATCGCTTAAGAGATCTTCTACGAGGCAGAATCAACATCTATCAGATCTAAGATCGCTTAAGCGATTCATTGCTTTTACTCTTAAGCGATCCTAAATTGCTTAAGCCACCAAGAGTAAAAGCCATCAATCTCTTAAGCGATACAAAAGATCGCTTAAGCGATTTTAGTTCTTGTTAAGCGATCCTATATCGCTTAAGCGATCCTGCATCGCTTAAGTGACAATACAGATACCTTTTCTTCGGCAGCTTCCTCCTCCTCTGCGGCCTCCTCCTCCTCACCTGAACTCTCTCGGGACTCCTCTTCCTTGCCTGAATTCTGGCCGGCCTCCTCTTCCTCGCCAGAACCGTTTTGCTCTTGTTCTCTCTCTTGTTCTGCCGCTGTCATCTCCGCTGCTGGAACACTTTCACTGATCGAAACATCCACCGGAGCAACCATTGAACTACTTGCGCCGCCGGACTCTACGATTCGAAGAGGCATTGGGTTTTCTTCGTCATTGTGAATGTCAGCCATTGTTTTAAGAAAGGAAGAAGCTTTAGGATTGAATTTGGGTTTGAAAATTTGTAGGAATGTGGATTGTTATCGCCGGAAATTGGGCAGAATGCATTTATGGTTGAAAATTTGTAGGAATGTGAACTGTTATCGCCGAAAATTATACAGAATGCGTTTATGGTTTGAAGAATCGATTTTTGGCTTAGTCGGTTTCAATTAAGCGATTTGAATGGGTGGGGCTCTTTTTCAAATTTCAAATTTTAAAAACTTTCATTAATTATGATTGTTTTCTTATACGTTTTAATCTTTTCATTTTAACCCATTTTATGTGTTTAATTAATCTTAGCTATGTCACGTCATCTTCTCTAAATTAAAAAAAAATGAAAAACAGTTTCAGGACCATTTTGTTAAATGCAAACTTGGGATGGCCTGGGAGTTAAATTTCCTCTTCTCCCACCCCTAAAACTTTCTTGCTATTTGTCTTTATGGCGTCGGTGGTGGTGTGTTTTGGTTTGGTGCAGAATTCTCTCATTCTTTTTCTCTTTTCTCTTCCTATATTTTCATTTTAATTGAAAACCAATTTCCTTTAGTTTTACAGACGAGGCAGCCATGATGCTCTTTAGGACTGTAACCGCGCTTTCTCGTCTACGTTCTCGCGTCATAAGTGTTTTTTTCAATCTTCCACTTTATATTTCAAACTAACTTCTTCTTTTTCTTTATTTTGTTGATTCATTGAATCTTTGTCACAGGGCCAACAATCTAATCTCGCCAATTCTGTCAGATGGCTTCAAATGCAAACCTCTTCTGATCTTGTACTTTATTTCCCTCTTTTCGTGCTTCTCTGCTTTGTTTTCTTTTTTGTTTTTAATATCGACTCAATTGATGTTTGGGCATTGTACAGATCTTGCTATTCGTCTTTATTCAAGTTTTGACAATTTATTTCCATTTAGTCTACAAGGTGTTCAATTAAATATATCTACTTTCCACTTCTTGATTCATGTCTGCTCTAGAGCATCTGCTTTCAAACAAGGGAGTGAAGTTCACAGGAGAATCTTGAAATCTGGGTTCGGAAATAATCTATCTCTGACTAATAATTTAATGGGCATGTATAAAAGCTGTGGAAAATTGAAGGCAGTGTGTCAATTGTTTGAAAATTTGCCCAGTAGAGATGTTGTTAATTGGAATACCATGATATCTTGTTATGTTACAATGGGTTTGTATAGAGAAGTGTTGGATTCATTTCGTAAAATGATAGTCAATGGTGTTAGTCCTGATGAGATAACCATGGTTAGCTTGGTTTCAGCAAGTGCAAAGTTGAGGGATGTGAAAATGGGAGAGGCGTTGCATCTCTACATTGAGGAGAAAAATTTAAGCATAGTTGGAAGTTCGGTGGATATGTATATCAAGTGTGGGAAAATGGAGGAAGCACAAAAGCTTCTGGATAGAAGCGGTGCTGATGATGTTGATGTTGTTTTGGGAACTACATTGATTAGTGGGTATGTGAAGTCGAATAAAATAGATGCGGCTAGGTTCCTGTTTGACCAGATGACAGAGAGGAGCTTGATTTCATGGACTGCAATGATTTCTGGTTATGTCCAAGGTGGATATTTTTGTGAGAGTTTGTAGTTATTTAGAGAAATGAGGTTCAAAGTTGTTTGGCCAGATAAGGTTGTGCTCATAACAGCACTTTCTGCAAGTGTTGAAGTGGGTGAATTTCGGTTTGGCAGATCTATCCACTGCTTGATTTTAAAGCATGGAATGAGTGTTTCTTGGAAATGCTCTGATAGACTTGTATGCAAAATGTGAACAAGTTAATGAAGCATGCAGAATCTTTGAGCAGTTGCCTTACAAGACTATTGTGACTTGGAATACAATGTTGGATGGATTTTGCAGAAATGGAAATATTGCAAAGGCAAGAGCCTTTTTTGATGTGATTCCTGAAAAAGATGTTGGATGGATTTTGCAGAAATGGAAATATTGCAAAGGCAAGAGCCTTCTTTGATGTGATTCCTGAAAAAGATGTGATTTCATGGAACACTATAATCAACTGCTATGCTAGATATAATCAGTTTCAGGAGTTGTTTCAGCTTTTCCACAAGATGCAGAGTTCTCATATAAAAGCTGACAAGTTCACTTTGGTTAGTTTGCTATGTCGTCCTGTGCTAGCATTGGAGCCCTTAATCGTGGAATTTGGGTCCATGTTTACATGAAGAAAAATCAAATTAGTCTAGATAGCATGTTAGAAACTTGTCTAATTGACATGTATGGAAGGTGTGGTTGCTATGAAATAGCCTAGGAGTTGTTTTCTGAAATTAGTGAAAGTAATATATTTGTACGGACTGCAATGATAGCAACATATGCCATGGAGGAACAAGCGAATGGAAAACTGGAATAAAGCCCAATCAAGTCACTTTTATAGCTCTTCTAACTGCCTGTAGTCATGGAGGTTTAATAGATGAAGGTTACAAATTCTTTCATAAGATGAGTAGTTACGACATAAACCCTAAGATACAGCATTATGGATGTATGGTCGATCTCCTGGGTCGTGCTGGGCATTTAGATGAGGCATCAAATTTCATTGCTTCCATGCCAATTGAAGCAGATGTTTGCATATGGAGTTCCTTGTTGAGAGCATGTGGAAGCTACCAAAATGTCGAAATAGCTGAACATGCATTCAATACATCTCACAGAGATAGACCCACTGACTGATGCAGCATATGTGCTGCTTTCAAATGTTTATGCAAAAGGTGGTAGATTAGATGGTGTGAGCAGACTAAGAACAAAGCTACATGATATAGGATTAAGGAAGCAACCAGGATATAGCCTTATAGAACAAGATGTTCTTCATAAGTTTACTTGTGGGGATTTCTTTGATCCTCATGCTACAGAAACCACAGTGAAAGGTTGGCTGTAGCTTTTGGGCTTTGAAGCACCCGTGAAAAAACCCCAATACGGATTGTGAATAATCTTCGGATTTGTGGAGATTGTCACTCATTTATGAAGCTTGTATCTCAAACCTATAATAGAGAAATTGTAATTCGAGATAGCCATAGATTCCATCGGTTTCAAGATGGTCATTGCTAATGTGAAGATTATTGGTAATCCAGATTCTAACTTCTTTATTATTGTAAACTGGAAAAAAAATGCTTCAGAATCAAATAATAAATATTTTCAGAAAATGTATCAAACCACTAATTTATCTTAAAAACCTTATTTAAAAAAATGTATCAAAAAACTATTCAGTATTTTATCCTACTCTGATATAATTTTTAGATATTTTATTGAACACGTTTTCAAATTCAAATTCAAATCCAATTCGATTAGATTTAACTAAACTTAAAACACTTTTTCATAATAATATTTTTCATAAATTGTAACTAACAGACCCTTAGTTAATCTAAACGTGCCTCCTCAAAGTACAATCAGATAATGCATATCTAAAACTGAACATCTTAAAACCGGCCTGTCTATTATTAATATTGACCATTATCCAAGATTGTCTTCGAAAGAAGAAGACGAAGACTTTTAAATGTCAACTATAATTAGGTCTGCTTTCGGCTTTCCCAACCCCAACTACACGAAAGAAAAAAAGAAAATAAAAGAGTGATTTAAAGATGAAAAAATATATTGAATACTACAATATAATAATACCTCTTCATATGTATCACAACCCAAAGATTCTATGTCACCTCTAACTTTTTTTATTCATTCTATTTTATCTTAATTTATAATTAATATAATTGATTATTTCTAAATTAAAATCTTACATGTTATATACGTATGTGGTTTGTGATCAAAAGACTCTTTCAATGCAAGATTGAATATTTTCATATGTCATGATCTTTATAATAATGTTAATGTCCATATCTTACGTTTTTATAACATGATTTTTATGGATTTTACTTCCACCAGCATCTGTTTGGAAACTTTTACTTGTACTAGTTATATTAGTATAAATATTATTGTTGAGCCCATGCCAAGTGGCAACTCAATTATTATTTGCATGGACTCTTGGATATATATAACTTTTATTAACTCTATGCTGTAAACAATGACGACAATGTTCTATTTTAATGTGAACAGGCTTAATTTAATTATATTGTGATGTTCGACCACATGTTTTATAATTATTTGTTGAACAAGAGACCTAATTAATTATATTAAAAAATAACCTCAAATATTAAAATATGTAGATCAGTAGATGCTGCTTGACTGCATTTGCATTGCACCTTCCCGAAACCTCTCTTGGATGCCTCTCCAATGCTTAATTAATTAATTAAGTAAGCTTAATCAATTAATTAAGTAAGCTTAATCAAACAATTAATAATTAATTAAAGCATTGATAATCCATGAAGACAAAAATATGTTTTCTAATTTTGTCAATTAATTGATTGATTAAAACCCAACTTACATCAGATGCTTCAATTAATCTTTATTCTAGATTTTATTATTTTATAATTGAAAAATATTAATTTAAATATATATAATTAGATAATGCTTGCTAAAGAAGAAGACCAAGACTTTTAAATGACAACAATGACTACGTCTGCTTTCCCAACCCCAACTACAAGAAAGAAAAAGAGAAAATAAAAGAGTGAATTAATTAAAGATTTTTAATTTTCTCCTAACAAATAAAAGTTTTTAATTAAGGATCTTGAGATAAGATAATAGTGTATTATAATTCTCATCCTCTTATTAAGGGGCGCATGACAAAGCTATTGACAAAAACACTACTTGTCTTTTTAAAGTGTATTAGCCCTAGGATACCGCAGCGGCGTAAGGAACAATTTCACCTTTAATTTAGTAGGCACTCTTAGTTGAACCAAAGAAGGTATTTACCTAAATTAAAAAGGCATTAATGGAAGATGAAAAAATCTATTGAATACTACAATAGTACCACTTCATGTATATCATTGTTTTAAAATATGACCCGTTGTAAGACTCGACAAGGTGACTAGGTTATAGTTGATCGGTCCAACCGGTTAGACTAGCCGGTTGGACTGGTGACGTCAACAATAAAAACATTTTAAAAAACTGTAATTAGTCCCTTAAATTTTAAAATATTACAAAAATCTGGCCGATTGGACCGATGACGTCAACAATAAAAACATTTTTAAAAACTATAAATTAGTCCCTTAAATTTTAATATATTACAAAAATACTCCTATAAAATTACAAATTAGGCTCTGAAATTTTATTTATTTAAAAATTCTGCACAAAAATCCAATTAGTCCCTACAACTTTGAAATAATTCAAAAACACCCCCAAAAACTTACGAGTTAGTCCCTATAACTTAAAAAAAAATCAGAAATCCCTTAGAACTTGAACCGGAACAGAGAGGCTGCCAGGTCTCGGTCCCACTGGCCGGTCCAATCCGGGTTTTACAGTAGTGATGTATATCACAACCCAATGACTTTACGTCGCCTTAACTTTTTTTTTTTTTTTTTGTTTATTTATTCCCTTTTTTCTTTATAATTAATATCATTGATTATTTCTAAACTAAAATCTTACATGTTATATACATATTGGTTTGTGATCAAAAGACTCTTTCAATGTAAGATAGAAGTTTCATTGAATATTCCCTTAAGTCACGATCTTTATAATAAGGTCTATGTTAATAGTCTCTTAAAGTGATTATGACCTACTCGAAGACCTTGACTTAGTCTTCCAATATATTTAGGTCTAAAATTAAGGATCTTCATATAATTTGGGGGAGCCCNCCCGCACTTTTCTTCTCTTTTCTTCTTCTTCACCTGTCGGAGAGTATTCAGAAGACGTGATGATTTTCTCCATTTCCTCATCAATCGATAACTCCTGTGAACAACAATCGAAACTGCAAAATGCTTTCTCGCCTCAGCAATAAATCAATCAAACTAGAGTCTTTACCATAGAATTTTCCAGCGAAGGTGCATCCACAATTAATAAATAGGTTATTAGTACTGTGATTGGAGCATACCTGTATATGTAAATGTCTTTACGCTCCAATTCCTTGCGGAAAGTGTAGCAGAAGCTCAAGAAATCAACAGAAGGATACGGGTCGGTTGAGCTCTTCACGCCTTCAGTTTCCTTCACTTCACGTCTTCACCCTTGCAAATGTTGTTCATCAACTCAATAGAGTGACCTTCCAAAATGCAGTCCCCATATATATGAGTTGTCTTTAAGGTTGGGACCATGAGTTATCACACAGGTATAATCCTCAGAAAGCTCAATCTTACTTCTTGAGAGGGCTTCGATAAATCCGTTGCCAGAGCCACTGGATACAAACATCGAATCTGGTTTCACATGCGAAAAATTGTTTAAATTTAAGCTTCCTCCAATGAGTGGCAGATCTAGAAATTTCCCTCAATGGGGGTAAAATATAAACCAAAAAAAAAAATAATAATAATTAAAACCAATCTAACTACACTTTTTTTTTTTTCATTACAATGAGCTTCAATGAAAAGTTATAAAATACAAATAAATATCTTCAAAAAAACATAATTTTGTAAAAATAGAACAATTTTTCTATAATTGTCCTTGACTAGTTTTCTTATTCTAAAACGTTAGATAATTATCTCATTGTCAATTGTATCAAATACATCTTTCTCAATATAGATGACCAAGCAATCATTCATCCATTGATCTCCCATTCGATTGCATAACCGATTTTTCACAAGATTCATTATAGAAAAAACNTAGGACAATATATTGACCAAGAATGCTTCCAAGTATGACAATTTCAATTTTTCCTGCTCACTCCTTTAATAGGTGGTGGTAGTTATATGTAGCAGTCACCTCACAAAAATTTTTATAGCTATGGAGTATGATGTTTATAGCTATTCAGTGGCTATATTACCCTGAGTATATAAGAAAAGGTATATACTCCATGAAGTATGATATTTATAACTATGGAGTTCTACTTCTGCAAATCATTAGTGGCAAGAAGACTACATGCTATTGTGGCTCTTACAGAGATTTGACCCTTTTAGAATATGTAAGTTACTGGTCATTCTTTCTTATAGACATCCTGATTTTTTTTTTTTTTTTTTTTTGAAAAAATTGTGATTTACTATAGTGAGAAGCTTGGCCAAAGATGGGTAACATTTAAGTTACTTCAGGGGTATGAATTGTGGAAAGAAGGTGAAGTCATGGAGTTTTTCGATTTATCACTAGACGATTTGTCTTCTCCATGGAAACTGAAGAAATGCTTGCAAGTAGCTCTACTATGTGTCCAGGAAAATCCTGTAGATAGACCAACCATGTTGTATGTTTATACGATGCTCAAAAGCGAAACTGCAACCATCTCAACTCCTAAAAGGCCTACATTTTCAGTTAAAAGAGATGAAGATGAGGAAAGTAAATGTGCATTGAAGGTGAAAATTTGCTTAGTCGATGAGGCAACAATCACCAAACGGGTAGCCAGATGACAATGTAGCCTCTCATGGTACATAACTAGAGAAGATATTGACATATTTGCGCTCAATCACCAATCAAGTAAGCCTAATCTGTCCTAGAATATGATGGAAGCTGCCCTTGGAAAGTGGTAGATAATCACAAAATTTTCTTGAAAATGTAATGAGTGTTCTTACATTCAAGTGTTTATAGAAAGTTCATGAGAAATTTAACAAGTCAGCATGTCTTGACAAGGAACAGAAGCCAAATGACTTGACCCTGTCTCAAAATATTTTCTAATTGTTTTATACATGGCTAAAAATTCTAGTCCTAGGGAAGTATAATGTTAATGTGTAAATATGATCATCTTCCTCTTCTTTTTTATTATGTCTTGCCGATTGAAGTTTTCTATTTCAAAAAATTGGATCAAAGCTGGTTACTGGTATGCTGGTAGTGAATTTCCCATATCAGAAATAAATTATGCCTTGTTTACTCACCTTATATGTGCTTTTGCCAGTGTAGACTCTTCCACTTACTAGCTGTCCATTCCATCTGCCAATGAACAATACTTCTCAAGCTTTATTGGTACCATCTTATGCGAAAGTCCATCAGTTACAACTCTTCTTTCAGTCTGGAAAGGATAGAATGCAACAGGTCAATCCATATTGGGCAACAAAGTGAACTATTCAGTTCTATCTTCAATGGTTAGTGATTCTTCTCATAGGAAGTCTTTTATTGAATCTTCGATGAAAACCGCTAAGCGTTATGGATTTAAAGTGATTCTTCATAAGGAACAACCATTCCTTATGAAGGAATGACTGTTCCTTATGAAGGAACACATAAGGAATGGTTGTTCGTTTCTAGTAATTCCTTGGGTACCTTGGGTGTGGTGGGAGTTGACGTGACAGGGTTAATATGTTATCATGTTAAGGTTGTAAGAGAAGATTGTGAGATTGGGTTGTAAACGTAACATTTTTCAAGTTCTTATACTTATATAATACACAACTCATGTGTAAGCCTCAAATTGGTGATAAGAAATTATTTAATCACAAGGTCTCATAATTTTTTTTTTTTTTTTTGAGCATATACTAGGGTGAATAATGTTATAACAAAAAGGCATTTTATAAATAAATTTGTATACAAACTATTAGTCCAATTAATTTTTTTTTTTGTATGCACGATTTTTCCTAGTCTTTTTATTAAGAACAAAAAATGTCAGTTAAACAAAAATGGGCAAAAAAATGGGTTAGGGCATCTCCAACCCAGCGCTATTTTGGTGTAAAAACACCAAAATAGCGTGACACTTACCTCCAACCCAGCACTATTTTCTGCCCCAATTTAGTGCCCAGCTACAGTGCCACGCCAAATTTGGTGTAGCACTGTTTATGCACACCAATTTGGCGTGGCACTGTTCAAACAGTAAAATTTTTTTTTTTTTTTTGGTGATTTGTATTTAAGTTAATTTGATTATTATTTATATTAATATTTATAATAATAAATTCATAATAATTATATAATTCAAAAAATTAATGATGAAAAATTAAAAACGAAACTTTATTCAATGTAAATTTTAAACTACAATAACTCAAAATAAAAATTAACACTAATTTAAAAACACTAAAATTAAAAGAAAATACAACATAAACTAAAATAACAATTTAGTATTCCGGTAGATTAGTTCCGGATCCTCTACGATTATCAAAATATTGGAAAGAACTAGAGTTATTTTGAGACCTTTGACCTTGTTATTGAGCTCTTTTTTACATAATTCTTGATTGCTCATTTTGAAAAAACTCACGTAGGCTTGGATCGGTTATGGAATTCAAATTTTTGAATAAAATTTTGTTATCTTCTCGATATTCTGCCAAAGCCAATTTTTTCATTTGGATTTCGTAATTTTGTGCCCTAGCTGAGTTGCCCCGATTGAAAATAGCAGCGAGCTGTCAATTTTCTTCTTGAATAGTTTCAATACTGTTTGAAACTTTTTCATCATTTTTCCTTTTAAATTTTGCTTTCTTCACCCCAATGGGTCACTGAGCTGAACTACCCCCAATATCTTCATCATCTATGTTTAGAGAATATGACGACATGTCACAAGACACCAATTGGGGAGACTTTGAAGTGGGAGTCTCTGATTCTTGTGAAACAAACCTACCGGTTTGCCTTTGAAATACTTCTATGGCGTTAACATTATCTGTAAATTTTTCAATATCCTTAAGTATAAGCCACACATGATCAAATTTGAAACCTTTCTTGTAACTTTTATCTTGTGCTAGTAACATTTTGGCTTGAATCATCTACAAAGCAATATACATATAACGTTAAAATCAATTAGATAATAAAAAAATTAATTAAATGTGACAAATACTCACAATATCTTGCTCAGAAGCACAACTTGGATTCATATTTTCAATTTGATGTACACATCCCCTCAATTTGCTAATATCTTTAAAGATTAGTTGCATTCGACAATGCAAAGATCTTTTGTTTCGAACCAAAGTGAGAAGCACGAGTTTGGAACTATTGTAGTCAAGCTCAACTCGAGACTAGAATTGATCACTAGATTGGTTTATACCTAAAATCGGGTTTTGAGAAACATCAAGATAAATATGACATAGATGCATGTCTTCTTCATTTGTGTACGAAGAACTTCGTTGTATAGTCATTTTGTAACACAAATGAAGAAGATATATGCTTTTTTTTTTTCTAAGAGGAAATATAAGAGATGTGTTCAAAACTAATGTGTTGTATGCTCTTTTATAACATAAGTTTGAACTGAAAGCTTGAATGGACAACACATCTTTTTGAGCTTGAATGAACAATACATCTTTTGAAATAAGCTACAAATCTAAAAAGTTTGAATGGACAATACATCTTTTTGAATAAGCCACAAATCTCAAAAGCTTGAATGGACAATACATCTTTTTGAATTATTATTTTTTATCTAGAATAGTATTTTCTTCAACTATAAAAGCTCACACCAAATCAACTTCCAAATCATTCAACTAATATATCTACAAAGATGAATTTCAATTTTGGAGGTCCATCTCATTTATCATCTTCTAATTCATCATCATTTTCCGACAATGAAATTGATGATGAGGAATTGATGAATGATCTTGAAGCGATTGATGTAGAGCAAGAAGCAATCCTTCGCATGAGAGCTAACAACAACCTCCTCCTCCTTCACTATCTCAATCAACAAAACAACCAGGTGATTCGTAGAGGACCAAATCCTGGTCATAGAGTCATCAATCGCAATCGGGAAACTGCTGATCGTAATCTGTTCAACGATTATTTTGCCGATAATCATGGTATAATGATTCGATGTTTTGCCGATGATTTTGAATGTCTTGAAATTTATTCATTCGTATTGTTGATCGCGTGAAAGGTCATGATAATTACTTTGTACAACGAAGGGATGGGCTCGATAGGCTCGGATTGTCTGCTTTTCAAAAGATAACAGCTACTTCATATTGGTGAACAACATGGTTTTCCAAGAATGTTGGGTAGTTTAGATTATATGCACTAGAAGTGGAAAATTTGTCCAATGGCTTGGGTAGGACAATATGTTGGTCGTAGTGGTTCCCCAACTATTATTCTTGAGGCTGTAGCTGATTATGATCCTTGGATATGGCATGCATTTTTTGGTTTGCCGGGTTCCAACAATGACATTAATGTGTTGGAGGCATCTCATTTGTTTGCCAACCTAACTCAAGGTATTGCTCCTTCTGCTCATTATATCATTCAAGGAAAAGAGTATAATATGGGTTATTATTTAGCTGATGGTATATACCCAAAGTGGTCTACTCTTGTGCAAACTATTCACGATCCACGTGGTCCAAAAAAAAAATTATTTGCAATGAAACAAGAAGGATGTAGGAAAGATGTGGAACGTGCGTTTGGGGTTCTCCAATCGCGGTTTGCAATTGTGGCAGGACCGACACGTTTTTGGGGAAAAAAAAAATGTATTACATGATATAATTATTGCGTGTATTATTATGCACAACATGATAATCGAGGATGATCGTAATGTTGATGCATCGATTGAGAATCAGATGGAAGCGCCAACTCCCAAAGTTGAAATTGTCGTAGATGAAAATGTCCGATTTCAAAATTTTCTTGCTCAACATAGACAAATCAAGGATACAGAGGCTCACCATGCTCTTCGAAATGCATTAATTGATCATTTGTGGGAAGAATATACTAATTCGGAAAATTAAATTACTATCAATATGAAATTTTATTTTTGTGTTGTTTTTTTTTATTTTTTTTGTATCATTTTATATTAGATGTAATGTTTATTTGATTAAAAAAATGCTTAATTTTATTAAATTAGTATAATTTTTAAAGTAATTATTATTTAATAAAAATATCATTTCTAATATTTAATTAATATATACAAAAATAATGAGTGAAATAGAGTAATTGTTGATTATTACAATTAAAAAAAAATATATATTCATTTTTATGTAATATTTGGTGCAGTGGATTGGAGATGCAATAGTGTTTCATACAAAAAATCACACCAATTTGGTGTGAAACTTGCACCAATTTAGTGCAATGAGTTGGAGATGGTCTTAGTAAAAATGGGTTAGTGCACCAAAATGGATTAGCTAACTCTAACCGATATTAATTATAAAACCAAATAGTCATGGGCCAAGTAAAGTTTAATATTTAACACCCCTAAACTTTATTTGGGCGTAACCTTAAGTGCAAAAGATGGTGTTGTTTTAATAACAAACTCGGTGATCCGAGATAGTTGCAGATTAGGAAATTGGCAGTATTTCGCTAGTTATAATTCTGGCTAAAGATTTTGCTTACTAATTGAATTGGCTATATAAGACGCTTGGCTAAATTATGTACAGCGTCTCAAGAAGAATTGTGCTATGCTCCCCTGATCCTATAGAGCGAAGAGCTGCCTGGTGATCCTAAGTTGCAGCACTTCGGGCGTTTGTTTTTATAATGCTGTCAAAGACGTTTATGACCTAATTTTGTCTTTTTCCATTTAGACCCAACATTGTAGCGGAAGTTGGCAGGTTTTATTATTTTTTCAACTGCATGCCTTGACTTCGTAAACTTTGTGCTTTCAAATCTGTTTTGACTCATATGAACCACGAGATTAAGTCTTTGCTCGAAGAGGAAGACCTTCATCTACCAACAAAATATCACAAAAATATTTCAATAAAATTTGAACTTTTGTATCATATGCATATAAGTTGTGCATAAGGCATTTAGATTTGTGAAAAATGATAGCATGAACTATGTACATGGTGATAGTGGTTTTCAAACACATCTACGTAATACCCATTCTAATTATGTTAGACTCTGCACTAAGTATGATTGGTTGTGATTCCATCTAAATGGTAAGATGCATCGGGTATGATAGATTGTTGTATTGCCAACTCGAGCAATGTAGGATGTGTATGGTCGAAGGCCTGAGCGATGCAGGATTTCCCTAGGCAGGATGGATTAGTGGTTCTGCGTGGTGACGTTAGATCTTGTAGGTATGACTTTTTTACCCCTGGGTTATTTGGATTGTAAGATATGAACCTGATTTCAAATGTTTCTCCTTATTTTGAAATAAGACTATCGTGTATATTTTATGATGTTTATTTCAAAAATACAGTTTTATGGTTTACAGATTTACATGGCACGTCACTTGAGTCTCATGGGTGCTCCCAAAGCCTATGAATGATTAGAAAATAGAATATGCATTGGGATAAAATAGTACTTGCAAATAATTTGAAACTGGGGCATGTTTGGTTGGCTATTATTAATCATTATTCTGTTAGTATTTAGATAAAAAATAAATATGTGTTTGCTTATTTATTGATCAACCAATCTGAAAATTAATCTAATTCAAATAGCTTTTTTTTTTTTTTTTTTTTTTTTTTTTTGTCTACAAATGAACCAGGGTGGCACTTTGTTTTCTGATTTTCCTAATTAAAAATTGTCTTTTCTCCCATCGCTCTCCCTCGACTCCAGAAACTTTCTTGATTATATCTTTTCTCCCACGGGGAGGTTTATTAAAAAGACATATTGAGTTAAAATTTAATTAAAAGGCTATGTAATTTGTAAGTTAACTAAATAGCCTTATTTTTTATTAAGCTTAATTATATATGATTAGGGGTTAATCAGGATTAATGATAATTGTGTAATCTTTTAAAAATATAATATGTCCCCAAAGAGTCAAAAATCTTGCAAAGAGCCCAAAACCTTCTTCTTTTCCTCCTGCCGCGTAACGCATTCTCAGCCATAACGTTGTCCAACACGATTCTCCTTTCCTCCTGAAATTTCATCCAGGTATGTGTATCTCCTTCGATTTATATTTCAATAACAAAGATCTGGGTTATGGTTTTGATTTAGCATGGATGGGGTGGGTTATGATTTTGATAGTTGTTTAGGTTGTTGGGCTGTGTTCGATGTAATGGAAGTTGAAAGGAGTGAAATATGTTGAAAATTTGTTTGGGTATGTGTTATGGGTATGATGGATCGATTGTAGGTGGAGACGATATGAAAATGTGTTTGGGTATGATGGATCGCTAAGCGTCGGCGTATCACAAGGATTGGTAGATCTGGTAATGCAGCAGATAGATCGTTAAGCGATCAGGTATGTGGCATAAGATCGCTTAAGCGATCATGGTTATTTATACTCGATCGCTTAAAATAACCATGATCGCTTAAGCGATACACCGACCATATAAGCAACTGTCCAGATTCTTTTTAAAATATTTTAACCCTTAGTACACATTTAAGAATATTTTTCTTGCATTACAGGTAGTAGTTGGCTATTATTACACATGGGACAAGTGTGTTGGGTTTGAATATTTTGGTGAGTGGGTGGAGGAAGAAAATAGTTGGAAGTGGATTGGGAAGAGCAAATAAGTTATACCAATGCTTGTGACCACAGAGGTTAGTTTTGATGAGTTGTTATGAAATAATTAAAAGAGGTGATTTGAGTTGCTCGCGTAATGATATAGTTGTGAAGTATGTTTTAAGCAAAGTTCTGAACATTATAAGGTACCTCCTGCTATATTAAAGTCGGATGAAAGTGTGAAGTTATATATGATTGATGTGGCCGATAATGGTTCGGGCCGATTTTAAGGGTCTTTTGTAGAAAAATCGGCGGAAATTGGTTCAAATGAAGGGGATAACGAGGAAGTAGGCAGAGATTTGCCTGGTTTTAATTTGAACTACGAGGCCATTGATTTGTTAGTTGAAAAATCAAAAGTGACGGTGAATTGGGTGGTGAGGAGGACACTGTAGAAGAGGTTGGTGATGGGGGGCAGAATGAAAATGTTGAGGAGGAGGACCCATACATGTTCCCACAGATGTAGAGATTCTTTAACAACAGATTATGCAGAAGGTGTAGATTGTGAGGAAGAGAACACTATGGTTTTTATGCAGGTTCAGAGGGGGCAATTGGAGGTGGTAGTGAATCAGCTCATGTTTTTACGGGGATCGGAGTTGCGATAGGGTATTTATTTGACAACAAAGAGGAATTGGTGAGGAAGCTAAAACTTGTTGCGTGAGAGGTCATTTTGAGTTCATCACCAAAAGTCAAATTCATTGGCAGTGACGATTACATGTCGTGACCGAAAGTGCAAGTGGCGGGTTATTTTAGAAGGTTGGCGAAGTCCGAAAAATTTATTCTTAGCACATATAACCGTGAGCGCACATGTGGTTTGGGACATATTTCAGGTGAGCATCGACAGCCTCCGCTGATGTTATTGGCAATTTGTAAAAGTCAGTTCGTTGAAGGGAAAGGTCCATCTCCTAAAGATATTCAGAGACTTGTGCGCACAGAGTTGGGATGTGCTGTTAGTTACTGGAAATGTTGGAAAGGGAGAAAACATGCACAAGATTTGTAGGGGCACACTGGAGCACGGGTACGCAGTATAGAAGCGTACCGTTATATGCTTGAGTTGACAAACCAAGGTAGCAAGACGGCTTTGAAGTAGGACAGGAATATGATGTTTAATTTTTTGTTGCAAGGTTTGCATAAGGTTTTGTAAACATGAGAAAGGTGTTGGCTGTTGATGGTTGCTTTGACGGAAAGTATGGAGGTACATTGTTGGTGGCCACTGCACAGGATGGCGAGAAACACATAACCTATTGCATGGTGTGTGGTTGACTGTGAGAATGACGAGTCGTGGACTTGGTTTTTTCAGCAATTACGTAGTAGTGCCTGACAGTGACGAGTTGTGCATATATACCGATAGGCACAACTCTATAAGAAGGGGATGCCACTATACCGTCAAGCACATCACAGATTCTGTATGAGGCACCTTGGTGAGAACATAAAACAAAGTTTAAGTGTGCTGGCCTCCTTCAGACATACTACATGGCAGCAAAGCTTATCGGTTGACAAGTTCGAGGAGCACTTCCAGGAAATCCAAATAAGGATGATAGAGTTGCTAAGTATCTTGAGCGTGATGTGGTTTCGAGCGATGGAGTAGAGCTTATTTTCCGGAAGAATTTGATGTCATGACACAAACATAACTAAGTCATAATTTGAAGTTGTTATAGAAAGGAGAGTTCAATAGTTGCACTTTTTGATGCAATCAGAGGACATTGTCGCGTTGGTTCCATGAGTGGTCGTACGAAGTCATATAATTTTCTACAACCCTTGTTCTGTCAGCTGAAAAATATTTGTGAGAACGTATAGACTGTCAATGCACTGTTTGCCTATCTCTTAATGCTCAAGAGTTCACTGTGCACGGCTATGGTGGGATGCCGTAGTTAACCTTTTTAGAAAAACTTGCAGCTGTAAGTGTGACATTCAATGTTTACCTTGTCCTCATGCACTAGCAGCACTGAAACACCAACGGAAGCCAGATTTTGGTTCAAGAATTTACATGGAACTTTGCTCCCCTCTCTATATGACAGATCACTACAGCTAGCTTATTCAGAAACGATATATCCGGTTCTCCAGAAGAGCAGTGGGTAGTACCGCCAGAGATGGCTGACATTATCATCCAGCCGCCATTCAAGAAGACACAAAGGGGAGAAAAAGAGTTAAGCGTATTCCATTAGCCTTTGAGGTTCCCCGGAAGATGAATAAGTGCTCAATTTGCAAGCAATCTGGCCACAAGATAAGCAGTTGCAGAAGTAATCACATGTAGATCCAGAAATTAGGTTCGAAGAAGGACGAAATTCAGGGAGTTGCGAAGGCCAACCGTTGATGAGTTATTGTTTTCAATTATTGATGTTTTAAATTTTATTGTTACCTTTAATAAATCATTCTTTATATTGTATCTTTTACATGGTCAAATATTGTGGTGATTTAGTTCGGAATTAGGTTATTAATTGAGGAGAAAGTATGGAATTAATATGTGTTGGTAATCTTAGTTTGTCAAAATTCAGGAGAAAAGATGAAAAAGTATGTATGCTGCCCTCGCTTAAACGACTAATTATATCGCTTAAGCGACAAAAGGTTGTTCATACAGGATCGCTTAAGAGATTATGCACCTTAAACAGACTATTTTGCCCATAACATGATCGCTTAAGCGATCTACGATCGCTAATCGACCAAGCGAAAAAGGGAGAATCGCTTAAGCGATTCACGGATCGCTTAAGCGATCATGCACCTGGCAGATATTGAATCTGCCCATCACATGAATGCTTAAGCGATCAAAGGTCGCTTAATCGACCAGTAGAAAAATAGAGGAATCTTTTAAGCGATATCACGGATCGCTTAAGCGATATGCACCTGGAGATATTGAATCTGCCATCACATGATCGCTTAGTGATCAAAGGTTGCTTAATCGACCAGGCAAAAAGAGAGGAATCGCTTAAGCGATATCACGAACGCTTAAGCGATCAGTGATGGGCAGATTTCATGATCGCTTAAGCGATCAAATCGCTTAATCGACCAGGCGAAAAAGAAAGGAATCGCTTAAGCGATTATGAAGGATCGCTTAAGCGATCATGCACCATAAAACAGATTTTGAATCTGCCCATCACATGATTGCTTAAGCGATGAAGATCGCTTAATCGACTAAGCGAAAAAGAGCGGAATCGCTTAAGCGATTATGAAGGATCGCTTAAGCGATCATGCACCATAAACAGATTTTGAATCTGCCATCACATGATCGCTTAGCGATTAAGATCGCTTAATGACCAAGCGAAAAAGAGTAGAATCGCTTAGCAATCATGCGTGATGCTTAATCGACCAAGCGAAACAGAGAGGAATCGCTTAAGCGGTATCACGATTCTTAAGCGATCATGCACCTAAAACTGATTTTTTGTGCAAATGATTTTGCACAGTTATGACTCCGTACATAAAATTGTTAGTTGTTGGCAATTGTTTTGATATAGACGAAACAGTGTACACCATATATGTTGATATAGATGTAAAGAATTATATGTTTAATTAAAATAGAATAACAGTCATGTTCCACAGAACAAATCGTATACCCTAAAGGAATTTTATTGCTCGAACTCTTAACATCTTTATGTTCTGAGAAAAGAAGAACAATTTTTGTTCACTAAGCTTGCATGGTTACCTAGTTCTCTTCAATCCTATATATTTGTTCCGAGACGGCCACATTCTACACCATATATGTTTGATATAGACGTACAAGAACATATATTTAATAAAAATCTAATAACGATCATGATTCATTGATCGAATCGTCAAACCAAAGATGTTAAGAGTTCGAGCAATAAAATGGATTTAGGGTTGAGATAGGATAAGAAGAAGACAGTTTTTTGCTTGTGCAGGTGGTTTTGCAGAGTTACAGCTGTCTTCCATGACCGTTATTATATTTTATTTAAACATTTAGTTCTTGTACGTCTATATCAAACATCCCGTTGGTGTAGAATGTGGCCGTCTCGGAACAAATATATACGGTGTACGATTCGTTCAGTGGAACATGACCGTTATTATATTTTAATTAATATTTAGTTCTTTTACTCTATATCAAACATATATGGTGTAGAATGTGGCCGTCTATATTAATATATAGGGTTGAAGAGAACTAGGTAACCATGAAGTTTTCGGAACAAATATTGTTCTTCTTTTCTCGGAACATAAAGATGTTAAAACTTCGAGCAATAAAATGGCTTTAGGGTTGAGCTATCATAAATAGTGAACATATCTTATTCTGGTGTAGAATGTTACGTCTATATCAATCTAAGACAGATTAACCGATATCATAAATATTGAACATATCTATCCTTCTTTCTTCATAACATAAAGGGTGCGTTTGGTTGAATATTCGATCCATATTCCAAAATGTTTGTTTGTTTAATTATTTAGTAAATAATAACTTATATTCTAATTACTTTGAGGCCCCTTAAGTTTCTTATAATCAAATACCCCAGGAGTAATTTTAAAATTTAACAAATACCCCCACCCCTACCGAAATCTCACCGTCGGAAAATGCCATATCGACGTCGGTATCCTACCAGAAAAATCCGTTACGATGCAGACTGGTCACATCGACAACAGATGTTGCCGAAAAGTACCAGATCTACGACAGATCTGGTCGTCAATCTGGTATTTAAAGCCAGATGTGGCCATCATTTTGGCCTTTCCTTTTCCGACGAGATCTAGCATGGATCTCGTGGAAAAAAGCCACATCGGTGAATTACCACCGATGGGATGTTTGTGGCCGTTGTCACACATCCTGGCGACTCTGGTTGCTTACGCGATCAAGATCGCTTAAGCGTCTCTTACGGCAGAATAAATCTGCCCAGATCTATGATAAGCGATGAATCGCTTTAACTCTTGGTTGTTAAGCGATTACGATTGCTTAAGCGATCTCTTACTGAATCTGCCCAGATCTGGGATCGCTTAAGCAATGAATAGCTTTAACTCTTGGTCGCTTAAGCAATCTCTTACTAGGCAGAATCAAATCTGCCCAGATCTATGATCGCTTAAGCGATCCTCTGGGATCGCTTAGCGATGAACGCTTAACTCTTGGTCACTTAAGGATTTATGATCGCTAAGCGATATATTCCGAGGCAGAATCAAATCTGCCCAGATCTATGACGCTTAAACGATCCTAGGATCGCTTAAGTGATGAATCGGTTTTACTCTTGGTCGCTTAATCGATCTTAGATTGCTTAAGCGATCTCTTCCGAGGCATCTGCCTAGATGAAGAATCGCTTAAGCGATCCATTGTATCTCTTAAGCGATTCTTCTGAGGCATCTGCCTAGATGAAGAATCGCTTAAGCGATCCACTGTATCTCTTAAGCGATTCTTCGCTTTCAAGCTTGGTCGCTTAAGCGATTTAAGATCTCTTGAGCAATCATTTGGGGAACAATCTTGGTCGCTTAAGAGATATATGTGGTCGCTCATAATCGCTTAAGTGATCATGAGAAAAGAGAAGAATTAACATTTCTCCGAATTATTTAATGATCTGTCTTTATAGAGGTATTTTGAAATAACTATGATTGTGATACATTTCGACCAATCATTTCCTCCCAAATCCGAAAAGAATAAGCAGCAAAATGAAGTCATTTATATCAATCTAATCCATCACAAATCAAAATGTAAGAGGCATTAATGTAATTGAAAGTTTTAAACGTAAAATCATTCATAATCGTGCCAAAACAGAATAAATCCTAAGCCACTTTGAGAAGTTTTCGATTTCGGTATAATCACTTCTGAGATCATTGTTTAGTACCATGCCTTGCCAGCAGCCTTGATTGCAGATGCCACCACTTTGAGAAGTTTTCAAATTCGGTATAATCACTGTCTGAGATCATTGTTTGGTACCATGCCTTGCCAGCAGCCTTGATTGCAGATGCCTCCTACTACCAACCAGCCTTTGAGAAGTTTTCGAATTCTGTTTGCCAGGAACCTGTCTGAGATCATTGTTTGGTACCATGCCTTGCCAGCAGCCTTGATTGCAGATGCCTCCTCCTGGCCATCAGCCTTGATTACAGATGCCTTGTCGGCAGCCTACTCTGACAGCCCAAGCTAGTTTCAGAAGTTCCCTCTCATTGTTTGCCAGCAACCTACAAAATTTTCTCTCTTCACGAACCCAAGTTATGGAGTGCAAGATTGAGAAGTTCACTAAGTCCATCTATTTTGGTAAAGCTCTGTATAAGCATGACACCTGCAGCATCAGCACCACAACCCAAGTATTAACATGAACATCACATAAACTACAAAATTCAAAGTCCAAGTTCCAAACCTTTTGATTGGGTTGTGGTAACTCAAAACGGATCCATTTCCCCATGGAAGCACTCAACAGCCCAACGCTCTCGAAAGATGGTCATTGTTTCATCATTCAATCCATCTATCGGGGTGTTGGTCATGTCGAACTGAATAAATTTCAGGACATATGCCCCACAATCAGCACTGCAATAGGAAGAACACATTAGCATTAGAATCAACTTATAGAACAATTGTATTATGTAAGTTAGTTTTATACAAAATTTACCTTGATTCATTTGTTGGGATGGGAACGCGCTTGACTGGCCACTTTCCCGTCAATGCTTCATCACCGAGGTGGTCAAACATCCTACTGTCGCGTAACAGCCATGGGAACAACACGGACATTGGCTCCAACTCAGCCTCCAACTGCCTGTCTCGACAAATTGTTCGGTTGCAGTCAAGGATCTTCAGCAACCTCTCCTCTAAGAGTGCGACAACTGCTATCCAGTGCATTTCCTTGACCAGGATGATGCAGTAGACGCTCTTAACCTTTGCCGAACTGTGGCCATATTTGGGCCTGTCCCCCATTACATACTGCATCATCCTGTCATCAAACCTAAAATCATTAGGGATGCAATCCAAGTCTTCTGTGCCTGATCGTTTTCGTTTGGCTCCTTTTGCTACAGATGCACCAATGGCCTTTTTCAATAAATTGTGATATGTCGATACCAGCGTTTGGCCAAAGGCCACATCGGTGATGACACAATCGGGATACAGTAGATCACCATTGGAGGTTTGTCCAGCCTTATCAATGCCAATACCTTATATATGTGCTGCATCAAATAAAAACAACATGATAAGTATACAATACCTCATGGAAAAGATAAGCAAAAATAAGGAAAATTAAGCGAAAATAACTCACCGAGTCGTGAAGCCACCTNCCTTTTCGATTTCATATTTCAATTAACAAAGATCTGGGTTATGGTTTTGATTTAGCATGGATTGGGTTTGGGTTATGATTTTGATTTAGTTGTTTAGGTTGTTGGGCTGTGTTCGATGTAATGGAAGTTGAAAGGAGTGAAATATGTTGAAAATTTGTTCTGGGTATGTGTTATGGGTATGATGGATCGATTGTAGGTGGAGACGACTATGAAAATGTGTTCTGGGTATGATGGATCGCTTAAGCGATCTGGCGTATCACTTAAGCGATGTGGTAGATCTGGTAATGCAGCAGATAGATCGCTTAAGCGATCAGGTATGTGGCATAAGATCGCTTAAGCGATCATGGTTATTTATACTCGATCGCTTAAAATAACCATGATCGCTTAAGCGATACACCAGACCATATAAGCAACTGTCCAGATTCTTTTTAAAATATTTTAACCCTTAGTACAACATTTAAGAATATTTTTTTCTTGCATTACAGGTAGTAGTTGGCTATTATTACACATGGGACAAGTTGTTTTGGGTGTTGAATATTTTGGTGAGTGGGTGGAGGAAGAAAGTAGCTGGAAGTGGATTGGGAAGAGCAAATAAGTTATACCAATTGCTGTGACCACAGAGGTTAGTTTTGATGAGTTGATTTATGAAATAATTAAAAGAGGTGATTTGAGTTGCTCGCGTAATGATATAGTTGTGAAGTATGTTTTAAGCAAAGTTCCTGAACATTATAAGGTACCTCCTGCTATATTAAAGTCGGATGAAAGTGTGAAGTTATATATGATTGATGTGGCCGATAATGGTTCGAGGCCGATTTTAAGGGTTTCTTTTGTAGAAAAATCGGCGGAAATTGGTTCAAATGAAGGGGATAACGAGGAAGTAGGCAGAGATTTGCCTGGTTTTAATTTGAACTACGAGGCCATTGATTTGTTAGTTGAAAAATCAAAAGTAGACGGTGAATTGGGTGGTGAGGAGGACACTGTAGAAGAGGTTGGTGATGGGGGGCAGAATGAAAATGTTGAGGAGGAGGACCCCGTAGATGTTCCCACAGATGTAGAGATTCCTTTAAACACAGATTATGCAGAAGGTGTAGATTGTGAGGAAGAGAACACTATGGTCTTTTATGCAGGTTCAGAGGGGGCAATTGGAGGTGGTAGTGAATCAGCTCATGTTTTTACGGATGGATCGGAGTTGCGCATAGGGTATTTATTTGACAACAAAGAGGAATTGGTGAGGAAGCTAAAACTTGTTGCCGTGAGAGGTCATTTTGAGTTCATCACCAAAAAGTCAAATTCATTGGCAGTGACGATTACATGTCGTGACCGAAAGTGCAAGTGGCGGGTTTATTTTAGAAGGTTGGCGAAGTCCGAAAAATTTATTCTTAGCACATATAACCGTGAGCGCACATGTGGTTTGGGACATATTTCAGGTGAGCATCGACAAGCCTCCGCTGATGTTATTGGACAATTTGTCAAAAGTCAGTTCGTTGAAGGGAAAGGTCCATCTCCTAAAGATATTCAGAGACTTGTGCGCACAGAGTTGGGATGTGCTGTTAGTTACTGGAAATGTTGGAAAGGGAGAAAACATGCACAAGATTTTGTAAGGGGCACACTGGAGCACGGGTACGCAGTATGAGAAGGTACCGTTATATGCTTGAGTGACAAACCAAGGTAGCAAGACGGCTTTGAAGTAGGACAGGAATATGATGTTTAAATTTTTTGTTGCAAGGTTTGCATAAGGTTTTGTAAACATGAGAAAGGTGTTGGCTGTTGATGGTTGCTTTTGACGGAAAGTATGGAGGTACATTGTTGGTGGCACTGCACAGGATGGCGAGACACAACATAACCTATTGCATGGTGTGTGGTTGACTGTGAGAATGACGAGTCGTGGACTTGGTTTTTTCAGCAATTACGTAGTAGTGCCTGACAGTGACGAGTTGTGCATATATACGATAGGCACAACTCTAAAAGAAGGGGATGCCACTTAACGTCAAGCACATCACAGATTCTGGAGAGGCACCTTGGTGAGAACATAAAACAAAGTTAAGTGTGCTGGCCTCCTTCAGACATACTACATGGCAGCAAAGCTTATCGGGTTGACAAGTTCGAGGAGCACTTCCAGGAAATCCAAATCAAGGATGATAGAGTTGCTAAGTATCTTGAGCGTGATGGTGGTTTCGAGCGATGGAGTAGAGCTTATTTTCGGAAGGAATTTGATGTCATGAACACAAACATAACTAAGTCAATAATTTGAAGTTGTTATAGAAAGGAGTGTTCAATAGTTGCACTTTTTGATGCAATCAGAGGACATTGTCGCGTTGGTTCCATGAGTGGTCGTACGAAGTCATATAATTTTCTACAACCCTTGTTCTGTCAGCTGAAAAATATTTGTGAGAACGTATAGAACTGTCAATGCACTGTTTGCCTATCTCTTAATGCTCAAGAGTTCACTGTGCACGGCTATGGTGGGATGCCGTAGTTACCTTTTTAGAAAAACTTGCAGCTGTAAGTGGACATTCAATGTTTACCTTGTCTCATGCACTAGCAGCACTGAAACACCAACGGAAGCCAGATTTTGGTTCAAGAATTTACATGGAACTTTGCTCCCCTCTCTATATGACAGATCACTACAGCTAGCTTATTCAGAAACGATATATCCGGTTCTCAGAAGAGCAGTGGGTAGTACCGCCAGAGATGGCTGACATTATCATCCAGCCGCCATTCAAGAAGACACAAAGGGGAGAAAAAGAGTTAAGCGTATTCCATTAGCCTTTGAGGTTCCCCGGAAGATGAATAAGTGCTCAATTTGCAAGCAATCTGGCCACAAGATAAGCAGTTGCAGAAGTAATCACATGTAGATCCAGAAATTAGGTTCGAAGAAGGACGAAATTCAGGGAGTTGCGAAGGCCAACCGTTGATGAGTTATTGTTTTCAATTATTGATGTTTTAAATTTTATGTTACCTTTAATAAATCATTCTTTTATTGTATCTTTTACATGGTCAAATATTGTGGTGATTTAGTTCGGAATTAGGTTATTAATTGAGGAGAAAGTATGGAATTAATATGTGTTGGTAATCTTAGTTTGTCAAAATTCAGGAGAAAAGATGAAAAAGTATGTATGCGCCCCGCTTAAACGACTAATTATATCGCTTAAGCGACAAAAGGTTGTTCATACAGGATCGCTTAAGAGATTATGCACCTTAAACAGACTATTTTGCCCATAACATGATCGCTTAAGCGATCTACGATCGCTAATCGACCAAGCGAAAAAGGGAGGAATCGCTTAAGCGATTCACGGATCGCTTAAGCGATCATGCACCTGGCAGATATTGAATCTGCCCATCACATGAATGCTTAAGCGATCAAAGGTCGCTTAATCGACCAGTAGAAAAATAGAGGAATCTTTTAAGCGATATCACGGATCGCTTAAGCGATATGCACCTGGAGATATTGAATCTGCCATCACATGATCGCTTAGTGATCAAAGGTTGCTTAATCGACCAGGCAAAAAGAGAGGAATCGCTTAAGCGATATCACGAAGCTTAAGCGATCAGTGATGGGCAGATTTCATGATCGCTTAAGCGATCAAATCGCTTAATCGACCAGGCGAAAAAGAAAGGAATCGCTTAAGCGATTATGAAGGATGCTTAAGCGATCATGCACATAAAACAGATTTTGAATCTGCCCATCACATGATTGCTTAAGCGATGTAAGATCGCTAATCGACTAAGCGGAAAAAGAGCGGAAACGCTTAAGCGATTATGAAGGATCGCTTAAGCGATCATGCACCATAAACAGATTTTGAATCTGCCATCACATGATCGCTTAGCGATCTTAAGATCGCTTAATGACCAAGCGAAAAAGAGTAGAATCGCTTAGCAATCATGCGTGATGCTAATCGACCAAGCGAAACAGAGAGGAATCGCTTAAGCGGTATCACGATTCTTAAGCGATCATGCACCTAAAACTGATTTTTTGTGCAAATGATTTTGCCACAGTTATGACTCCGTACATAAAATTGTTAGTTGTTGGCAATTGTTTTATATAGACGAAACAGTGTACACCATATATTTGATATAGATGTAAAGAATTATATGTTTAATTAAAATAGAATAACAGTCATGTTCCACAGAACAAATCGTATACCTAAAGGAATTTTATTGCTCGAACTCTTAACATCTTTATGTTCTGAGAAAAGAAGAACAATTTTTGTTCACTAAGCTTGCATGGTTACCTAGTTCTCTTCAATCCTATATATTTGTTCCGAGACGGCCACATTCTACACCAATATGTTGATATAGACGTACAAGAACATATATTTAATAAAAATCTAATAACGATCATGATTCATTGATCGAATGTCAAACCAAAGATGTTAAGAGTTCGAGCATAAAATGGATTTAGGGTTGAGATAGGATAAAGAAGAAGACAGTTTTTGCTTGTGCAGGTGGTTTTGCAGAGTTACAGCTGTCTTCCATGACCGTTATTATATTTTATTTAAACATTTAGTTCTTGTACGTCTATATCAAACATCCCGTTGGTGTAGAATGTGGCCGTCTCGGAACAAATATATACGGTGTACGATTCGTTCAGTGGAACAGACCGTATTATATTTTAATTAAATATTTAGTTCTTTTACCTATATCAAACATATATGGTGTAGAATGTGGCCGTCTATATTAATATATAGGGTTGAAGAGAACTAGGTAACCATGAAGTTTTCGGAACAAATATTGTTCTTCTTTTCTCGGAACATAAAGATGTTAAAACTTCGAGCAATAAAATGGCTTAGGGTTGACGCTATCATAAATAGTGAACATATCTTATTTGGTGTAGAATGTTACGTCTATATCAATCTAAGAACGATTAACCGATATCATAAATATTGAACATATCTATCCTTCTTTCTTCATAACATAAAGGGTGCGTTTGTTGAATATCGATCCATATTCCAAAATGTTTGTTTGTTTAATTTTTAGTAAATAATAACTTATATTCTAATTACTTTGAGGCCCCTTAAGTTTCTTATAATCAAATACCCCCAGGAGTAATTTTAAAATTTAACAAATACCCCCACCCCTACCGAAATCTCACCGTCGGAAAATGCCATATCGACGTCGGTATCCTACCAGAAAAATCCGTTACGATGCAGACTGGTCACATCGACAACAGATGTTGCCGAAAAGTACCAGATCTACGACAGATCTGGGTCGTCAATCTGGTATTTAAAGCCAGATGTGCCATCATTTTGGCCTTTCCTTTTCCGACGAGATCTAGCATGGATCTCGTGGAAAAAAGCCACATCGGTGAATTACCACCGATGGGATGTTTTGTGCCGTTGTCACACATCCTGGCGACTCTGGTTGCTTACGCGATCAAGATCGCTTAAGCGCATCTCTTACGGGCAGAATAAATCTGCCCAGATCTATGATAAGCGATGAATCGCTTTAACTCTTGGTTGTTAAGCGATTACGATTGCTTAAGCGATCTCTTACTGAATCTGCCCAGATCTGGGATCGTTAAGCAATGAATAGCTTTAACTCTTGGTCGCTTAAGCAATCTCTTACTAGGCAGAATCAAATCTGCCCAGATCTATGATCGCTTAAGCGATCCTCTGGGATCGCTTAGCGATGAATCGCGCTTAACTCTTGGTCACTTAAGGATTTATGATCGCTAAGCGATATATTCCGAGGCAGAATCAAATCTGCCCAGACTATGACGCTTAAACGATCCTACAGGATCGCTTAAGTGATGAATCGGTTTACTCTTGGCGCTAATCGATCTTAGATTGCTTAAGCGATCTCTTCCGAGGCATCTGCCTAGATGAAGAACGCTTAAGCGATCCATTGTATCTCTTAAGCGATTCTTCTGAGGCATCTGCCTAGATGAAGAATCGCTTAAGCGATCCACTGTATCTCTTAAGCGATTCTTCGCTTTCAAGCTTGGTCGCTTAAGCGATTTAAGATCTCTTGAGCAATCATTTGGGGAACAATCTTGGGCGCTTAAGAGATATATGTGGTCGCTCATAATCGCTTTAAGTGATCATGAGAAAAAGAGAAGAATTACAATTTCTCCGAATTATTTAATGATCGTCTTTATAGAGGTATTTTGAAATACTATGATGTGATACATTGCGAACTCATCATTTCCTCCCAAATCCGAAAAGAATAAGCAGCAAAATGAAGTCATTTATATCAACTAATCCATCACAAATCAAAATGTAAGAGGCATTAATGTAATTGAAAGTTTAAACTAAAATCATTCATAATCGTGCCAAAACAGAATAAATCCTAAGCCACTTTGAGAAGTTTTCGATTTCGGTATAATCACTTCTGAGATCATTGTTTAGTACCATGCCTTGCCAGCAGCCTTGATTGCAGATGCCACACATTTGAGAATTTTCAAATTCGGTATAATCACTGGCTGAGATCATGTTTGGTACCATGCCTTGCCAGCAGCCTTGATTGCAGATGCCTCCTCCTGGCCATCAGCCTTGATAAGATGCCTTGTCGGCAGCCTACTCTGACAGCCCAAGCTAGTTTCAGAAGTTCCCTCTCATGTTTGCCAGAACCTAAAAATTTTCTCTTCCCGAACCCAAGTTATGGAGTGCAAGATGAGAAGTTCACTAAGTCCATCTATTTTGGTAAAGCTCTGTATAAGCATGGCACGCGCAGCATCAGCACACAACCCAAGTATTAACATGAACATCACATAAACTACAAAATTCAAAGTCCAAGTTCAACCTTTTGATTGGGTTGTGGGTAACTCAAAACGGTATCCATTCCCCATGAAGCACTCAACAGCCAACGCTCTCGAAGATGGTCATGTTTCATCATTCAATCCATCTATCGGGGTGTTGGTCTGTCGAACTGAATAAATTTCAGGACAATGCCACAATCAGCACTGCAATAGGAAGAAACACATTAGCATTAGATATCACTATAGAACAATTTGATTATGTAAGTAGTTTTATCAAAATTACCTTGATTCATTTGTTGGGATGGAACGCGCTTGATGGCCACTTTCCCGTCAAGCTTCATCACCGAGGTGGTCAAACATCTACTGTCGCGTAACAGCCATGGGAACAAACACGGACATTGGCTCCAACCAGCCTCCAACTGCCTCTCGACAAATGTTCGGTTGCAGCAAGGATCTTCAGCAACCTCTCCTCTAAGAGTGCGACAACTGTATCCAGTGATTTCCTTGACCAGGATGATGCAGTAGACGCTCTAACCTTTGCCGAACTGTGGCCAATTTGGGCTGTCCCCCATTAATACTGCATCCTGTCATAAACCTAAAATATTAGGGATGCAATCCAAGTTTCTGTGCCTGATCGTTTTCGTTGGGTCCTTTTGCTACAGAGCACCAAGGCCTTTTTCAATAAATGTGATATGTCGATACCAGCGTTTGGCCAAAGGCCACATCGGTGATGACACAATCGGGATACAGTAGATCACATTGGAGGTTGGGTCCAGCCTTATCAATGCCAATACATATATGTGCGCATCAAATAAAAACAACATGATAAGTATACAATACCTCAGGAAAAGGTAAGCAAAAAATAAGGAAAATTAGCGAAATAACATCACGAGTCGTGAAGCCACCTACCCATCGTCAAAATCTCTCCAAACCATTCCCGAGAATACCCGGTCCTACATTTACAAGGCATCACTTTCGGATTCATTGTAATAGGCATAGAAGGGTTTTCTTTCTCCCTATTGGCCTATACAAATCGACAGTGGACTCCATTTTTGCTTGCCCGCTTCCTCCCCCTTCCTTCATTTCTACATCCCCGCCTTCCTTCGCCTCCCGCCTCAACCTCCGCCCTTATACTGCCCTACTTCCTCCCGCAACTCCTTAACCTCCTCAATTTTGGCTTCTTCCTCACTTTGTTTTCCCTTAATTCCACGTGGTAGTACGGTGTAAGCGATTTCACAAACTGCTCTTTCGGCTCTCTCTTTTCAGCCCAGGTTGCACTACAACTGCTGCAATACTCACCAACTTCCTCCTCCACCCTAGCAACTTTCTCTCCCACCTTATCCATGTTTCTTCCACCCTTTTCAATGGCTTCCATCCTATCAAACCTGCCATAAACAGCTGCTGTAAAACTATCAAACAAACTGTTTATGAGGTCAACCACCTCACTCTCTGACCTGCACGCCTTGGCAAAGTGGTACTTGTTGTACCGGTTTGCTGAGGCATACGAACCTCTTCTCCCTCCTCCCTCCCCCCTCGCCGATTGCGGCTTCATCCTTCTCGGGTCAACCACATTCTCAAGCAGTGGCCTGCAACTGCCCTCACATGTGTGACCACTTGTAGCTCCGCATCAGGCGGTCTATCCCTTCATCCATTCATCCTCCAGTGCTCGGAAAGAGTGACATAGTCCTGTTGAGCTTCACCCCCAGTAGCGGTGAGGAAGGGACGACAACCCCATGTAATAAGAAACAAAATCAATTAGATGTAAGCGACATTTTAAAGCAAGTGCATATTCAAAAGCTTAATCCTTTAATCTTACCCGAGCTGATGATTCAATCTCTATTTGCTCATAATCCCAATGGGTACACTCTGGTCCTGCCACCACAAAATCCTAGAAATGTCTGTGCACAACCGAAGAAGACCCTAATCCTCCCATTGCCTTAGCTAGGACAAGGATGGCATCATCATCCAAGCCTACATTGTAAAAAAAAAACAGTCGTTATCATAATAAACACACTATATTAAAAAAAATCTATAACAAAAAACTATTAATTTTACCTGCATTGCCATGGGAAGCAAACAAATTGTACGTGGCCTTCTACCCCCTGCTCATTTGGAGTGCTTTGACGTTGGTCTTTTGCTTGCAGGGACTCCAGTTCGCTTAAAGATAGTTTCCCACGGATATAAGCATTAAAGAAATTCAAGTTGCTACAAACATCCACCCAATCAAATCAATGGCTTTGTTGAGTCACACCAGCCATTAGGATTGAATGTAAGAACAATTACACAAGCACAGTTTGAACGTCTCTGATCGTTAAACCCACATCTATTAACCTTTCCTCTAGTCTGTGCCTTAATAGATGTGTTACCCCGCCAAAACCTGTTAGCCAACCTTGTGCTGCAGCTGTCTTTTATTCCTGGCCTCAACCTCACCTGGCAATTCCCACATCTTAAGTAATACACAATGCTATTCCGATCATCCTGAACATTAGTGGCTTTCCATCTACCACAAACCACATTTCGTACTTTTTTTTACTTTTTATTGAGTGCAGCAACATATAATGCACTCCCACCCCCAGAATGCTTTTTTCCACTTTTGGGTCCATATTCCCAAAAATTGACTGAAACAAGTCTCTTTGAATCTCTTTCCACTATTCCTCAGTGTCCGTAAAATCCTCATTATCTCGTAAAACTCCAACCCCTTGACACCACTGTCACGCTCACAGGCAGACTACGGTACCGTATCGCTAACACACTCCAACCTGTACTCTCTGAAAGTTTATGCTCGGAAAACCTCTGCACCACCAGCTCACTCACTAACACAGAATAATCAACAAAAAAATTGTACCAAATCAATTACAACAAATTACGCCTGGAAGAATCGCTTAAGCGATGGGTGAGATGATTCTGCCTCCTGCAAGCACTCGACACTAAGTGGATCTGAAATCGCTTAGCGACCAAAGTAAAAAGCGAAGATTCACTTAAAAGCGATATAGAAGATCTCTTAACACCGATTCGTGCTTTTTCTCTGATCGTTTAAATAAAGCGATTTGCAGATCGCTTAGCGGTCTTCACGAGGCAGAATCAAACACTCTGCCAGATCTTAGATTGCGTAAGGATACAAAAGCATTCATCGTTTTACATTAATCGTCTGAAGGACCCACAGAGCAAGGGATGAATCACTTTTCACTCATAGTCGCTTAAGCAATTACAGATTGCTTGAAGAATCTTCTACGAGGAAGAAGTCATCTGCCAGTCTAAGATCGCTTAAGCGTCTTTTGTATCGCTTAGCGATTCACTCTTTTGATCTTTAAGGATCTGTAATCGCTTAACGCGACCCAGAGTACAAGGATATTTATCCTTTTACTTGGTCGCTTAGCGATATAGATCGCTTAGAGATCTGTGAGGCAGAACACAGCCGTTCTATAATCGCTACATGACCTAGTATCGCTTAAGAGATTCCCCTCTTTTATTCTTAAGCAATAAATCGCTTAGAGATACTCTACACCAGGCACGAATCAACATCTGCCAGATCTAAGTCGCGTTAGTGATTCATTTGCTTGTTACTCTTCAGCGGTCACTATTATTGCTTAAGCCATCCACGAGTAAAGAGTACAATCTCTTTAGCGATACAAAAGATCACTTAAGCGATCTAGTTCTTGTCAATGTTCAGTATGCTTCGACAATATTGCTTAAGCATCTACATAGCTTAAGCGACAGTACATATACTTTTCTTCGGCGGCCTCCTCGCCTCCTCGCGGCCTCCTCCTCTCGCCTGAACTGCTACGGGACTCCTCTTCCTGCCTGAATTCTGGCCAGCCTCTTCTTTAGCCGCCAGAACGTTTTGCTCCATTCTCTCTCTTGTTCTGCTGCGCCGGTCATCTCCGCTGCTGAAACACCTTCACTGATCAGAAACATTCACCGGAGCAACACTGAACTGCTGCGATCGGGTACTTACGATCGAAAGAGGTTTGGGTTTTCTTCTGTCTCTGTGAATGTCACCATTGTTTTAAGAAGGAAGAACTCTCTATGGATTGATTTGGGTTTGAAAATGTGTTAGGAATGTGATTGTTATACGCCGAAAATTCGGCAGAATGCATTTACGGTTGAAAATTGAGAAATTTGACTGTTTCTCGCTGAAAAATTGTGCAAATGCGTTTACCGATTTAAAGAATCGATTTTTTTGCCTTAGTCGATTTCGATTAAGCGATTTGATGGGTGGGGCTCGTTTTCAAATTTCAAATTTTAAAACTTCATAATTATGAGTTGTTTCCTTATACTTTAATCTTTTCTTTTAATCCTTTTTACGTGTTTTAATTAATCCTAACTATGTCACATCATCTTCTCTAAATTAAAAAAAAAATGAAAAAACAGTTTCATGGTCTTTTGTAAATGCAAACTGGGGTGGCCTGGGAGTTAAATTTCTCTTTCTCCCACCCCATAAAACTTTCTGCTATATTGTCTTATGGCTCGTGGTGGTGTGTTTTTGTTTGGGTCGAATTCCCTCTCATCTTTTGGGGCCAGTTATTAAAACAACCTTTTAAGTTTGGATTTAATGATAAAAGCTATCACAGTTTTAAAGTTTTACTAATAGTCATTATTGATTGGTAATAGGATTAATTTGAGTATGATATCATCTTTTTAAAAATTATACAATATCTCAAACAACTGAAAATTCTGCAAACACAACCAAACATCTTCTTTTCTCCTACCCACCATTAACGCATCTCCCCCTGAGTTACTGTTTTTCTCAGTCTTCGTCTACATCTTCTTCTTCGTTCTGCATTCTCTTCTCATCGTCCCATTCTCTCAAAAACCCCGTCCTATACTTTACCTTCCTTACATCTTCCTTCTATCTCTTCCTCTACAATTAACTGTTTCTCACCCATTAACCTTTCCCCCCCATATAATATCTCACCGCCAAGGATCCCCTCCTCCTGATTTCTGTAAACTAGTGTGATGTCTTTTACATTTTTATAATGTAAGATTTACAAAGATTTTAATAATGGATGGGGTTAAGGTTATGATTTTGATTTAGTTGTTTAGGTTGTGGGTTGTTTTGATGTAATGCAAGTTGAAAGGAGTGAAATGTTTGAAAATTTGTCTGGTGGTGTTCTGGGTATGATGGATCGATTGCAGGTGGAGATGGCTGAAAATGTATTTTTTTGGTACTGAGGACGTAAGCGATCTGGTAATGCACAGAAGATCGCTTAAGCGTATCTGTATAAGTCTGGTATATGGTACCAGATCGCTTAAGCCAATTGGGTATATGATATAAGACGCTTAAGCGATTGGTAGAAGTCTAGTATATGTGCCAACAGATCGCTTAGCGAGTCAGATATCAGCAATGCAAACAGCTAAAGCGTCAGCTTCTTTGTAAACTAGGTTCGCTTAAGCGATATACGGGACGCTGATTAAGCGAGTGCAGTAGCAAATTTAACCATGCAGTAAGGAATATACTTCGTAGAATTACTGCCATAATGTTTATTATATGTAGTCTTTTTTGATTAATTATTAATTATGTGTTTTTTCATTTCATACGAATGTGAAAAGAACACTTCGTCGTTGGGCAATAAGCACCATACAATTAAAACTAAAATCTCTGTTATTCTATTTTTTGTTGAGTTCTGAGAAAGTAATTATCAAAAAAATATTAATATTGATATAAATTGCACTCTGACCATCTATTCTGCATCTGTAGACCAAGCTAAATATGACGAGATCGCTTAAACGATTAAGGGTAATGTAACTTCAATATTTATTTTTCCATTTTTTGGACATATGTTATATTATGACGTAAAGAACAATTTATTAAAATATAATTAACGGTCATAGTCCACGAACAACCGTACATCCCTGATTATGTTATATATAGAACCCGTTAAACATTCTACACCATTATGTTTAATATAACCGTAAAGAACTAATTATAATTAAAATAAATAACGTCATGATCCACTGACCAAACCGTAACACCTGATATTTAATACTGATGTAACACATTCTCCATCATTATGTTTAAATAGCTTAAAGATTATGGTAATCAAAAATATAATAACGTTCATGGTCCACTGGACGAACGTACACCTGATCTGTTTAATCTAGACTAAACATTCTATCCTATACTGTATTACTATAGTCGTAAAAGAACTAATTATTAAAGATAATAACGGTCAGTGTATACTGCACGAATCGTACATCTGATATGTTTAATATGAGACTAACCTTCCTACACCATATGTGTTATATAGCGTAAAAACTAACTTATTAAAATATAATATCGGTTTTGGTCACTGCATAAAATTGTACACCTGATATATTTAATATAGACGAACCTTTTACACCAATATGTTTAATATAGCCGTTAAAACCTAATTTAATTATAAATAATAATGACATGATCCACTGGAGAATCGTACACTTGAATAGTGTTAATCTAGACGTAAACATTATACCCCATATAGGTTTAATTATAGTCGGTAAAAAGAACTAATTTAACTTAAAATAGAATACACGGTTCGGTATGTTACTGAACGAATCGTTACCACCTGTATGTTTAATATACGACGTAAACATCTACAAGCCCTATGTGTTTTAAATATAGCACTTAAAAAAATAAATTTAATAAAATATATACGAAGAGTCATAGTCGATTGAACAATCATCACTGATATGTTTAATTAGATTGTAAACATTCTATACCATATATGTTTAACATAGCCGTAAAAGAACTAATTTAATTAAAATATATACGGCATGGTCTACTGAACGCATTGTATACCTGATATGTTTAAACTAGACGTAAACTATACACCTATATGGTTAATATAGCCGTAAAAAGAACTAATTATTAAAATCTAATCAACGGTCATGTCCTGAATGATCGTACACCTGATATGTTTAACTATAGACTAAACTTTTGACACCATATATGTTTAATAAGCCGTAAAGACTAATAATTAAATATAATACGGCAGATCACTAAACAAACCGTACAACCTGGATATGTATTAATATAGACATAACCATTCCTCATCATTATGTTTAATATAGCCGTAAAAGAATATTATATCAAAATATAATAACGGTAAGTGTCCACTTGATGAATCGTACACCTTATATGTTAAGATATCGTTAATCGTTTAACCTCTAGTGAAGTACATAAAAAAATCCAAAACACTGGATCGCGTAAGAGATTTCATTCTTGCTGTAGACATCCTGTGTATTAGACTTAGTCGCCTTTGTTTTGTCTGTTTGTTAAAAATGTTATTATGTATCGCTTAGCGATTCTATGCTTTTACATTTGGTTGCTTAAGCGATCACGACAAGACAGAATCTAATCGTCTAGACGGCACGATCGCTAACGATTTATTCTACGCTAAGCGATCCCTTTTCTTTTCACCTTGGTGCTCGCTAGCGATACAGTCGCTTAAGCGATTCATGTCGAGACAGAATAAACCTCGCCTAGATGCAAATCGCGACGCGATTAAGGTAGTTATCGCTTTAAGCGATTCTTCGCTTTTACTATTGGTCGCTTTAAGCGATCATGACAAAGGACAAATCAACGAAATGCCGATACCAGGACTAAGACTTCAGTTTGGTAAGAAACATCTTCTTTTTAGGTGTTGGTCACTTAAGCGATCATGATAAGACACTTACGAATAATGGCCTATCGACGCACGCATGATCGCTTAAGCGTCCTTTGCTTTTACGTTGGTCGCTTTAATCGATTATAATCGCTTAAGCGATCATGGTCCACGGCGATCAGGCTTCTCTGCCCAGATGCATGATCGCTTAAGCGATCTAAAATGTATACTAGATCGCTTAGACGATCTTCTTTCATATACCAGATCGTTCAGCGATCCTTTGCTTTACTCTGTTCCTTAGCGAATTTTAGATCGCTTAGCGATCCGTCTGACGCTAGCATTGTGCGTCAGCATCCTCACTCTTCCAGTTTCCAATTTCAACTCTTGCCTCCTTGTGTTCACGAATAGAAATCTTCTCCGACACCGTCTGCCTCTCCTATGAGCAATTCAGTCATCGGTTACTCCACCACAACTTCTTCTTCTCCTTTTATTGGTGAACCAAGTCATGTGGCCTAAAATTTGGGGCAGTATAGCTGGTTTTTTTTGTTCTTTAAGGATCAGCATATAACTTAACGGGAATGACAGATGAATGAACTAAAATGCAAATAGCAGAAAAATTGGAGAAATGCAGAAATTTGAAGATAAAAACGAGAAGAGAGAAAGAACATGAGAGAAATGTAGTTCTGCCTTTCCAAATTTTTAAATCATTACTTCTCTTATTACTCTACAACCTAAATTTTTTAATTGTTTCACCCTAATTCCTTTTTACTGCTTATATTACACTAGTATGCCACGTCATATTTTTTAACCTAAAAAAAACTCAAAAAAGATTCTATGACCATTTGTTAATTGAAACTTGGGATGGCCGGACAGTTAATTTCACTCCATTTTTTTCTCTTTTCCTCTCCTATATTTCATTTTAATTGAAAACCAATTTTCCTTTAGTTTTACAACGAGGCAGCCTGTGGCTCTTTAGGACTGTACCGCGCTTTCTCGTCTACGTTTCTCGCGTCATAAGTGTTTTTTTTCAATTTTCCACCTTTGCTATTTCCAAATAATTCTTCTTTTTTTATTTTGTTGAATTCATTGAATTCGTTCATCACAGTGCAACACAATCTAATCTCGCCAAGTCTGTCAGATGGCTCAAATGAACCTCTTCTGATTGTACTTTATTCCACTTTCCGTGCTTCTCTGCTTGTGTTTATTTTTTTTGTTTTTGATATCGACTCATTGATGGTGGGTCATTTTTTGTGTTTAACAGATCTTACTCGCCTCTCGTTTTTTTTCGAAGTTTCCTGTTGCTTTTTGGTACTTCACTTTATTTGCTATTCGTCTTATTCAAGTTTTGACAATTATTTCCATTTGTCTCACAAGTGTTCAATTAAATATATCTACTTTCCACTTCGATTCATGTTTGCTCTAGAGCATTGCTTTCAAACAAGGGAGTGAAGTTCACAGGAGAATCTTGAAATCTGGGTTCGGAAATAATCTATCTCTGGACTAATAATTTAATGGGCATGTATAAAATGTGGAAAATTGCAGGCAGTGTGTCAATTGTTTGAAATTGCCCATAGGATGTTTTAGATTGGAATACATGTATCTTGTTTGTTACAAGGGTTTGTATAGAGAAGGTTGGATTCATTTCGTAAAATGATGTCATGGTGTTAGTCCTGATGAGATAACCATGGTTAGCTTGGTTTCAGCAAGTGCAAAGTTGAGGGATTGAAAATGGGAGAGGCGTTGCATCTCTACATTGAGGAGAAAAATTTAGGCATAGTTGGAATTTGAATTGTTGGGTGGATATGTATATCAAGTGTGGGAAAATGGAGGAAGCACAAAAGCTTCTGGATAGAGGGTGCTGATGATGTTGATGTTGTTTTGGGAACACATTATTGTGGGTATGTGAAGTCGAAAAAAAGATGCGGCTAGGTTCCTGGTTGACCAGATGACAGAGAGAGCGTTTCATGGACTGCAATGATTTCTGGTTATGTTCAAGGTGGATATTTTTATGAGTTTGAAGTTATTTAGAGAAATGAGGTTCAAAGTTGTTTGGCCTGAGGTTGTGCTCATAACAGCACTTTCGGCAAGTGTTGAGTGGGGAATTTCGGTTTGGCAGATCTATCCACTGCTTATTTAAAGATGGAATGAGTGTTTGGTGGAAATGCTCTGATAGACTTGTATGCAAAATGTGAACAAGTTAATGAGCATGCAGAATCTTTGAGCAGTTGCTTCAAGACTTTGTACTTGGAATACATGTGGATGGATTTTGCAGAATGGAAATACTCAAAGGCAAGAGCCTTTTTGATGTGATTCCTGAAAAGATGTTGGATGGATTTTGCAGAAATGGAAATATTGCAAAGGCAAGAGCCATCTTTGATGTGATTCCTGAAAAAGATGTGATTTCGTGGAACACTATGGTCAACTGCTATGCTAGATATAATCAGTTTCAGGAGTTGTTTGAGCTTTTCCACAAGATGCAGAGTTCTCATATAAAAGCTGACAAGTTCACTTTGGTTTGTTTGCTATATCATCCTGTGCTAGCGTTGAAGCCCTTAATCATGGAATTTGGGTCCATGTTTACATGAAGAAAAATCAAATTAGTCTAGATAGCATGTTAGGAACTTCTCTAATTGACATATATGGAAGGTGTGGTTGCTATGAAATAGCGTATGATTGTTTTCTGAAATTAGTGAGAGGAATATATTTGTATGGACTGCAATGATAGCAACATATGCCATGGCGGGACAAGCACGGAAACTGGAAATGGAAGAAACTGGAATAAAGCCCGATCATGTCACTTTTATAGCTCTTCTAACAGCCTGTAGTCATGGAGCTTTAATTGATGAAGGTTATGAATTCTTCCATAAGATGAGTAGTTACGACATAAACCCTAAGATACAGCATTATGGATGTATGGTTGATCTCCTGGATTGTGCTGGGCATTTAGATGAGGCATCAAATTTCATTGCTTCCATGCCAATTGAACCAGATGTTTGCATATGGCGTTCCTTGTTGAAAGCATGTGGAAGCTACCAAAATGTCGAAATAGCCGAACATGCATTCAAATTTTTATGCAAAAGCTGGTAGATTAGAGGGTGTGAGCAGACTAAGAACAAAGCTGCATGATATAGGATTAAGGAAGCAAAGCAACCAGGATATAGCCTTATAGAACAAGATGTTCTTCATAAGTTTACTTGTGGGGATTTCTTTGATCATCATGCTACAGAATTTTATTCCATGTTGGACGAGATTGAAAGAAGATTACAGTAACAAGATCCACAACAAACATCATCTCACTACAGTGAAAGGTTGGGCTTAGAAGAACCCGTGAAAAAAGCCCAATACGGATTGTGAATAATCTCCGGATTTGTGGAGATTGTCACTCATTTATGAAGCTTGTATCTCAAACCTATAATAGAGAAATTGTAATTCGAGATAGCCATAGATTCCATCGGTTTCAAGATGGTCATTGCTAATGTGAAGATTATTGGTAATCCAGATTCTAACTTCTTTATTGTAAACAGAAAAAAAAAGTTTCAGAATCAAATAATAAATGTTTTCAGAAAATATATTAAACAANTCTAAAGTTTATGCTCCGGAAAATCTGCACAATCGATATAAACAGAATATCACCAAAAAAATTTAACCAAATCAAATATAAACAAAATACGCTCTGGAAGAATCGCTTAAGCGATGGGTAGATGATTCTGCCTCGTGCAAGATCGCTTAAGTGATCTGAAATCGCTTAAGCGACCAAGAGTAAAAGCGAAGAATCACTTAAGCGATATATAAGATCGCTTAACCGATTCGTCGCTTTTACTCTTGATCGTTTAAGCGATTTCAGATCGCTTAAGCGATCTTGCACGAGGCAGAATCAACATCTGCCCAGATCTTAGATTGCGTAAGCGATACAAAAGCGATTCATCGCTTTTACTAATCGCTTAAGCGACCCACAGTAAAGGGATGAATCACTTTTACTCTAGGTCGCTTAAGCAATTACAGATTGCTTAAGAGATCTTCTACGAGGCAGAATCATCTGCCAGTCTAAGATCGCTTAAGCGATACTTTTGTATCGCTTAAGCGATTCAACTCTTTTACTCTTAAGCGATTTTTGATCGCTTAAGAGATCTGTGAGGCCGAATCAACATCTGCCAGTTCTAAGATCGCTTAAGCGATACTTAGTATCGCTTAAGAGATTCAACTCTTTTATTCTTAAGCAATTACAGATCGCTTAAGAGATCTTCTACGAGGCAGAATCAACATCTGCCAGATCTAAGATCGCTTAAGTGATTCATTGCTTTTACTCTTAAGCGGTCCTATTTTGCTTAAGCCACCAAGAGTAAAAGTCATCAATCTCTTAAGCGATACAAAAGATCACTTAAGCGATCTTAGTTCTTGTCAGATGTTCAGTATGCTTCGGACATTATTGCTTAAGCGATCCTACATCGCTTAAGCGACAGTACATATACCTTTTCTTCGGCGGCCTCCTCCTCCTCCGCGGCCTCCTCCTCCTCGCCTGAACTCTCGCGGGACTCCTCTTCCTCGCCTGAATTCTGGCCAGCCTCTTCTTTCTCGCCAGAACCGTTTTGCTCCAGTTCTCTCTCTTGTTCTGCCGCCGTCATCTCCGCTGCTGGAACACCTTCACTGATCAGAACATTCACCGGAGCAACCATTGAACTGCTTGCGCCATCGGACTCTACGATTCGAAGAGGCGTTGGGTTTTCTTCGTCATTGTGAATGTCAGCCATNTTTAACATAGTTAAATTATAGCAAAATACAACGAAAACAGTTTCATATTCAAGTATTTTTTTTGGATAATCGGGTGCCGGGGCATCATGTTAGTATTTTTCAGCATGCAAATCTGAAAAAACTGAACTACAACTGAAACTTAGTGGCCTGTGAATGGTAATTCAAGGAGAGGAAGCTAAAAAATAATGTCAAGGCAGAAGGAGGTAAATTTTACTCAGTTCCACAGCTGACGGTGGTGTGGAAGTCTTCAATAATTTAGCAATTGGGTCCATTCTGAAATAATAAAGAATGGTATTGATTTGATTTAAAAAGTAAAAACACGTTGGAAATCTGATATATATAATGAAAGTGAAGTTGCATAAATAAAAAGGCAGCAAGTTGTTTTCGGAAATAATCAAAGGAAAATTACATGTATGGACCCCCACAATAATTGCACATGTCAGAGAAGGACAAGTAAAAGTACCCTGCTTTTTGTTTGTGGCCATGGAGCTTTTACTTAATACCAGAGATTACAAACATGAGCAAAAGCCGTTTAATGTCAGGATGTAATCTAGTTGAAATATTTTGAAGCAACTGGAATATGAAACTAACTGGAGCTGTTTATGAATTCCAACAGGCAAACTGGGAATCAATTTGAGAGAAGTGTAACATCCCCAGAAATTTCTTTTCCAAGTTGAATCTCTGTTCTTCTTCTCATTCAAACAGTACAAGTTGAAGGATCATAAGAGAAAGGGAAAGAAAATAGCAGCTAGATTTGAATTATAGTACTATATATTGAGTCAAAATTTTGAGTTGCAAGATTATACATTCAACTCTTGCCGAATAGCCAAAAGTGATGATGCAGAAATGGAAATAAGTTTGGGGAGCCATAAAAAGGGGCTTCTACCCTTTCTACATCAATTATAACAGGATAAAAGTCTCAGAATATGGATATATAATTATATATGTGAGTTATTATGGATGGCAAAACTAGCCAATTATGAACCAATACCCACCATGGCCATGAATGCTGAAACATAATAGGCAAACGAAACAATATACAAAACGATCATCCATGGCTGCTAAGACTTGACTGCACGAAGATAAACAGCTCTTTATGGACAGATGATCAATGCGTCTACCTCACTTGAGTGTTCATCAATCATGGACATGGTGGCTATTGTGAAAGACTTTTATGTGATAAAGATACCAGTTTCAAAGAGCTCCTCAACATCGTCTGATGTGGGAGAGTTTTCAGAAGACCTGATGATTTTCTCCATTTCCTCATCAATCGAAATCTCCTGTGAACGACAATCGAAACTGCAAAATGCTTTCTCGCCTCTGCAATAAATCAATCAAACCAGAGTCTTTAACATAAAATCTTCCAGCCAAGGTGCATTTCCACTAAATAAACAGGTTATTAGTACTGTGATTGGGGCATACCTGTATATGTAAATATCTTTACCCTCCAATTTCTTGCGGCAAGTGTAGCAGAAGCTTAAGAAATCAACAGAAGGATATGGAGTGGTTGAGCTCTTCACCCCTTCAGTTTCCTTCACTTCACCCTTGCAAATGTTGTTCATCAACTCATTAGAGTGACCTTCCAAAATGCAGTCCCCATATATATGAGTTGTTTTAGGGTTGGGACCATGAGATATTACACAGGTATAATCCTCAGAAAGCTCAATCTCACTTCCTGAGAGGGCTTCAATAAATCCATTGCCGGAGCCACTGGTTACAGACATCGAATCTGGTTTTACATGCGAAAAATTGTTTAAATTTAAGCTTCCTCCAATCAGCAGAGGAGGAGAACTTGCCTGGGAGGCTAATTTTTCCAAACCAGAACTCCTAGGACTCAAACCAGGGCTGCGGTCAGCGAAACCAGCTAAAACTGGAAAAGACCTGCAGGAATCCAGTGAACAAGAGCGGAAATTCCCAAACGGCTCAGGTTCTAATGGGGTATCTCCAATTTCAAAAACAACATTAGAGTTGCCCTTTTGTAGGGGAGATTTGGTCTGTGTATGAGGAAAATTTGCATAATTTTTAGGCAAAGATTGAGGTGCCTTGAAAGAATTGATATGGGTTTGGCTATTTGAAGTTCTAGTCCTCATTTGAGGTCCAAAAAGAATGTTCTTACTATCTGATCGGAGAACTTCCCCTGACAATTTATTAGCATTGTCAAGAGAATCTATGATGCTTAAGCCTACTTTACTAGTATCCCAACTCTTCTGTTGGGCGTTATGCGGTGATTTTGGGGACCTGAAAGGGCTGCCTAGATTTGAAAACGCCCTAAAATCCAGAGGAGATGTTGGACTCCTAACTGAATCAGAATCTGATAAACCCCTAGGACTCAACCCAACAAACAGCCGAGGTACACTAAACAAGGCCTTGTTTTTGTGATTTTCGGAATAAAAATGGGACTCAGCACCAAATTCAGATCCAGTTAGATGACCCATTTGTTGATCTTTCTCAACGGACCTGGTCCTCTTCCTCAGCATTATCTCCAAACCTTAAAAATCCCTCTCAGAAACAGCTGAAGTTCCCTTGTCTGCACCAAAATCAACAGATTTCAACAAATAATTAATCATCAAACTCACCCACATATAAAAATCAATAAAGATGAAGAACTGAATGTTACTGTCATTAATCTATGAGCTATATTGACAAGGAACATAATCAAGATGTCATATTTCCATATGAATAATACATTTCATGAAATCCCAAAAACTGAAAGATCAATACAAAACCGTATCTAACAATGTGATACTGTGATGGTAGAAACTAGAAACCTTTCAAAACTCCATAAAAAATACCCCAGATTTTTTTCTTTCTAATAAAAGTAGAATATTATAGCTTTGAAAGAAGCCTGAGATGATGACAGAGAAATGTCAAATCAATTAATGAGTAGTAAATGGCTTCCTATAGCTAAATCTTTTAATGTCAGATGATCTGATTAAACTTTCTAAGTTAAAAAAAAAAAAAAAGAGAGTTCATTTACCTAGATGGCTAGATTTTTACTAGAAAGTAGTAAACTCCATCTAGCCTCTAGCAAATGAGAGAGAACAAACAAACAACCAAAAAAAGAATGATTTGGAAATCATTCCATAAGAAGAAACCCAGATGAGAAAATCCCATGAATGCAAAGTAAGAATAATCTCTAAGAAGATGATCAAACCATCAAATATCATCTTGATTTCTCTAGCTTAAAAAAATAATAATAACCCAATACCAAAAACCAGAAAAAAATAAAAAATAAAAAAAAATAGTCTTTCTGCATTCACAATAAAAAAGTAAAAACAAAACGTGAAAAAAAGCCCACCTGAGCCGAGTGGTCTCTATTTTAGTTCTGGAAACTTGCGAGAGAAATATGTTTCAAAGACGAGACCAAATGCAGTAAATATAAGAGTTTGACAGGAGAAGCTGTGACTGTGTGTGTTTGTGAATGTGAAACTTGTGCACCACTCTTCTCTTTCTTTTCTCTCTCCCTCTGTTTCATGCCTCAAAATCAGCGAAGCAATAAGCTTCTGAAATACTCCTCAACACACACACACACTCTCTCTCTCTCTCTCTCTCTCTCTCTCTCTCTCTGTTTCGTTTCTCTCACTCCCCAAACACACGTAATTACGTATGCAAATAATGCAATACAAATATGTTTTACCAACTTCTGTATATACGTATTTACCTTTAGCTACTTTTATTGTTCAAGTTTCTTCTCTCTTCTCTCATTTATGTCTCTTCAGTATCACCTCTCTCCTTCCATAACTCTTAATCAAAAGGATAAATTTTTATTCAGCTTTGAGATAATCAAGTCTACCACTCCAACCATTTTTTTACAGCATTAAAAATCCCTGCTACGGGTTTTCTTTTTAATATGTATAAATTACCGATAAATTATATCTGCCCATTACTCTTCTTTTATTACTGAGCTACCCTCTTGTTAGTCTTGTGATTTTCTTTTGGTCAAATAGTTTTGTCCAAATCCAATGGTCGTGATGATGTGGCAAAAAGTTATTCAATAAAAAATGAAAAATTGAAAGGGAAAGTAATTAGAGAAACTTAGATACAACAGAAAGGCGTACTGTAAGGAGGGAAATGGTTCAGTTCCTTTATTGCCCTTTTTTTAATAACTCATCACTACACGACAACAATTACGACCTGTGAGGGTTTTTTTGGAACTCACCAACGGTCACGCCTATTAACTGCCGTCATCACGAAGTTTTGGATTCATTTGTATAAATTACTCGGCGATTTTGAAATCCGTTCCATCGAAGAACAAAAAAAAAAAAAAAAAGAAAAAAGAAAAAGACTCTAATATCCTCATATCGATTTGATTACTCCATTGTTTTGTCTTTGTGAAGCGTGGGACTGGGTCTTGAGTTGAGCCAAATCAGAAAAATGATAAAAGCATTTTTCCTTGTTTTATTATATGCTCACTTTAATCAAATAAAATTATTAAAGTTTTATTGTATCATTGTACCTTTATTGAAACATAAATACATTTGCATCATTCAATCATATATTATATGCTTTACTTAAAATTCCAAATTCATTGATATTAAATCATATATTCTTCTTAACCGTACTAAAATCATAACAAAAATATGATCATTCACAATAATGTCTAACACTGCTATTAGTACATTATTTATGATGGTTTTTCCATGGAATTTCAAATTACTGTAGTCAGCTGGAAATTTAGAAATTGACAAAGGGTATTATGATAATCAGAAAGTTTACACGAGAACGTTAAGTCTTTGGAATCGCCGAGTAAAGTCATCCCGGCTGACAGTCGAAGTATCAAACTTCCCGCAAGTTCCCTTACTGCTACACTTGCACCACGTAACGGCAGTCAACGTCGTGACATAACTGTTAACTAATAATTGCTGGTCCCTTGCTTTCAATAGCCACGCCTTAGAGTTAGTTAACCTAACCTGAGTTACGAGTTATAACCTAACTCAAGTTTCATCATTTCCTTCACTCTTTTATTTAACTTTTTTTTTTTTTTTTTTTTTTGAACTTTTGAGTTTTTGCTTTCTGCCCCCTTTTTTTGTCGTTTCCCGAGACTCAGATTTTCGTATACGTGTACTATTAGTCCCCGATCTCGGTGAAATCCAACGGTTGTTATGTGAAGATTCCTTTAAAACAGACGGGTCAATTGACGGTTTGATTTTACTTTTCCGTACGACCAATTGTTGTGTAGTCTGTACTCTGTAGTGTAATAACATACAATAATGTAGAATAATTTTAAGTTTTAACTCCCTTTGGATGTGGGGCCCAGCACACGTGATGGGGCCTACGTGGCTTTTATAATAGAAATGGACATTGATGAATTATGATGATGAAACTGGGACTTCGTTATTTTATTTTTGTTTATATTTTCCATTTTATTTTTTTAATTTTTTTGCCCTTTTCAGCGGTCACCTTCAAATAATGATTCTTATATATAAAGGAAAAAAAAAAGCATCTAAAATAATTTATAATGAGGACGATATAAAAATGTGGGGTAACATGATCCCCTCTAAGGTGACTAAATCCACATAAAGTCATAAAACAATGTGAAATAATAAAAAAGTTATAATATGGTTTTTAGAAAAAATAATTTTACTAATATTATTAGGAAACTTTATTGTTGAACACATTCTAAATTACAAGCGGCATGATCAAGCGGTATGATTTGTAGTGTTACGAGAGCACTAAAAATATCCTAAAGGTTTAGTTTTACAGTTTGGAAGGTGTGTCCCTTCCTTGAGTTCTTGTGTTCAAACCTTGGAACCATTTATTACAATAATATTGTGGTTTATTTAGTTCTTTAGGGTTGTATGGTATCTGACGGATTCGAAAGATGTTGGATATGATTCATACTTTGCATGGTCTTGACCCCTACGCAAACGCATTCAACTGTCCTACTCCCCGGTGAGCGGATGGGTTGTCCTCTTCACGATAAGTCTAATTAGACTCATTATAGTTTTATTAATATTTGGGTTTGAGTCTGATTAGATTCGGATAAGTCCAAATGGGATAGAGTTTTTTTCTATTATATAATGAAATAGTGAGAAACCTAAGGTTACAAGAAAATAAAGAGAGTGAGTTGCCATCAATTATTGATTTGTAATCATTCTGAAACTTAATAAAATCTCTATTTAACTGCTTGATGTAATTTTTTAGCCAGAACGAATAGGATAAATTAAATGTTCTTTATTTATTAATTGAAATACGTAGGAATTAATATTTACACTTCTATTAAAAGACAAAGAATTGAAATAAAATAGAAAGAAGGAAAATATGTGCACACGTGGCATCATCTCTGCTTCCTTTGTATCGAGGCAAATAGTGCCTCTTTAAATGTAACGTGAAAATAACCATTCGATTCAATCGCAAAAGACAAAGCTCTGTGTGGTCACGGTGTGGCCATAAAGAAGAGTGGGAATAGTTGCTCTTTAAAATATAGGCAGTTAGGCACTCTACACTGCTGCACATCTACCGGACACACTAAATAAACATTAATTCGACTGCTCATTAAATAAATTCACAATTTTTCAAAAACATTATACTTTATATTTTTAATAAAATAAGGTGGCTTGTTACCTCCACAAGTACCAAAAAATTCCTCTCGTGTAGGGAATTAAGAAATATTTTTATTTTATAATATGATCTCTCGCCATAGCAATTTTATTGCTTCAATTTCAGGTAGCAGAATAATCTAGAAGTTTGTTTATTTTATTATTTTCTTAGATAAAACAGGCTTGAACAATTGGACAAGAAAATCTTGACCAACAAGCTCCAATGAGACGCCACTTAAAGGTTTTTATTGGGGTTTTAAAATGTCATACGCTGTCGTTTCCAATTCCAATAGACAGATCTATAATTTATTGTTTTTTTTTTAATTTTAATGAGTGGTTTTTCTAACAACCTACATCAATCGGGCAACTAAGTAGCGTTGGGCTAATGGATCCGTTTGATCAGTAAGGGTGTTTCTGGTATTTCACTTTTTACCTTTAATTACAAAAACAAAAAGCGCGCGCCTAAGAGAACTTGCACAAAATCTTTTCTCTTTCACGGTTAAAAAAGAGCTTAGGGTTTGAAATTTGAAAAACAGAAATGGCGAATTCACCGTCTGTGTTCGATGCTCAAATTGTTAATCATCCATCATCAGAAGCTGAATCTCAGCTTTCTTCTCTCGTTTACGGTTCGTTCTCTTTACATGTTTTGTTCTCTCGCTTCGCGTTAAAATTTACTTCAATTTTCGTTTTGTAATTCGATTAGTTTAATTTGAATCGAATTTTAAGCTCGTTGAAATGCATATAGAATCAGATCGTTATCATTAACTGTTATGTAAGATCACTGTTATTGTTCGGAAAGTTATTTTACAATTCTGTTTGTATCGGTATAAAAATTGAGAACGTCAGTGAAAATTTTGAGCTAAAATTGTATCATTATTATAATTTTGTTTGTATTAATTGAGATTGTAAAAGAAATGGTTGATCTAGTGTTTTTAATACTCAAACACTATATTCCTACGAGAATTTGAGCCAATCGATTCACTATAAGCTTAGAATATTAAATATTTACTGAGACTAAAGTGTTTAACGTAAATATGCAATATAATTTTATAAATCATCAAATAAGTTAAAAGACACATAGGAAAATAGAAAAAGAAGAAGGTATAATTGAGGATCTTTTGAATTGTTATATCAAATTAGATGAATGTTAAAAGGAACTACCTCTTATTAAAGTCACGGAGACGTGTGAATAGCGTTTTAGTGTTGGCTGTGCATTTAGTTTAGTCTTCTGCTCCAATCTGCCTGTGTCATTTGGATATTGGATGGTCTTCAATTTGTTTTTTTTAATCTTTGTGTAAATAAACAACGCCTTTTCTTTCATCGAGTGCAGATATGTCACAGCAGGTCCAGACGGTAATGACAAACATGCTTAAGATGATGAGGTGAGTTTTATAATCAGTAATAATAAAAATACCCCTTGCTCAAGTTTCTAATTGTCTGCTCTATTCAACTCATAACAAGCCCAAAGCTGTTTATCCTTCTCCATGATTTGTTTAATCTTTACTTAACTACTACTTTCACTCTGCAGTGAAATTGATCAGAATTCTGCTGGAATTATGGAAGAGATAGAGAAGAGCAAAACCTCTGCTCATGAGAAGAAGAAAGCTTTGGAGGAAGAGAAGGAACATTTTCAGAAAGCTGCTTACACTGTTTTAGATATGCTCGCCAACAGAGATTGAAAGCTGTAAGTTCTATTGTACTCCATTGCTAGCATTACATGATTTTATGGTTGAATGATATTTTATGATTAATTTGAGCTTCTCCGGTAAAAAATAAATACAAAAGAAAAAGCAAAATGCCGTTCTTATACAAATTAGTTTGCATAATGCCCACACATATGCATACACAAATACAGATACTGAAATATACACTTGTATTTATACTTTTGTTTCTTTTTATCCTAATTATATGAAAATTTGAACTTGCTACAATGCATTCAGAATCTCCATTGAAGTACTGGTCTCAATGGACTGATGATTGGCATATCTCTTTTATATTTTCAAAAGATATACAAATGATCATTTTCTCTCAAAGCATTCAATTCTTCCACCTGTGATCCATCATCCATGAGAATTGTACTCCCTCTTCTTCCAAATTTTTTCTCTGCATCAAACTTGAAATTAGTTTTGTTGTTTTTCTTTTAACTCATGCTTGTGTATAGTAATGCCTTAATAACATACAACAATTTTATGCAAGTGTTTGCTAAGGATATCTTACAGTTGTAATTTGGTAACAACCAAATTACAACTGTAAGATATCCTTAGCAAACACTTAGTGAAATTCTTTGGAAGTTTATTCTAAGAGACACAATAGCTTCTTTTTTTATTGGTAAAATTTTTGGGGGTTTGCATCTTGTAACAGTGTAATACCTGCTAATGTGTAGAGATCCTCAATTGAGTCTGGCAGATGTATAAGCTTTCCCGACGTGTCACCTTCTGTTGTGCTTTTATTCGGATGGTGCCCGTGGATTATCACCCTTATAGGTGTTATGCTTGGTATTGGACTAGAAGTTTCTGGTGTTCCTGCAGAATGATGACAAATAGATACAAATGAAGGCTGCAATATGTTTTTAAGAAAATAGCCTACATTCCCAAAAATGACTAAAGATATGGCTTATCTTTAATTTGCCATGTGGCAAGGGTTGAAATGTCAGGCTCACTAGTTCAAATCGAGGATTAGTTTCCTTGTGAGCTGTTTTCACAACGGAAAACTAGACTATGCAGATCTTGATGGGGACAATTCACTTTCACCAAAACCCTCCTCACCTCACCAGAAATGGCCAAAGAGGTGCGCGCACACACACAAACATAAACAGATACTCTCACCCACTTTAGCATGTGGAAATGCCAATAAATGCCTCAGAATAAATTTTGAAGTAGGCATTTTACCTTTTATGTTTGTATTTTCATTAGAGTTTGATGCTTCAAGATTTTGTGGCTCATTTGATCCTGTAGGCTGCAAATAAGATAGTAATTAGTATAAGCACAAACCTTTAATATATATATCAATGAGAATTGGCATAGCCACTTTTTATTGTCAACTTAAAGACAATAGTATAAATTGGGATAACAAGAAGACTGGGATGCTTGAGGTTTTTGGCAATATAATTAGGATTATATATTGTTACCTTTTCACTTGAAAGAGGTTTTTATTTTTTATTTATTTCCTTACTTATGGTTATGGACAAAGACAGTAGGTATACGAACCTCTATATTCATGTCACCAATCAACTCCGTCAAAAAGGGTATTTCTTCCTGTATTTCCTGTTTTAAACCCTTCAAATACTGAAAATAGAAGAGTCAGCATAAACATATGCAATCTGTATCTAGGGGTGAGCCAAAAGTATGAACTGAAGAAGGAAATGACAGAGATTTTTGGCAAACACTATTGATGAAAAAATACTGTTAGCTGAATATACTGTTTGTTTGGCATACAGTACATGGACATTATGGTTTACCCTTCTTTGCTTTTGTAAACCATGAGGCTTTCCACTGTTTCATCAAATTTATATGCCAATGCATTGGTAGTCTAAAAGTTGTTTCATCCTTTTCTGGCCCCATATGGACAATTTCTTGTCTGAAGGTCTTCCAAGGTTTTTATTCTTAATTTCTAGAATCATGTATAGAACTGATCACAACTGCGCATGCACTGAGATGTATAAAAGTTTCTTACCTGTAAAAAGTTGGAGATAATCTTCTTTCCATCTTCATGTTCTGGTTGCACCATTTGCTTTAAATTGTGATGGCTAATCCGGATTACCTGGGAAAGCCTCTTGGTTCTCACTATAAAAGGTTGTGGGATATTGAACATTACGCCAATCTCTCCTGCCATGTCAGCAGATCCTAGTTTTGACAGAAACTGGAAAAGTCGTGCTAAATTAGTTTAAAATAACAATACTAGTGTGTTATTTTTGTATCACAGGTTTCAAGCTTTGGTTTTAGGTTTTAATGTTTTCTTGCCAACAGTCTAAACCCTTATTACTCTAGCTGGCTTGGTGATATTTTTACCTTAACTATCAGAAAATTATTCTTGCATGACTCAAATGAATGACAGGATTAGTCTCCACTCTACCGTATATGCGTAGCTGTTGGCATTTTAATCTAATTTTCTGGCTCTGGTTATTATGCTTATAATTGTGCACTGTGATCATTATTTTAATGAATGCATGTTTCCAGCAGGTATAGTGATTTTGCTGAAATTGTTTACTGATTTACTATCACACGATGCTGTTGATGGTGTATAAGGACAAAAGCTACTGTTTCGAAGAGGTCCTACAGGAAGTGTGGCTTTCTGGAGCATATTCTATCATGGGTTACTTTGCCATCCCATTAATAGAGTAGAGTTGACTTTGAAACACATGTCACATAACCGTAAATGATGCTTCTAGGATTTGAAAATTCTCAAATTGCACAACTTATACTTAAATTTCAAAGTATTGACTTGCTGGCCACTATCACTTTGATGCTACAGATCAGTTAAATTGCAGAGTCTTTATCTAGATGATGACCATAATTACATGTTATGCCAATTCAAAGCCAAATTATGGTTTTATATTCTTTCTATCAGCTTTATACATGCATGGTGAGTTTAACCCTTAACTATAGTCTATTAAATTCTCTCCTAGCCAAGCTAACATAAATTTTTGTTTCCGGAATATGATATAAAGATGGTATAAAAATGAGATCTAGCAGAGGAAGCATACCTGCTCGGTTCCATTCTTGTATATCAACACTTCCTGCAGTTTAGATACAGTTCAGATTTTGCATATTGCATTACGTAAAATAAATACGCAAGAAGAGAGATATGTTATACCACTGCGCCTGATACTATGATGTAGAAGTCTGTAGGTATCTCATTTTGTAAAATAATATCAACCTTAGGAGGAAAATACTCTGCTTTCATCTCTGACACCTATAAGAACAGCCACTAGAGATTGTTATAGCAATAGTTTCAAGACTTTCTTCATAAACTGTTTTTACCGTTGATGATTTTTACTGTTATTATCATTGCTGAAACAAGTCAACAAATGTGAAGACGACAAAATCTTTATTGAGAAGGAAGGAAGGAAATTGTTTTACCATTTGTGAAATAAGGTCCTCAGAGACTCCTTGGAAAAGGTATGATTTTTCAACAGTTTTACGAAAAAGATGCTGGGAAATGCTTGATCGTATTGCCTTGGGAAGATCCTGGAGCACTTCTTCCTGTTGCAACTCTGCCGTCTTGAACTTGAGTTGCATGTGTGCTAACATTTGCTCTCTTAAGCCTTCTGGGAGTCTATTTTTGCTTGCATATCGCAAAATCTCATTGATAGCATCCCTCTTTCAACCCATTAGACAATCGATTCAAAAAAAAAAAAAAAAGATTGAATGCTTTACTTTTGTTAGGACTGTAGAATTACCATGAAAAAGGTCTTAACAGCAGCATGGACAATGAGATTTGTCATGTTTCCAATGATATAAGCAGTGAGGCCAATATTGAATAACATATAGAACATATTAAAAACCTTCTCCCCTGTGTTGACAGCATGCAAATCTCCATAGCCAACAGTGGTGAGGGTGACAATTGACCAGTACATGGAATAAGTGTAGCCAAGCCAGATGCTTCTGTGTTTAAAATCTTCAACCTGATCTCCAATCCATGTTTTTTTTGGTGTTTTATGCCGGGCAGCTAACCAGTAGTAAAAGCAACCTGCTGAGTGCACTGCAAATAGTGTAACCTGTAATAATAATCAAAATGGTTTAGTAAAAATGGAACTTGGGAAAATATTTGATTATATAAAGAAATGATACTTAATACTTACACAGACTAGCTTGATTAATCTTGTGATGAAGTAGCTAAAGCGTACGTCTTTCTCAAGCCTTTTAAAAAGTTCACTGACACGTCTGAGTCGCCAAAGTCGAAGCAAGTTGAGGAAGGCAAAAACTTGACCTTCAGTCGTTTCACCAGTGATGATTCTATATATGATTTGAAAAGGTAGGGTTGAGGCTACATCCATGGTGAACCATAATCTTGTCACATACCTGAAAATAACATTTTATGTATCACCTTCACCTTCCACTACCTTACTTTTATTAGGTACCGTAACACAAATGTTACTATATATATATATATATATATTTGATAACCAGGTTTAATCTTAAGGACCCATTAAATACTTTACAAGAGTAATGGATCAAAATATGATCGAAGCCGTTACGGCCGCAAAACTTCTTAATAACCCATCCAGATAACTAAGGTTTAGTTTGTCATCTAACCATAAGATCAATGGTTTAGAAATTAGACCTATTAATAATATTCTACAATCAATTCGGCTAACTAACTATTAACATGTGAAGCCTGTCTATGGTTTTGTGGTAATTTAATAAGAAAATGTTAATTCAGTCCTAGCCCCAAGAAATTACCTAACAAAAACAAAATCCTGTTAGTTGTTACATCAAAAGGTTCAGTTCTTTTCTTTTAAGACAAAAATGGCAGCTTTGTATTTTGATAGAAATAACAATACCGTGTAGCGATTTTCTTGTGATCGTCGACGAGAAGGTAAGTTGATTTATCCAAGTAAGCCACAAAGAAAGTTAAGATAATATCAGCGGCGAAGAATCCATCAACAACTAAATCAACGAACAACAGTGATCCTGTTGCTGCTTTTCTAAACGCTAATTCGAAAGGAGATGCCCAAGCTGAGTACACCACCAGCACTACAAGGAACGTCTGCCACCATCTGCAAAACCAGAACAATCAATCAATCAATCAATCAATAAGAATATAAATAATATAAATAATATAATCGTATATATATCCACAAGTTTATATAAACATTCATCCTACCGATATCTGTAATCATAGGGAGCAATAACGAATTTCTTGAGCTTCACGTGTCCCTCATCAACCACAGTTCCAAACGCCGGCAACAGGCTACTTGAAACTGACGTTAAATTCTTGACGTCGCCACTTGAATGCCTCCGAAACAGCAATGGTAGCGGTGATCTTGCATCTGACCAAGACGACATTGTTACACTGAGAGAATGAAAAAGAGATTCATTATATTATATATAAAAGGAAGGTGGTGCTTAGCGTCCTCGAAGTTTAAACAATAATATTGAGATCAGATGTGAAGATAATTTACTTTAATTGGATGGATTTTGAAAACCAACACAAAGTCAGAATCATAATGCGTATGTAATTATTATAGAATAGAGGCTTAACACGTCTTACCCATCTCTTCTCACCATCTGATTCTTGCATTAATTGTTGGAAGTCTACGCAATTATTATTGTTATTTAAAGGGTACGAAATCAAGGGGCGTGACTCCTGAAGAAACGCTTACTCCTCAATTTCTGCCACTTGCCATGGTTGATGAGCTGTAAAACTCTTATTATAAATCTGTAATTTAATATAGAGTTAATAATTTTTTACTACCAAATAATGGTTTAATAATATTTTTTCACCAATAAACTTTTAAAATATCACTTTATTATTTAAATTTATATTCCAACGACGAATAGAGTCTTTTGGTGGTTGAATGTTAGATTTTGGTAGTTGTGATTGATTAGAATTTAACTTGGGAGGGGTGGCTGTCCAAACTATAATTACTCAATTATCAACGATTGGCGAGATCAGCATGAGTAGGGTTTAAGAGGTTTTGATGAGTGATAATCGAAGAAAAAAATGACGGTGATGTAAGGTTGCAAAGATGTCGAAATCAGAAACAAAATATAAATTTGGATAATAAAATGATATTTTAAAAGTCTATAGGTGAAAAAATATCGTTAAATCATTATTTGGGTGGAAAAAATCTATTTACTCTTTAATATAAAACAAACTTCCATTTAATATAAAACTCCTATTATAAATCTGTAATTTGACCCTTTGATTATACGGTAAAACCCAATTAAATTACCCCATCCAAGGTTTCAATAATTGTTCCATGGCAGCCACTCATGAATCATGCATGGTAATGGTAAATGGTTACTTGGTCAAGTTTCATATTCACGTGAATATGAAACTTAATTGTGGCAATCTTAATGAAAATCAAATTTATTCAAAGACAGTGAAAAGAAAATGAAATGAAATGAAATTTCAGTATCTCAAAGCTGTAAATCAATCGTATCGTTGTCAGCCTTTAATAAATTTGGGGTATGGTATTGGCATGGGAATGTCATTTGATGGCAAATTCAGAGGATCGATTTGCGTACGTAAGTAATTTGACTTCAACATAGTCGACAATCATAATTTATCATAAATGAAATAAATAAATAAAATAAATAGTAAATAACAAGGTAGAAAGAAAGAGTGCAAATATAAAATTATCAAGTAGGAGAAAAAAGTTGACCTTGTATATTTTTGCATATTTTACAAGAGGGATAACAAGTGGTTATCCATTTTATTTCTTTATCTGATCCACCAGTTTGTAAGACATTTCTACACATGATGCAATAATTATTTATTTTCTTTTTATTTCAATAGCAATACTATATTTACAATCCAATCTTACAAATTTTCTCTCACAACCTTAACGTAAGAGCTATAATTAGTTAGTTCGTAATAGATCTCGTGACAATCTGTAATTCGTCAACTCGCAATAGGTCTCGCCTATCTAACAATAAGTCTCACATATCCAATTGCAAGCTATACGTTAGAGTTGTAAAAAAAGTCTGTAAAATTAAAGGGCGAACCAATCTTTATTATATTTCATGCTCTTGACGTAAGAAAGACTGGTATTAACCTCTGTTTTAAAACCCGGACCAGACCGGCCGGTTAAACCGGGACCTGGCCTTAACTCCGATCCGAGTTAACATAAAAATTGAAAATAACATAAACCCGCTTTGGACCGGTAATAGACAGGCGGAACAGTAAAAACCGCTGGTCTGACCAGTTTGGAGCTTAAAATTGTTCACTGTTTTGGGGTTAATTTGATCTTTAATTCCTAAACCAGATTTGCAGCACCGTTTTATTCTCTATTTCATTGACCCAGCAAGCATTATTTATTTCATTTCAATAGCATTTTCATCTCCAAAGACTAAATTGCATCTTTCATTTTCATCTTCTATTCTTCTTTATTTACTCTAAAATCTATCATGTAGAGAAGAAGAAGTAAGGGGAGGGGAAGGAAGAAGAAAGAGAAGAGGAGATGAAGAAGAATAGAGGAAGGAAGAAGAAAGAAAAAAGTTACTAGAAAAATTGGAAAGGGATAGAAGAAAGAAGAAAGTCCGGGGAGAAAGAGAAAAAAATGAGAAAGATCAAAGTGATGGGGAGAGAGAAAAGAAAAGAAAGATGAAAGTGATGGGAAGAGAGAAAAAATAATTAATAATAAAAGTTGTGAGTTATTTCAAATATATAGGGACTCATGTAAAAATGTTAGGAGTGTATTTGCCGATTTTTAAACTTATACGGACTAAAAAGTCATTAAGAGATTATCTGTTGTATAGCGATCAGACCAACCGGTTGAACTGGTCAACCCGAAAACTGGTCCTTGACCAGGTCAAAGAACAGTCCAATTTTTAAAATAATAGTATTAACCATCAAAGTCTCAGAGATACAAAGCTGTGGGATTCCTTCGCCAGACCCATTTTTCCTTTCAAGTTCAAAGTTAATTAGTCACATAAATGTTCGACTTCTACTTGATAATACAATATTCTTATCGATACAAGATATATAGAAAGACAATGGCGATCCCAGTAGACTCAAACACTATATTACCTACGAGAATTTGGAGCCAATCGATTCACTATAGCTTAGAATATTAAATATTTACTGAACTAAAGTGTTTAACGTAAATATGCAATATATTTTATAAATCATCAATAAGTTAAAAGACACATAGGAAAATAGAAAAAGAAAAGGTATAATTAGGATCTTTTGAATGTGTTATCAAATTAGATGAATGTTAAAGGAACTACCTCTTATTAAAGTCACCGGAGACGTGAATAGCGTTTTAGTGTTGGCTGTGCCTTTAGTTTTAGTCTTCTGCCTCCAATCTGCCTGTGTCATTTGGATATTGGATGGTCTTCAATTTGTTTTTTTAATCTTTGTGTAAATACAACGCCTTTTCTTTCATCGAGTGCAGATATGCACAGCAGGTCAGACGGTAATGACAAACATGCTTAAGATGATGAGGTGAGTTTTATATCATAATAATAAATACCCCTTGCTCAAGTTTCTAATTGTCTGCTCTATTCACTCTAACAAGCCCAAAGCTGTTTATCCTTCTCCATGATTTGTTTATCTTTACTTAACTACTACTTTCACTCTGCAGTGAAATTGATCAGAATTCTGCTGGAATTATGGAAAGATAGAGAAGAGCAAAACCTCTGCTCATGAAGAAGAAAGCTTTGGAGGAAGAGAAGGAACATTTTCAGAAAGCTGCTTACACTGTTTTAGATACTCGCCAACAGAGATTGAAGCTGTAAGTTCTATTGTACTCCATTGCTAGCATTACATGATTTTATGTTGAATGATATTTTATGATTAATTTGAGCTTCTCCGGTAAAAATAAATACAAAAGAAAAAGCAAAATGCCGTTCTTATACAAATTAGTTTGCATAATGCCCACACATATGCATACACAAATACAGATACTGAAATATACACTGTATTTATACTTTTGTTTCTTTTTATCCTAATTATATAAAATTTGAACTTGCTACAATGCATTCAGAATCTCCATTGAAGTACTGGTCTCAATGGACTGATGATTGGCATATCTCTTTTTATATTTCAAAAGATATCAAATGATCATTTTCTCTCAAAGCATTCAATTCTTCCACTGTGCCATCTCCATGAGAATTGTACTCCCTCTTCTTCCAAATTTTTCTCTGCATCAAACTTGAAATTATTTTTGTTGTTTTCTTTTACCTCATGCTTGTGTATAGTAAGCCTTAATAACATACAACATTTTATGCAAGTGTTTGCTAAGGATATCTTACAGTTGTAATTTGGTAACAACCAAATTACAACTGTAAGATATCCTTAGCAAACACTTAGTGAAATTCTTTGGAAGTTTATTCTAGAGACACATAGCTTCTTTTTTATTGGTAAAATTTTTGGGGGTTTGCATCTTGTAACAGTGTAATACCTGCTAATGTGTAGAGATCCTCAATTGAGTCTGGCAGATGTATAGCTTTCCCGACGTGTCACCTTCTGTTGTGCTTTTATTCGGAGGGTGCCCGTGGATTATCACCCTTTAGGTGTTATGCTTGTGTAGGACTAGAAGTTTCTGGTGTTCCTGCAATGATGACAATAGATACAAATGAAGCTGCAATATGTTTTTAAGAAAATAGCCTACATTCCCAAAATGACTAAAGATATGGCTTATCTTTAATTTGCCATGTGGCAAGGTTTAAATGTCAGGCTCACTAGTTCAAATCGGGGATTAGTTTCCTTGTGAGCTTTTTCACAACGGAAAACTAGACTATGCAGATCTTGATGGGACAATTCACTTTCACCAAAACCCTCCTACCTCACCAGAAATGGCCAAAGAGGTGCGCGCACACACACAAACATAAACAGATCCTCTCACCCACTTTAGCATGTGGAAATGCCAATAAATGCCTCAGAATAAATTTTGAAGTAGGCATTTTACCTTTATGTTTGTATTTTCATTAGAGTTTGATGCTTCAAGATTTTGTGGCTCATTTGATCCTGTAGGCTGCAAATAAGATAGTAATTAGTATAAGCACAAACCTTAATATATAATATATCAATGAGAATTGGCATAGCCACTGTTTATTGTCACCTTAAGACAATAGTATAAATTACAAGAAGACTGGATGCTTGAGGTTTTGGCAATATATTAGGATTATATATTGTTACCTTTTCACTTGAAAGAGGTTTTTATTTTTTATTATTTCCTTACTTATGGTTATGACAAACATTAGGTATACAACCTCTATATTCATGTCACCAATCAACTCCGTCAAAAAGGGTATTTCTTCCTGTATTTCCTGTTTTAAACCCTTCAAATACTGAAAATGAAGAGTCAGCATAAACATATCCATCTGTATCTAGGGTGAGCCAAAGTATAACTGAAGAAGGAAATGACAGAGATTTTTGGCAAACAACTATTGGTGAAAAATACTGTTAGCTGAATACTGTTTGTTTGGCATAAAGTACATGGACATTAGGTTTACCCTTCTTTGCTTTTGTAAACCATGAGGCTTTCCACTGTTTCATCAAATTTATATGCCAATGCATTGGTAGCTAAAAGTTGTTCATCCTTTTCTGCCCCATATGGACAATTTCTTGTCTGAAGGTCTTCCAAGGTTTTTATTCTTAATTTCTAGAATCATGTATAGAACTGATCACACTGCGCATGCACTGAGATGTATAAAAGTTTCTTACCTGTAAAAAGTTGGAGATAATCTTCTTTCCATCTTCATGTTCTGGTTGCACCATTTGCTTTAAATTGTGATGGCTAATCCGATTACCTGGGAAAGCCTCTTGGTTCTCACTATAAAAGGTTTGGGATATTGAACATTACGCCAATCTCTCCTGCCATGTCAGCAATCCTAGTTTTGACAGAACTGAAAAGTCGTGCTAAATTAGTTTAAAAACAATACTAGTGGTTTTATTTTTTGTATCACAGTTTTCAAGCTTTGGTTTTAGGTTTTAATGTTTTCTTACCAACAGTCTAAACCCTTATTACTCTAGCTGGCTTGGTGATATTTTTACCTTAACTATCAGAAAATTATTCTTGCATGACCCAAATGAATACAGGTTAGTCTCCACTCTACCGTATATGCGTAGCTGTTGGCATTTTAATCTAATTTTCTGGCTCTGGTTTTATGCTTATATTATGCACTGTGATCATTATTTTAATGAATGCATGTTTCCAGCAGTTATAGTGATTCTGCTGAAATTGTTTACTGATTTACTATCACACCGATGCTGTTGATGGTGTATAAGCACAAAGCTACTGTTTCGAAGAGGTCCTACAGGAAGTGTGGCTTTCTGGAGCATATTCTATCATGGGTTACTTTGCCATCCCATTAATAGAGTAGAGTTGACTTTGAAACACATGTCACATAACCGTAAATGATGCTTCTAGGATTTGAAAATTCTCAAATTGCACAACTTATACTTAATTTCAAAGTATTGACTTGCTGGCCACTATCCCTTTGATGCTACAGATCAGTAAATTGCAAGTCTTTATCTAGATGATGACCATAATTACATGTTATGCCAATTCAAAGCCAAATTATGGTTTTATATTCTTTCTATCAGCTTTATACATGCATGGTGAGTTTAACCCTTAACTAAGTCTATTAAATTCTCTCCTAGCCAAGCTAACATAAATTTTGGTTTCCGGAATATGATATAAGATGGTATAAAAATGAGATCTAGCAAGAGCATACCTGCTCGGTTCCTTCTTGTATATCAACACTTCCTGCAGTTTAGATACAGTTCAGATTTTGCATATTGCATTACGTAAAATAAATGCAAGAAGAGAGATATGTTATACCACTGCTCCTGATACTATGATGTAGAGTCTGTAGGTATCTCATTTGTAAAATATATCACCTTAGGAGGAAAATACTCTGCTTTCATCTCTGACACCTTAAGAACAGCCACTAGAGATTGTTATAGCAATAGTTTCAAGACTTTCTTCATAAACTGTTTTTACCGTTGATGATTTTTACTGTTATTATCATGGCTGAAACAGTCAACAAATGTGAGACGACAAAATCTTATTGAGAAGGAAGGAAGGAGATTGTTTTACCATTTGTGAAATAAGGTCCTCAGAGACTCCTTGGAAAAGGTATGATTTTTCAACAGTTTTACGAAAAGATGCTGGGAAATGCTTGATCGTATTGCCTTGGGAAGATCCTGGAGCACTTCTTCCTGTTGCAACTCTGCTGTCTTGAACTTGAGTTGCTTGTGTGCTAACATTTGCTCTCTTAAGCCTTCTGGGAGTCTATTTTTGCTTGCATATCGCAAAATCCATTGATAGCATCCCTCTTTCAACCCATTAGACAATCGATTCAAAAAAAAAAAAAAAAAAAAGATTGAATGCTTTACTTTTTGTTAAGGACTGTAGAATTACCATGAAAAAGGTCTTAACAGCAGCATGGACAATGAGATTTGTCATGTTTCCAATGTATAAGCAGTGAGGCCAATATGAATAACATATAGAACAATTAAAACCTTCTCCCCTTGTTGACAGCATGCAAATCTCCATAGCCAACAGTGGTGAGGGTGACATTGACCAGTACATGGAATAAGTGTAGCCAAGCCAGATGCTTCTGTGTTTAAAATCTTCAACCTGATCTCCAATCCATGTATTTTTTGGTGTTTTATGCCGGGCAGCTAACCAGTAGTAAAAGCAACCTGCTGAGTGCACTGCAAATAGTGTACCTGTAATAATAATCAAAATGGTTTAGTAAAAATGGAACTTGGGAAATATTTGATTATATAAAGAAATGATACTTAATACTTACACAGACTAGCTTGATTAATCTTGTGATGAAGTAGCTAAGCGTACGTCTTTCTCAAGCCTTTTAAAAGTTCACTGCACACGTCTGAGTCGCCAAGTCGAAGCAAGTTGAGGAAGCAAAAACTTGACCTTCGGTCGTTTCACCAGTGATGATTCTATATATGATTTGAAAAGTAGGGTTGAGGCTACATCCATGGTGACCATAATCTTGTCACATACCTGAAAATAACATTTTATGTATCAGCTTCAATTTCATAAATGAGGTTTTCTATTAGAAATGCAAAAGTATTTTTAGGTACCACAAATGTTTTAATATATATATAATATATATATATATATAGATTATATAATATATAAATATATATATATTATATATGGGGTTTAATCTCAGGACCCGTTAAATACTTTACAAGAGTAATGTTCAAATATGATCGAAGCCGTTACGGCCGCAAAACTTCTTAATACCCATCCGATAACTAAGGTTTAGTTTGTCATCTAACCATAAGATCAATGGTTAGAAATTAGACCTATTAATAATATTCTACAATCAATTCGGCTAACTAACTATTACATGTGAAGCTTGTCTATGGTTTTGTGGTATTTAATAAAAATGTTAATTCAGTCCTAGCCCCAAGAAATTACCTAACAAAAACAAATCCTGTTAGTTTGTACATCAAAAGGTTCAGTTCTTTTCTTTTAAGACAAATGGCAGCTTTGTATTTTGATAGAAATACAATACCGTAGCGATTTTCTTGTGATCGTCGACGAGAAGGTAAGTTGATTTATCCAATGTAAGCCACAAGAAAGTTAAGATAATATCAGCGCGAAGAATCCATCAACAACTAAATCAACGAACAACTGATCCTGTTGCTGCTTTCTAAACGCTAATTCGAACGGATGCCCAGCTGAGTACACCACCAGCACTACAAGGAACGTCTGCCACCATCTGCAAAACCAGAACAATCAATCAATCAATCAATCAATAAGAATATAAATAATATATCGTATATATATCCACAAGTTTATATAAACATCATCCTACCGATATCTGTAATCATAGGGAGCAATAACGAATTTCTTGAGCTTCACGTGTCCCTCATCAACCACAGTTCCAAACGCCGGCAAACGGCTACTGAAACTGACGTTAAATTCTTGACGTCGCCACTTGAATGCCTGCGAAACAGCAATGGTAGCGGTGATCTTGCATCTGACCAAGACGACATTGTTACACTGAGAGAAGGTAAAAGGATTCATTATATTATATATAAAAGAAGGTGGTGCTTGCGTCCTCGAGTTTAAACAATAATATTGATCAGATGTGAAGATAATTTACTTTTTGGATGGATTTTGAAAACCAACACAAAGTCAGAATCATAATGCGTATGTAATTATTATATAATATATTACAAAAACAAAAAGCGCGCGCCTAAGAGAACTTGCACAAAATCTTTTCTCTTTCACGGTTAAAAAAGAGCTTAGGGTTTGAAATTTGAAAAACAGAAATGGCGAATTCACCGTCTGTGTTCGATGCTCAAATTGTTAATCATCCATCATCAGAAGCTGAATCTCAGCTTTCTTCTCTCGTTTACGGTTCGTTCTCTTTACATGTTTTGTACTCTCGCTTCGCGTTAAAATTTACTTCAATTTTCGTTTACTCACTATTTGTAATTCGATTAGTTTCATGTTAATTGAATTTTAAGCTCGTTGAAATGCATATAGAATCAGATCGTTATCATTAACTATTATGTAAGATCACTGTTATTGTACGGAAAGTGATCTTACAAGTCTGTTATGTTTGTATCGGTATAAAATTTGAGAACGTCTGTGAAAATTTTGAGCTAAAATTCAACCGCTATTGTAATTTTCTTCGTATTAATTGAGATTGTAAATGAAATGGTTGATCTAGTGTTTTTATTCAAAACAGTAATACTCAAATATTACGGCTCGGTTTGGTTCACAATTTTATGTTTTTGGAAAAAGTTTTTGAAAAAAATTTAAAAAAAGTTGAATTGGGCTGGTATTACGATGTAGGATTTATAAATTAATAAAATACACTCTATGTATTTTTTTTTACAAAATATCCCCTATAATAAAACATTAAAAGTTAACAAAAACACTCCCAACCCACCCTTAAATACGGACAGCCAGCCACCATCGTCGGAGGGTGGTCGGAGTCGCTGTATCGGCGCATGACCGGCTGGATCTTGTCGGTCATGCACCAATATGGCCTTTTTCGGCCAGATCCACGGTGGATCTGGCCGTATTTGCTCGTCAACGACGGCCAACAAACGGTCGTCGTAGATGGTCAACGACGACCGTTTGTTGGCCGTTGTTACCGACTGGTTACAGCCAGATCTTTGGCCTTAGATCTGGCCTTTTCCAGCCAGATCCACGGAAAAGGCTAGATCGACGTACTACCGGTCAGATTCAGCCGATAGTGCGTCATCCTACCAGATTCTGGCCATTTTTCGGCAGTGGTGGCTGGAATCTGGTGAATGTGGATTGTTGGGGTGTTTTTGTAATTTTTTAAAAAATATTTAAGGGTATTTAATTAAATTAACAAATTTAGGAAGTTTAAAAAAAGTTGAATAATATTGAATAATATTGTGAGTTTTTGGGTATTTTACTGTTTAACTTTTTGGGAATACCAAAAGTAGTATTCCCAATTGGCAACCAAACGAAGCCTACATTCGTACGAGAATTTGAAGAATCGATTCACTATAAGCTTAGAATATTAAATATTTACTGAGACTAAAGTGTTTAATGTAAATATGCAATATAACTTTATAAATCATCAATTAAGTTAAAAGACACATAGAAAAAGAAGAAGGTATAATTGAGGATCTTTTGAATTGTTATCTCAAATTAGATGAATGTTAAAAGGAACTTACCCCTTATTAAAGTCTCGCAGACGTGTGAATAGCGTTTTAGTGTTGGCTGTGGCATTTAGTTTAGTCTTCTGCTCCAATCTGCCTGTGTCATTTGGTATTGGATGGTCTTCAATTGTTTTTTTTTTTCTTTGTGTAAATAAACAACACCTTTTCTTTCATCGAGTGCAGACATGTCACAACAGGTCCAGTGGTAATGACAAACATGCTTAAGATGATGAGGTGAGTTTTATAATCAGTAGTAATAAAATACCCCTTGCTCAAGTTTCTTATTGTCTGCTCTATTCAACTCATAACAAGCCCAGAGCTGTTATCCTTCTCCATGATTTGTTTAATCTTTACTTAACTACTACTTTCACTCTGCAGTGAAATTGATCAGAATTTGCTGGAATTATGGAAGAGATAGAGAAGAGCAAAAACTCTGCTCATGAGAAGAAGAAAGCTTTGGAGGAAGAGAAGGAACATTTTCAGAAAGCTGCTTACACTGTTTTAGATATGCTCGCCAACAGAGATTGAAAGCTGTAAGTTCTGTTGTACTCCATGCTAGCATTACATGATTTTATGTTGAATGATATTTTAAGATTAATTGAGTTTCTCCGGTAAAAAAATAAATAAAAAGAAAAAGGAAAAATGCCGTTCTTATACAAATTAGTTTGCAAACACTTGTAAAATTTATGAAAATTTGAACTTGCTACAATGCATTCAGAATCTCCAGTGAAGTACTGGTCTCAATGGACGATGATTGGCATATCTCTTTTATATTTTCAGAAGATATACAAATGATCATTTTCTCTCAAAGCATTCAATTCTTCCACCGTGATCCATCATCCATGAGAATTGTACTCCCTCTTCTTCCAAATTTTTCTCTGCATCAAACTTGAAATTAGTTTTGCTGTTTTTCTTTAACTCATGCTTGTGCATAGTAATGCATTAATACATACAACAATTTTATGCAAGTGTTTGCTAAGGATATCTTACAGTTGTAATTGGTTGTTCAAGCCTTAGTGAAATTCTTTGGAAGTTTATTCTAAGAAAACAATAGCTTCTTTTATTGGTAAAAATTTTGGGGGTTTGCATCTTGTAACAGTGTAATACCCTGCTAATCTGTAGAGATCCTCAATTGAATTGGCAGATGTATAAGCTTTCCCGACATGTAACTTCTGTTGTGCTTTATTCGGATGGTGCCCATGGATTATCACCTTATAGGTGTTATGCTTGGTATTGGACTAGAAGTTTCTGGTGTTCCTGCAGAATGATGACAATATATACAAATGAAGGCTGCAAGATGTTTTAAGAAAATAGCCTACATTCCCAAAATGACTAAAGATATGGCGTATCTTTAATTTGCCATATGGCAAGGGTTGAAATGTCAGGCTCACTAGTTCAAATCAAGGATTAGTTTCCTTGTGAGCTGTTTTCACAATGGAAAACTAGACTATGCAGATCTTGATGGGGACCATTCACTTTCACCAAAACCCCCTCACCTCACCAGAAATGCCCAAAGATATACGCGCACACACAAAACTAAACAGATACTCTCACCCACTTTAACATATGGAAATGCCAGTAAATGTCTCAGAATAAATTTTGAGGTAGGCATTTTACCTTTTATGTTGTATTTTCATTAGAGTTTGATGCTTCAAGATTTTGTGGCTCTTGATCCTGTAGGCTGCAAATAAGATAGTAATTAGTATAAGCACAAACCTTTAATATATATCAATGAGAATTGGCATAGCCACTTTATTGTCACTTAAAGACAATAGTATAAATTGGGATAACAAGAAGACTGGGATGCTTGAGGTTTTGGCGATATAATTAGGATTAATATTGTTACCTTTCACTGTGAAAGAGGTTTTTATTTTTTATTTATTTCCTTATGGTTATGGACAAAGACAGTAGGTATACGAACCTCATATTCATGCACCAATCAACTCCGTCAAAAAGGGTATTTCTCCTGTATTTCCTGGTTTTAAACCCTTCAAATACTGAAAATAGAAGAGTCAGCATAAACATAGCAATCTGTATCTAGGGGTGAGCCAAAAGTATGAACTGAAGAAGGAAATGACAGAGATTTTTGGCAAACACTATTGATGAAAAAATACTGTTAGCTGAATATACTGTTTGTTTGGCATACAGTACATGGACATTATGGTTTACCCTTCTTTGCTTTTGTAAAACTGAGGCTTTCCACTGTTTCATCAAATTTATATGCAATGCATTGGTAGTCTAAAAGTTGTTTCATCCTTTTCTGGCCCCATATGGACAATTTTTGTCTGAAGGTCTTCCAAGGTGTTTATTCTTAATTCTAGAATCATGTATAGAACTGATCACAACTGCGCATGCACTGAGATGTATAAAAGTTTCTTACCTGTAAAAAGTTGGAGATAATCTTTCCATCTTCATGTTCTGGTTGCACCATTGCTTTAAATTGTGATGGCTAATCCGGATTACCTGGGAAAGCCTCTTGGTTCTCACTAAAAAGGTGTGGGATATTGAACATTACGCCAATCTCTCCTGCCATGTCAGCAGATCCTAGTTTTGACAGAAACTGGAAAAGTCGTGCTAAATTAGTTTTAAAATAACAATACTAGTGTGTTATTTTTGTATCACAGGTTTCAGCTTTGGTTTTAGGTTTTATGTTTTCTTGCCAACAGTCTAAACCCTTATTACTCTAGCTGGCTTAGTGATATTTTTACCTTAACTATCAGAAAATTATTCTTGCATGACTCAAAGGATGACAGGATTAGTCTCCACTCTACCGTATATGCGTAGCTGTTGGCATTTTAATCTAATTTTCTGGCTGGTTATTATGCTTATAATTGTGCACTGTGATCATTATTTTAATGAATGCATGTTTCCAGCAGGTATAGTGATTTTGCTGAAATTGTTTACTGATTTACTATCACAGGATGCTGTTGATGGTGTATAAGGACAAAAGCTACTGTTCGAAGAGGTCTACAGGAAGTGTGGCTTTCTGGAGCATATTCTATCATGGGTTACTTTGCCATCCCATTATAGAGTAGAGTTGACTTTAAAACACATATCACATAACCATAATGATGCTTCTAGGATTTGAAAATTCTCAAATTGCACAACTATATATTAATTTCAAAGTATGACTTGCTGGCCACTATCACTTTGATGCTACAGATCAGTTAAATTGCAGAGTCTTTATCTAGATGATGACCATAATTACATGTTATGCCAATTCAAAGCCAAATTATGGTTTATATTCTTTCCATCAGCTTTATACATGCATGGGGAGTTTAACCCTTAACATAATCTATTAAATTCTCTCCTAGCTAAGCTAACATAAATTTTTGTTCGGGAATATGATATAAAGATGGTATAAAAATGAGATCTAGCAGAGGAAGCATACCTGCTCGGTTCCATTCTTGTATATCAACACTTCCTGCAGTTTTAGATACGGTTCAGATTTTGCATATTGCATTACGTAAAATAAATATGCAAGAAGAGAGATATGTTTACCACTGCGCCTGATACTATGATGTAGAAGTCTGTAGGGATCTCATTTTGTAAAATAATATCAACCTTAGGAGGAAAATACTCTGCTTCATCTCTGACACCTATAAGAACAGCCACTAGAGATGTGTAAAGCAATAGTTTCAAGAATTAAACAAGACTTTCTTCATAAACTGGTTTTACCGTTGATGATTTTATTGTTATTATTATTGCTGAAACAAGTGAACAAATGTGAAGACAAATCTTTATTGAGGAAGGAAGAAGGAAATTTGTTACCATTTGTGAAATAAGGTCCTCAGAGACTCCTTGGAAAAGGTATGATTTTTCAACAGTTTTACGAAAAAGATGTGGGAATGCTTGATCGTATTGCTTGGGAAGACCTGGAGCACTTCTTCCTGTTGCAACTCTGCCGTCTTGAACTTGAGTTGCATGTGTGCTAACATTTGCTCTCTTAAGCCTTCTGGGAGTCTATTTTTGCTTGCATATCGCAAAATCTCATTGATAGCATCCCTCTTCAACCATTAGACAATCGAGTCAAAAAAAAAAAAAAAAAAAAAAAAAAAAAAAATTTGATATGATTTACTTTTGTTAAGGACTGCAGAATTACCATGAAAAAGGTCTTAACAGCAGCATGGACAATGAGATTTGTCATGTTTCCAATGAATAAGCAGTGAGGCCAATATTGAAAACATATAGAACAATTAAAAACCTTTCCCCTGTGTGACAGCATGCAAATCTCCATAGCCAACAGTGGTGAGGGTGACAATTGACCAGTACATGGAATAAGTGTAGCCAAGCCAGATGCTTCTGTGTTTAAAACTTCAACCTGATCTCCAATCCATGTTTTTTTGGTGTTTTATGCCGGGCAGCTAACCAGTAGTAAAAGCAAACTGCTGAGTGCACTGCAAATAGTGTAACCTGTAATAATAATCAAAATGGTTTAGTAAAAATGGAACTTGGGAAAATATTGATTATATAAAGAAATGATACTTAATACTTACACAGACTAGCTTGATTAATCGTGATGAAGAGTAGTAAGCGTACGTCTTTCTCAAGCCTTTTAAAAAGTTCACTGACAAGTCTGAGTCGCCAAAGTCGAAGCAAGTTGAGGAAGGCAAAAACTTGACCTTCAGTCGTTTCACCATGATGATTCTATATATGATTTGAAAAGGAAGGGTTGAGGCTACATCCATGGTGAACCATAATCTTGTCACATACCTGAAAATAAATTTATGTATCACCTTCACCTACACTTACTTTTATTAGGTACCGTAACACAAATGTTACTATATATATATATTATATATTTGATAACAGGTTTAATCTAAGGACCCATTAAATACTTTACAAGAGTAATGGATCAAAATATGATAGATGACTATTAGGGACGTAAAACTTTTTAATGACCCATCCAGAAACTAAGGGTTTGTATATGACCATAAGATCAATGTTTTAGAAATTGGAACTATTAATAATATCTACAATCAATTCGGTAACTAACTATTAACATGTGAAGCCTGTCTATGGTTTTGTGGTAATTTAATAAGAAAATGTTAATTCAGTCCTAGCCCCGAGAAATTACCTAACAAAAAACAAAATTCTGTTGGTTGTTACATCAAAAGGTTCAGTTCTTTACTTTAAGACAAAAATGGCCTTTGATTTTGATAGAAATAACAATACCGTGTAGCGATTTTCTTGTGATCGTCGACGAGAAGGTAAGTTGATTATCCAAGTAAGCCACAAAGAAAGTTAAGATATATCAGCGGCGAAGAATCCATCAACAACTAAATCAACGAACACAGTGATCCTGTGTGTGCTTTTCTAACGCTAATTCGAAAGGAGATGCCCAAGCTGAGTACACCACCAGCACTACAAGGAACGTCTGCCACCATCTGCAAAACCAGAACAATCAATCAATCAATAAGAATATAAATAATATAAATAATAATCGTATATATATCCACAAGTTTATATAAACATTCATCCTACCGAATCTGTAATCATAGGGAGCAATAACGAATTTCTTGAGCTTCACGTGTCCCTCATCAACCACAGTTCCAAACGCGGCAAACAGGCTACTTGAAACTGACGTTAAATTCTTGACGTCGCCACTTGAATGCCTCCGAAACAGCAATGGTAGCGGTGATCTTGCATCTGACCAAGACGACATTGTTACACTGAGAGAATGAAAAAGAGATTCATTATATTATATATAAAAGGAAGGTGGTGCTTAGCGTCCTCAAAGTAAACAATAATATTGAGATGTGAAGATAATCTAGTTTAATTGGATTGATTTTGAAAACCAACACAAAGTCAGAATCATAATGCGTATGTAATTATTATAGAATAGAGGCTAACACGTCTTACCCATCTCTTCTCACCATCTGATTCTGGCATCAATTGTTGTAAATCTACGCAATTATTACTGTTATTTAAAGGGTACGAAATCAAGGGGCGTGACTCCTGAAGAAACGCTTACTCCTCAATTTCTGCCACTTGCCATGGTTGATGGGTTCTAAAACTCTTATTATAAATCTGTAATTTAATATAGAGTTAATGACTTTTTTCCATATAAATAATGATTTAATGACATTTTTTCACTATTAAATTTTTAAAATATCATTTTATTATTCAAATTTATATTCCAACGACGAACAAAGGGTAAACTCGGTCTAGACTGTTAGGACTTTTAAAGAGGGGAAGTCGATGAGTCTTTTGGTGGTGGAATATTGGATTTTGATAGTTGGGATTTATTAGAATTTGACTTGGGAGGGGTGACTGCCTAAACCATAATCACTCAATTGTCAACGATTAGAGAGGTCGGCATGAGTAGGGTTTAAAAGGTTTTGATAAGTGACAATCGAGGAAAAGATGGCGGTGGTGTAGGGTTACAAAGATGTCTAAATCGGAAACGAAATATAAATTTGGTCAATAAAATGATATTTTAAAAATCTATGGATGAAAAAGTGTCGTTAAGTCATTATTTGGGTGGAAAAATTTGTTTACTCTTTAATATAAAACAAACTTCCATTTAATATAAAACTCCTATTATAAATCTATAATTTGACCCTTTGATTATAAGGTAAAACCCAATTAAATTACCCCATCCAAGGTTTCAATAATTGTTCCATGTAAGCCACTCATGAATCATGCATGGTAATGGTAAATGGTTACTTGGTCAAGTTTCATATTCACGTGAATAACCACTAAATTGCGGCAATCTTAATGAAAATCAAATTTATTCAAAGACAGTGAAAAGAAAATGAAATGAAATTTCGATTTCAGCATCTCAAAGCTGTAAATCAATCGTATAGTTGTCAGCCTTTAATAAATTAGGTGTATGGTATTGGTATGGGAATGTCATTTGATGGCAAATTCAGAGGATCGATTTGCGTACGTAAGTGGGATAGCAAGTAGGAGAAAATAGTTGACCTTGTCTATTTTTGCATATTTTACAAGAGGGATAACAAGTGGGTATCCATTTTATTTCTTTATCTTATCCACCAGTTTGTAAGACATTTCTACACATGATGCAATAATTATTTATTTTCTTTTTATTTCAATAGCAATACTACATTTACAATCTAATCTTAAAAATTTTCTCTCACAACCTCAATGTAAGAGCTCGTAATTAGTTAATTCGTAATAGATCCCGTGACAGTTTGTAATTTGTCAACTCGTAATAGGTCCCACCTATCCAACAATAAGTCTCACCTATCGAATTACAAGCTACCAGGTCAGAGTTGTAAAAAAAAGTCTGTAAGATTAAAGGGCGAACCGATCTTTATTATATTTCATGCCCTTGACGTAAGAAAGACTGGTATTAACCTCTGTTTTAAAACTGGGACTGGACCGACCGGTTAAACAGGGACCCGGCCTTAACTCGGATTCGAGTTAACATAAAAACCAGAAATAACCACTAAATTGTAGCAATCTTAATGAAAATCAAATTTATTCAAAGACAGATGTGAAGAAATATTTTCTTGTATATTCATAATATATGTACAATGAATTTATAGCAATCTTAATGAAAATCAAATTTATTCAAAGACAGATGTGAAGAAATATTTTCTTGTATATTCATAATATATGTACAATGAATTTATAGCAATCTTAATGAAAATCAAATTTATTCAAAGACAGATGTGAAGAAATATTTTCTTGTATATTCATAATATATGTACAATGAATTTATAGCAATCTTAATGAAAATCAAATTTATTCAAAGACAGATGTGAAGAAATATTTTCTTGTATATTCATAATATATGTACAATGAATTTATAGCAATCTTAATGAAAATCAAATTTATTCAAAGACAGATGTGAAGAAATATTTTCTTGTATATTCATAATATATGTACAATGAATTTATAGCAATCTTAATGAAAATCAAATTTATTCAAAGACAGTTGTGAAGAAATATTTTCTTGTATATTCATAATATATGTACAATGAATTTATAGCGAAACCAAAAAACTAATCTAGGAAGTAAATTGTTACATTCCTATTATAATTCCATTTCCTATATTACAAAGAGAATAATTCTATTTCCTATATTACAAAGAGAATAATTCTATTTCCTATTTTACATTTCAACACTCCCCCTCAAGCTGGAGCATATAAATCATATGCACCAAGCTTGTTACAAATAAAGTCAACACGAGAACCCTTGAGAGACTTAGTGAGGATGTCTGCTAACTGGTCGTTGGAACTGACATAACTAGTTGCAATACACCGTGGTAGAACTTTCTCTCGAACAAAGTGACAATCAATTTCTATGTGTTTAGTCCTCTCATGAAACACTGGATTTGAAGCAATATGAAAGGCAACTTGATTATCACAGAGTAACTTCATTTGTGATACTTCGACAAATCTCAACTCTTGAATTAGTTGTTTTAACCAAACCAGCTCACAAGTGGCTAAGGCCATTGCACGATACTCTGCTTCAGCACTTGACCTTGCAACAACCGCTTGTTTCTTACTTTTCCATTAAACTAGGTTTCCTCCAACAAGAACACAAAATCCTGAGGTAGAACGTCTATCAGATGGAGAACCTGCCCAATCAACATCTGAATATCCAACAATATGCGAATGACCCTTATTTTCATACAGTAAGCCTCTACCTAGTGCTCTCTTGATATACCTTAAAATCTGGACAACTGCATCCCAATGACTATCACACGGAGTTTGAAGGAACTGACTCATAACACTGACAGAAAAGGAAATATCTGGTCGTGTGATAGTAAGATAGTTAAGTTTTCCAACAAGTCTTTGATACCTTCCAGGATCAGCAAGAGGCTCCCCTTATCCAGGTGAAAGTTTTAAATTAGGATCCATAGGAAAGTCTATTGGTCTGCAATCTGACATCCTTGATTCCTCTAGAATATCCAGTACATACTTCCTCTAAGAAATAGCAATACCAGATTTAGACTGAGCAACTTCTATGCCAAGAAAGTATCTAAGTAGCCCTAAGTCTTTCGTCTGAAAGTGTTTGAACAAGTGTTGCTTCAACTGTCCAATGTCATCTTGATCACTTCCTGTAATAACAATATCATCGACATAGACAACCAGATAGATACACTGCTTTGATGATGTATGTCTATAGAAAACAGAGTGATCAGACTCACATTGAATCATACCAAACTCTTGGATAACTGTGCTAAATCGTCCAAACCAAGCACGAGGAGACTGTTTTAGACCATATAGAGAACGACAAAGTTTACATACCAAACCAGACTCCCCCTGAGCAACAAAACCAGGAGGTTGCTCCATATAAATATCTTCCTAAAGTTCACCATGAAGAAAAGCATTTTTAATATCCAATTGATGCATAGGCCAGTTTCGAATGGCAGCCATAGCAAAGAACAACCGGACGGAAGACATCTTAGTAACAGGAGAAAAAGTGTCAAAATAATTTGTCCCATAGATCTGAGTGTATCCCTTGGCCACCAAACGGGCTTTCAGCAGATCAACCTTACCATCTGGACCAACCTTTATAGTGTAAATCCATCGACAACCAATAGTCGAATGGCCCAGAGGTAAGGAAACTAACTCCCAAGTATGATTATGATGCAAAGCAGACATTTCTTCAACCATTGTTTGATGCCACTCGGAGTGAGAAAGTGCCTCATGAACATTGCAAGGAACAGAAACAGAAGAAAGGGTGGATATAAAGGCATAATATGAAGGATATAAATGATGATAACTCAAAAAAATGTAGATGGGATGAGGGTTGCGTGTAGACCGCATACCTTTACAAATAGCAATGGGAAACTGATCAGCTGGAGACAGGACCATGGCATTGGAGGAATCGGGCACATGACCTGCAGTGACAGGGATCTTAGGAACAACAGCGGGAACATCAGGATCACTTGTAAAAGGAACAAGACTATGGTCGACAGGAAGAGTGGTATTAGTAGTAGACTGAGGTATCGAAACAGACGAAGGTGGGAAAGCAACGTATGGAATTGGGAGAACATCTACTACCGGATCAGACTCCACTGGAGGATGAGGAAAAAATGGAGAAGACTCAAAGAACGTAACATCAGCAAAGATGAAGTAGCGATGTGTGGCGGGAGAATAACACTTGTAACCCTTCTGAAGACGTGAATACCCTAAGAAAATACATTTCATAGATTTGGCTGACAATTTATCCTAACCAGGAGGGAAAATATGAACAAAACAGGTGCTCCCAAAGACACGCTTGGGAAGAGAAAATAATGGAGTATCAGGGAATAATATGGAGTGGGAACCTGGTCTTGTAAGACAGAAGAAGGCATGCGATTTATTAAGTAACAGGCAGTTAGAACTACGTCAGCCCAAAACCAGAAAGGGACGTGGCTATGTAAAAGAAGAGTGCGAGCAGTTTCAATGAGGTGTCTATTTTTACGCTCAGCAATGCCATTCTGTTGGGGACTATAAACACAAGAAGACTGATGAAGAATTCCCTGAGATGTCATGAATTTAGTAAAGGAATCAGAGAAATATTCACGAGCATTATCACTTCGTAATATACGAATGATAGTATTATGTTGAGTCTTAATTTCAGCACAAAATGATGAAAATATAGAAAATAATTCAAAACGAGAGCGCATAAGAAATAACCAAGTGCAACAGGAATATTCATCAATAAATCTAACAAAATATTTAAATCCCAAAGTAGAGTTAACACGACAAGGACCCCATACATTTGAATGCACTAACTCAAAAGGGGACGCAACCCGTTTATTGACACGCTTTGGAAAAGAACTACGAGTATGCTTTCCAAGCTGACACGACTCATAACTCAAGGACGATAATTTAGATAGACCTGGGATCATTTTTTGAAGTTTGGAAAGACTAGGATGGCCCAAACGACTATGAAGGAGATCCGGAGGCTCGGAGACAATGCATGCTGTAGATGGGATATGGAGATGATAGAGACCCTGTGACTCACGTCCTGTGCCAATCATCCGTCCCGTGTCGCGATCCTGTAGAACAACAGAGTCAGCATCAAAACGAATAGAGCAATTTAAGGAGCGGGTAAGTTTACTGACAGACACGAGATTAAATGGACATTTAAGAATATAAAGCACATAGTCTAATGCTAAGGAAGGGAGGGGTTTTGCACATCTAATAGCTTTAACATCGGCTTTAGACCCATTGGCTAAAGTAACAGGAGGTAAAGATACAGTATTTGTAATCTGAGTAAGTAAACGAGGGTTACCAGAAATATGATATGAGACACCTGAATCTAGGACTCAAGGTCCTAAAGTAGAAAACTGAGAAAGGCAAGCAACTGAATTACCCATTTGAGCGACGGAGGCAATGGATGAAGAAGACTGCTTACTGGCTTGATACTATAAGTATTCATCATAATCAGTACCTGTGAGAGTTAAGGAGGGCTGAGTTGGCACTATAGAGGACTCAGAATGAAGATCAGAGTGATCAGCTTGAGCAATATTAGCAGCTCAGGTAGGTCGACCATGTAACTTTAAACATTTTTCTCTGGTATGCCCCTACCGATGACAGTAACTACACTTGGGCCGATTTCCTCTGCCACTTCAATCGCCCTGTTCTCGAAAAGTGTGGGACTGAGAAACAAGGACCGAAGAGTCACCTGGGGAATGCACAGTCGTAGGGGAGGAAACCCAAAGTAATCTGGCAAACACTTCATCAAGGGAAGACACGGTGGATCCAGAAAGAATTTGATCTCAAACAGGTGTAAGATTTGGACCGAGAGCTGCAAGTGTCAAGACCATAAAGAACTTGTCCCGTTGAGCCAAATCTTCTACCGCAGATTTATCAGTTGGTAACAGCAGATTGAATTTTGTCTTAAGGGAAGCCATCTTACCAAGGAAGTCTGACATATTCATATCCTGTTGTTTGAGATGAATTGGGTTGGACACAACAAAATATAAACGTTGAATGTCATTTGTATAGAGAAGTTTAGCTTGACTCCAAATATCAACACAAGAGCGGTAAGATTTATAAATAGGGTGAAATGGGGGATCAATAGTTTGCCATAACATACTACACAGCATAGCATCAATTTTAGTCCAGGAAGACTTATCTGACGTAATATCGGCAGCTTTGGTGGTCAAGTGATCCTCCAGACCTTGACCCATACACCATAATTCGACAGAGGCAGCCCATGATGAATAATTAGCAGTCCCAATTAATCGCTCAGTGGTGATGAGAGGGAGAGATACAAAAGAAAAACCGCTTGGATGCGAAGGAGAGACTGTTTTGAAGAATCCATGAAGTCTTGAAACTGACAGAAACACAGAAACTTACGCTTGCTGGAAAAACAGAACACTCGTCGGAAAAACAGTACACTCGCCGGAAAACAAATCGAAGCAGAAGCTGACGGAAACACCTTGAAGTTGCCGACGAGGCGGAGAGGAACAAGATGCCGGTGGTGGTGAGAACTCACGCTCGCCGGAAAAACAGAGTGGAGGAGAGGCTGCTGGAAAAATGATCGGCGTGTGAGGGCGCGTGCAGTGGCGACTGACGACGAAACCACTCGGGTTAGGACGAGGAGGAGACGATGATCAGTCATGTGTGATTGGACCAGATTCTGATCATTGCTGGAGAACAGTCGACGGAAAAAAAATCCGAGAAAGAGAGAAATTTTTTTGAAATTTCAGAAACCTGGCTCTGATACCAGGTGAAGAAATATTTTCTTGTATATTCATAATGATATGTATAATGAATTTATAGCAAAACCAAAAAACTAATCTAAGTAAATTGCTATATTCCTATTATAATTCTATTTCCTATATTACAAAGAAAATAATTCTATTTCCTATTTTATATTTCAACAATAGTGAAAAGAAAATGAAATGAAATTTCGATTTCAGCATCTCAAAGCTGTAAATCAATCGTATCGTTGTCAGCCTTTAATAAATTTGGGGTATGGTATTGGTATGGGAATGTCATTTGATGGCAAATTCAGAGGATCGATTTGCGTACGTAAGTGGGATAACAAGTAGGAGAAAAAAGTTGACCTTGTATATTTTTGCATATTTTACAAGAGGGATAACAAGTGGGTATCCATTTTATTTCTTTATCTGATCCACCAGTTTGTAAGACATTTCTACACATGATGCAATAATTCTTTATTTTCTTTTTATTTCAATAGCAATACTACACTTACAATTATTGTTTTAAAAACCGGACTCCTCGTTGACCCGATCAAGGGGTCAGTTTGCAGGTTGACCGATCCAACCAATTGGATCGGTCGGTCTGACCGATATATATCAGTCACATCTTTAAACAATTCCATTAATTATTATAAGTTTGAAAACCAGTAAATACATCCCTAAAATTTACCTATAACCCCTGTAAGTTTATTCTGCAGATTTTATTATTAATTATTTTTTTCTCTCTCCCCATCACTTCCGTCTTTCTCATTTTTCCTCTCTCCCCATCAGGCCATCACTCCCCATCACTTTCTTCTTCTCCTTTTTTCTCTCTCTCTCCCCGTCACTTTCTTCTTTCTTCTAACACATTCGACGTAGCTCTACTGTAATTTTTCTCTCCTCTTCTCTTTCTCTTCATCTCCTCTTTTCTTTCTTCTAATCTTCTTCCTTACTCTTTCTCTTGTCTCCTCTTCTCTTTCTTCTTCCTTCCCGTCCTCTTACTTCTTCTTCTTTACACTATAGATTTTAGAGTAAGTGAAGAAGAATAGAAGATGAAAATGGAAGATGCAATTTGGTTTTTTTATTCAAATGAAATGGAGAATGAAATGATGCTACAAATTGGTTTAGGAATTAGGAATATGATTTTTTGGGGATCAGATACCTAAAAATAGCGAACCGTTTTAAGCCCCGGGGAGGTCGGACTGGTGGTTTTGTACTGTTTCATCGGTCTATTGCCAGTCCAAAGCGGGTTTAATGACATTTTTGGTTTTTATGTTAACCCAGACCGGAGTAAAGGCCAGCTCTCGGTCGAATCGATCGGACTGGCCAGTCCAGTTTGGGTTTTAAAACAGAGCTTACAATCCAATCTTATAAATTTTCTCTCACAACCTCAACGTGACAACTCGTAATTAGTTAGTTCGTAATAGATCCTGTAACAGTTCGTAATTCGTCAACTCGTAATAGGTCCCATCTATCCAATTGCAAACTACCATGTCAGAGTTGTGAAAAAAAAGTTTGTAAGATTAAAGGGCGAACCAATCTTTATTATATTTCATGCCCTTGACGTAAGAAAGACTGGTATTAACCGTCAAAGTCTCAGAGATACAAAGCTGTGGGATTCCTCCGCCAGATCCATTTTTTCCTTTCAAGTTCAAAGTTAATCAATCACATAAATGTTCGACTTCTACTTGATAATACAATATTCTTATCGATACAAGATATATAGAAAGACAATGGCGATCCCAGTTAAAGGGCTAAGACAAGCCAAGAGCACATGAATATGATAGCTCAGTCGCAAAATTTTCTAGCTTAACGCTTAATGCCTCTCCATGCTGTGCATCAATAATTAGCGAACCGGAAATAACACCTCCCATTGATATCATGAAAGCGTATGGTTTTGAGTTTAGAATCAATAAAAGCCTTTCTGTCAGCACAAAATTAAGCGCAATTGACAGATTTAAACAAGATAATAGAAGCCATGAAAAAAAAAATATTTTCGTATACATGCCAATCTTACACCTTCTGCTATTGCTTTTTCTGTTCCCCTACCATCTATTTTACAACAGTAAATTATTAAGTTGAGGAAATCAATTTGATACAGCCCAGAAAGTAAAATAAAGAGAGAAAGAAGTTGATACTAGAAAGACCCCATATTAATATTTAATACACGGAAAAGTAAATCTAGCAGCTCTTGGAACACTACGATCTCTCATATCCACAAATGATTCCGCATTAACACTGTATAACCACTTTTCTGTATTCTTTATTCAGTTTGAAATATTTATTCAGCCATATCACGTAGCTTTCCTCTGTAGATTTTGCAAGCTTTGCTATGGTTTCAATCACCAACGTACCAACTCAAATGGTACCGACGCAACTATGGCAACTGATTGCAGGAAGAGAAAGCTAACAGAATAGAAAAGACAATGGAGTTCTAAAGCCTTCCTCTTCATATTTCACGTGCTAGTGGTTTTCAATATGGCATGCTTTGAATAGCATCTAAAACCATCACAAATTCTGCAATTGAACTCCATGGCTTTTGACCTTTCTCAACGAAATGGAGTCACCAAAACAATAGTGCTGCAGGCTAATTGAATCAGGTATACTTTCGTGAGCAACATGTCACATATATTGAGCCAACCACTGTTTACACATATCAAGCACGGGGAGTGCATTTGCGTGTAATGCCTGCAATCAATATTTTTGGGCTTTAATATTTCAATCCAGTTGGAAATTTAACACTAAACCACTGAAACACTATTTTTATAGCCCTCCAGTCATGCACATGATCAAATACCATCAGCACAGACCAAACCATTGCATGCATCCATCTCAGAGAAACTAGTGCATATGATGCCATCTTCCTGGAGGGGACACCCTCAACTCAGAATGGCAATTGGTGAGATGGTACAATGACGCATAAAATCCTATGATGGAACCTAAACAGAAAGAGAATAACCTGATGAGCTACATATTGAACATCAGCCACACTTCCACTTCGAGAAGCAATCTGGAAAGCGCTTTTTAGCCGACCACAAACCACACAAGCCAACACCTTCCTGCATGGAGAAGTCAACAAAAAATTGTATTTCATGTTCACATTGGTAATTCAGAAAAGAAAAGGATAAAAATGACGAAACGCTACATTCATATATTGCAACATAAAGTTACTTTGTCAATAATTGCATGGTAAAATTTATAAAACTTGTTAGCACCTTGTTATAGGAAAAATAATAATCAATGCAAAATGTAGGCATTCAAGATCTTAGATAAACAAATTTCAGGGTCCATTACTATTTTTATGGACATTGCCTAGCACAATGATAAAACTATCAGCTTTCCATGTGCAATCCATGAGTTCAAGTAAAGAGAAATACCAATTTATGCTGTGACATTGTTGACAGGCAGAACTGTATATAGATCCTCCATCAAAAGACAATTCTTTTACAGAGAAGCAAGGTGAAATTTCCTTTGTTCATAAATCTGTTATCCTTAATAATTTGTTTATAAGAGTTTGTTTATGGGTCTATCAAAACTACATCTCAGTCAAATTGATATAAAATTAATTGAAGCATATTCAGTATTTAGCTCTGAACCTAAAACATTACCTGTGACTGCTGGTTAACATGTCTATGAGACGATCAGGGCGCTCTTTGTGTTTATTAGCATATACATTTATTGCAGCCCCCAGAACCTACATAAAAAAGATACACATGGATACATCATTCAGAACCTAGATAATTAAAATTATTACAACAGAAGGTAAACAAACTTTGTAAAAGTAGCAAAAATTACGAACGGGTAGGCAAATCAAATTAAAGCAATTCTAAATTTCAAATACTAATACAAACATAACAAAATAGCACAAAAGTAGAACCATTTTCTCTAGCCCTTTGTAAGTCCTTATTCTACAAGTTATGCAATCACGTTACCTGGTCCCAATCATCATCATCAATTGTTCCTTTTATGTTTCTAAAAAATTCTGTCAACTGACCGCCCCTTTTCCTTTCAGCAAGAGATGCAGCAACACCAGCATATATATCAACAGCTGAAAGTAATGAAAGTACTTTGAATGTTAATGAAAAAGTAAACTAACTGAAATGCTAAATAAGCCAGAAGCAAATATAGCTACCTGGAAGATTAAATTCATAGATAACTTGGAAAGCCAAGTCGAAATTCTTCTCCACTAGTGTCTCTGCAATCTTACTCCTCCTCCTGAACAGCAATACCATTTATGAATGTTTTTGTCATTGTTATGTTTATAAACAAGGGAAAATAAGAAAAGCCTTAAATACTTTAAAACAACATTTATGTTTTTTTAGCTTGAATAAGTAAAAAATTCCATAAAATCTCATCATTCCAATGGGGATATAGATTCTATGGAAAATAAGCAACATTTTACGAAATGCTGACAGTAAATAACATTTATATAGCATGAAGAAAATGGTTGGCAAGGCTTAACTAAAAAGTCCTTTCTTTTCTTTCTTTTTTTCTTTTTTATTTTTTGGTTGTTTTTTTTTTTTTGAGAGGGGGGGAGGGAGGGAACAGAAAACATTGTAGTAAGAAAAATTATAAATAGGGAAAGAGAGAATCAAGCGGACCAGATATATTATAAGGGTCATATGTTAAAAGTAAAAATAACACAAAAAGGAAATCAATATCTGTATAGGTTGAGCAAAAACTTTAACTAAATGGACCTATAAGGGCAAACCAATGCAAAAACAGAAGACTTAATTAGAATGAAACATTGCCAACCAGGCTTGAAGTCTGGTATTTGAGATGACACTAACCTGAAGGTTTCTGGATCATTTGGATTTCCAAAAAGGGAATGTTTCCACAGTGGTCTATCAGAATCATGAAAGGATTTTACAACTTCCACCTACAATATGTAGTAGATTCATAAAAATCATATGATACAAAACCCAATGGAAGTATCATTCTGAAAGAAGTGAAAATATTTCAATAATGTATCAAAATCTGTTCATGCATGTGCAAAAAGGTAACTGCTCAACTTCTCCCATATCGACGGACTAGCCATCTAAAAACTTTATGTCCACCAGTCAAGAAATTAGTAATGTCTGTGTTTTAGCATAATCAAACCTAAAGCAAAACCAAGCCTCAATACATAAGCATCACAATATTCTAAATCCTAATTTAATAAATGCTTATATTCGGTGATGTAAGAAGATAGCAATTTAATATTGTATGACGAAAAATACGCATGAATAGATCAGACCTCCATATACATGCACACAAATACAAGCATGATCACATCCATACAGAAATTACGCTTTATGGTTCATAAAGATCCTTTCCTTTTTCTTTTCTTTTTTTTCTTCATGTTGGGGTTTTAAAACAGAGACCCTTGTAGCTATAACCATTTTTCTTTATATGAAAGAAAAGAACGGTTTCCAAATATCTTGGCAACAATTCACAGTCAAGAAGAGTTATTTCTAGCACTTGAACTTGCATTTTTGGATTTGCTTTCAGCTGACAATAAAAATAAAGCCATCCCTCTGAAGTTGACGAAAATTACCTGTATTGATACCCGAGTAGAAAACTTAACAAGTCCTTCTTCACTGAGTTTCTCAGAGGCACTTTTTCCTCTACTACCCTTTGTAACAAGCTTGGTAGAATCTCCACCCTTGTATCGAGCTGATAATGCATCGTCAAAATGAATCTAGAAGCAAAAGAAAGATAAATGAAAAAAGAGCAGCTAGTACAAATTGATAGAACTCAACTCAAACTTACAGGTGCTAATTTAAAATAGTCCATGGAAGAAACATGAAAGCAGAGGCATCACTTGAGTCAATTGATAACCATGATGTTATAGGTCATGATGCTGTTATAAGCATATTCTTTAAATCTGTGCACTCGGTACTACGAGAAATCTTCAATTTTGAAAACCACAAGGCATCACTTGCAAGTAGATAAGCATACATATAATTGGTGTCATCAGGAAGATCTATGTATCTCTTATAAATATAATGTCACAAGACAGTTTGACATTTTTAAAGCTCACTGTCTATGGCCAATACTTCATATTATATCCCATTGAGCATCTTTTGGGAAACTCATCTCATATATCCCGTCCAATTTTCAGGATAATATGTTTTCACTCACAACCATGCCATTTTCAACCCTAAATTAGAGCACAGGAAGAAAATCCAAATTACCTTAGCATGTTCCAAATGTTTGATAGCCTCCTCCTGGAAAGAAGAGTTCATAAATAGCTGAATACAGCAAAGTCCAGCTGCAACATGGTCCCTTTTTATCACCTGAACCAAGAGAAAATTTTAAGAAAACATGACAAACAATAGTTGAACCTAGAGGACGTAGTAGAGTTTCGTCAAACTCAAATATAATATACCATGCTTAACAGTGATGGAAGAAAGAAGAAATAGAATAAGAAACTGAAAACAGATACCATAAAGAACTCATTTTTTTCTCACAATTTTATTCCTTATTTATCGTAAAAAAAATGAAAATGAAGGTGCACGTTTTTAAACATTAATACTTCTACATGGTACAGACTCCCAAGTTTCTCAGGACTCCCTCCATTCTCAACCAGTCTGTGGAAAAACGATCCTTTTATCAGGATGGAAGATGAAGCTTTATCTATTCTTATTTGAGATGACTGAATAATAACTAATAAATAGGCAATCATAATATACAATCATTGGAGGGATTAAAGTTCAATTTGTGAAGTCTTAAAATTTCTACATGTGAGAGGTTCAAGTTTCCCATGAATTCATTAACCACAGAATGCATAAGTGAACTTTAGCTTTAGAAGGTGGCATCCATCTTGCAGAATTTTCAGGGACATCGTTTCCAATAACCCCCATCCCTCTTCTGAACACACACAAAAGCACCAACAACAACTCTTCACTAAAATTTTAATCTGTGCTATATCTGCATATCCCCTTCTTTCAAAGTAAAATTATCAACAGAAGAAGAAGAAGAAGAAAATCACTCATACCAAGAACTTGTATAGGTAATTGAAATGCCTATGAGTTTCACAATAGGTGCAAATACGGGCAAGTGCTGCATTAGTAAACTGATTTACAGCTAAATCTTGTTCCTTAGCAGACGATATTCTCATTGAAATCACCTCCTCCAAAATGGACATTGCACCATAGCCAATACATAGGTCACACAGATCATCAATGGTGCCATAATCAGTCGCCAGAGGATCAGGTCTTTGAGGGGATGATGATGAAGTAACTACTCCCATTGTCGATGGTTGAGGAGGTGGAGGAACAGCATTGGGAGGAAAGAACAACATGCAACCATCACTATAATGACCATGCCTGAACATAAAACCAAGCAAATGCTGGCGACCATACTGCAAAGATCACAAAAATATTAAATACCTGGTTACAGTGAACAAGCTATAGATATAATTATAAACTATAGTAGATTGGACAGTAAAAGACAGGATAGTGATTATCATGCTGCACACAAATTCTGATGAGTAAAACATAAACCAATTAAAAAAAAAAAAAAGACAATTTGTAGTTAACATACAAGATTCTAGATACCAGGCAAAAGGGTAAAACAAACACCATTTCAAAGACAGAAATTCATTCTCAAGATTATTTCTATGCATTTGAGTTCAAAATTATATTACAATTATTTTGTTCATTAGTTACAACTGACTTGACCCCTTACTCCTATTTGAATATTTGAGAGTGTCTGTGTAGAAAAAAAAAAAACCAAATCCATTAATGTGCTAATCAGGAATTAGGTTAAGCCTGAATCTGCAAAAAGAATATTCAGTATTCCCTAAATGAACTAAAAAAAAAAACTTGAGAAAGCAAAAAGAAGGATAAACTTACTTCTTGCAAATAGTTTACACACTCAACATATCTAATGGTGTCGAGGTTGCTGCGAGGACCATCTTCAAAGTCAGGACCATAAGCAGAATTATTATTTGCAGATTCTTGAGACCGCCTGGATCTCTCTGAACGTGGAAATGTAGATGGCATATATAGAACATTGAGATATGAATCAGCAGAAAGAGAATCATCCAAGATTGTTGGTGCACTTTTGGCCAAATGTTCATACCTGAAGTAAAAGATACATAAGAAAGATGCACATGCAATGACAAGATATGGCATTATTTTATTTCTATTTCTTTCACTTGTCCCTTTTTTCATCATCACAAGTAGGAAGCCCCCAAACAGATATTTACTCATCAAGAGATAAAAATAGTATAAAGTGTACGGCACACAGTTCTAGTCTATCAGAGGAATATTTTAAATGAAGAGATGGTTTTTCACAATTCTTTTTACTATCAAATATTTTCTTCCCTGAGGTTCTCTCTTGCATACTTTCCACAGTTCTAGAGTGCACTTAAGTTAATTCAAGGACAAAATAGGATGAAAACAACAATGTCAAATTCTCTTCTCAATAATTTCAAATTGTCCCACACCACAAAAAGAGTAAAGATCATCTTAAAATCACGACAAATTGTCAGAAAGAGATTCAGAATCCTATAAAACCTTCAAAAAAGGAATTTTGGACAGTATTTCTCAATTTCTAGCCCATTATCATACCTAATAGAATTGAAATGCAGAAACAAATGTAGGAATTTTTAGTCTCAATGATTAAATGCTGCCTTACATGGAACGAACGGCTGAAACATCCACGGGAGGACCTCCTTCGATTGTATTAATGATTTCCAGAATTACAGGTGCAGGATCACCCTTATACAATTGAAGAGCTTGCCTGCACACCATCAAATACACAAGTTTCTTCAAATCTGTTCTTAATTGACCTAAATAATAGCTGTAAAGTTTAAGGCGTATATATATTCAACATACTTAAACTTGACACGAGCTTGCGCATAGTGCTCCATCCGAATCAAAGCATGACCCCATGCATTCCACACCGGGAAAACATCAATCTGAGATATGTACCAAGTAGTCATAACCTTAACTATCCAAGTGGCAAAATGGTGCTAACTACTACAATCTGGCAATCATATTTACCTTACACTTCTTGCAAGTATATACAGCCATGCTGTATCGTTCATCAACAATCAATCGGTCACGTAGATGAGCAGATGACTCTTTATCAGCAATATCATCCAGAGAAGCAGCAATTCCAGATCCCAAAAGGCTTTGAAGCAGCTCAGCGCGTCCGAGCCAAATATCTGCCTGTGATGAAACTTCAGATAACTCATCGGTGGCCTGACTACCAACACTAGAGCTACCGGCATCAGAGGATGCATCATCAGCATCCCTACCCCTTTCTGAATTACTGGACAATTCACCAACCCCCGCAAGCTTTCTCAGCAGGGTTTTAGCATAAAGTAGTCCCTACATATGCAACACAAGTGATTTGTTACTGCAATCTACACTGAAGACAAATTCACATTAGCTATAACCTTTCAATTGTATGAAAGCTAAAAAGCATCCATTGCCTTTGTCGCTAGTGCATTTTTAAGGACGAGCACAAACCCCAATTATAGAAATTAAGCTCCCACTCAAACCAAGGGCAAGGTAATGGTTTACCTGCACAAATGTCTCTGTGACATGATATGCTCGACCAATTGTTTCCATAGATGCATTCTCAGGCAACTGTTGGGAGCTCAACACATTCTTCATCTGATTAATACACAAGTCCAGTGCACTTTTGGCAGAAACTAACTCATCAGAACACAAAGAAAGGAGAGCCTGAAAAAAAAAAAAAAAAAAAAAAAAGGAGAGGAAACCTTCAGCAGCCTGGCAGCAGCATACATAGATTCATGATCTCATTCAAGAAAATCCAGCACTAGAGATGCTCAAAACACCAATGAACATGAAACATTTCACAAGTCACACTTATATGGCAACAACCTGCATAAAGTCCGGGTAAAGCCATTTTATTGCTACAAAAAAAATCCACACTGAAAGCCTCTAAATGCAATAGCAGAAGAAGAGGAAATTCAGGTCAAGTTTCTTCACACACACACATCCAGGTTAAAAAAAGGCTCTGCTGTCTCCAGTCCACATTAACTGGAAATATCTAAAAAGTTATTACAAATTTAGAGTTAGATCATGTTCGAAAAAATTGCATAGTCAAGTACAAGAGCATCATTAACATATGCAATCAAGAACTACTAGTACAGACAAAAGGCGGAAAACAAAATCATTATTTAAACATGAATTGATAGAATAGTAAAGGGGTTCTGTTTGAATTTGATGGGAATCGATTTTTCATTCAAAATGCTGGAAAAATGCACCTATAGCCACCTCCGAGTAAGAATACCAACGGTAAAACAAAAACCAAGATGTCATGGGCACCCACCAATAACAAGGGAAGTAGCAACCGTTTAAAATTACACACAATATCGCTATTTCCAACATGTTATGCCCACCAACGAGAGCATACCTTGAAGAGAATAATATCAGGTGCACTTTCATATCGATGAGCCGAACGAACATCTCTATCCTTACAGGCATCACCTGTTAGCATCCATTCCTCTGCAATAGAAACAGAAGGAAGACGTTCTTGCCCATCAGCAGAGTATGAAGAAACACGATCCTCTTGAATGCCAGCCATGGCCTCCCAAGCAACTCTGTCAGATGGTGTCAATCCAGAACTTTTTCGTTTCCGGTAAACATCTTTTGGAGTAGCCTTATCTCCAGTATTACGTGGAGCCCAAGAAAAAGCTCGACGAGCCTCCTTTTGCAAGTTACTTAGACTGCTAGTAAAAGAGGACCTTGCACCAGTTCTTGTTTTCTGCTTTGGCCTTGTTCCTGAGACAGATATTCGTGGTTCTCTCACAGGAGATGTAATACTGACAGCAATAGCCTTAGAAGCATATGCTATAATTACACTGTTGTCCCTTAACGAAGGAAAATCTTTAAGAATCTGCTTGAAAATATAATCCAACATCACAATCAAAGAAATAAAGAAGGATAGAGATGGCACAAACTTTTGGTATGAAGCCATATGAGAAGACGGGACCAAGGCCCAAGCTTTAGGACACTAGTTTGCGGATAAATGAAGGGGATTCGGAATTGTATATACAGTATTTTAACAGTATCATGAGTCAAATAAAAGGATAATCCTTAATCTCAATGTAAGGAGAACAGTACCAGAGAAGCAGATTGTAGTTGTTTCCTCATCAGCAGAACCTCTAATATCAAATGTGGGTGCTCGTGCAGAGAGGAACATCTTTGCTGCCATGGCAATGGCAAGGCAGCCAAAACACGAAGACCTAAAGCCCATGAGTTCAGTCGAATAACCTCAACATCCGATAGATTCCCATCCCTTCGCTTCAGGAAGAAGTGAACCTTTACAAAAATAAGACAAAATTATATGACAGAAACCTCACATTCAAAGAGTACTTAGTAATGTAGCCAACTCCCGCAAGAAGAGGTCAACAAAAACAATTAATTACAAGAAGTTGCTTTGATCGAAGGTTGGGTAATAGTTGCATTGCACCCATAGCCACTGGAAGAGCATCATTAGAGTCACGTAGAGAAGATAGGAAACGTGAAGCTTCTGTAGGACCTCCACCATTAAGAGGATCTGCTGTAAGAAGTTTCACAAGTTGCCGACCCTGCAGTTCCCTGCGCAAATCTATGGATAATCCTGCACTTTCAGCCACTTCTAGAGCAGCAGAAACTGCTCCTTTCTCAGCTAACCGAAGTGCCAAGCCCTCTGGATCTTCCTTACACTGTGCTTCAACCTGACATATCCAGTAGGCACAAGAGAAAAACCAAGGATCATTAGAACAAAGCATTGAAGATAGTTACCAGAAAGAAAACCACAACCATTTTTCTCTTAATCTAAATTTTTCATTTTAGTTTAGCAATAGAAGAGACTATAACCTCTTGCCAGCTGCTATACTGATCATCTGCACTTAATATATGGCTGTATCGCTGCAAAGCTTGTCTCATTTGCAACACCTAAGTATCCAAAGAATGATACCATTTCATTACATAAGGATTTAAAGGCTGATTCGGTAAAATTAAGGTAAGAGAATGAACAAATAATATCTGTCATCACGCAGACAAAACGGAGTTATAAAAATTTAAGCAATTATAAATTGAATCCAATACCTCATTTCTAATTGGATCATTTTGAGGGATGTGGCAGCTGCACATGGTGAGAACATCCAACGCGGCATTAAGTTCCCATCTGTGCACATACCTGCAATAAAATTTTCTTTGAGGATAGTTCCACAGTACTTTCAATTTAAGACCCATACAAGAGCACTCTGTAACCTACGAAAAGCTATCCTACATGTAGAGGGTTTACCTTGCTTAAAAAGCCGATTAAAAGTCAATAAAAAATCATGAAAGAAAAAGAGCCCAAAGAAACAAAAGATTAAATAAGTCTCAATAGTTTCTATTAGTTTACATACTTGAGAGCAAGTCTAGCCGCCAGTTGTTTATCCTTCAATCGCAAGCAATATTGCCAACTATTGCTCCAGATAATGTGACCTCCATAACTTTGAGGTTGTCCGGAGATTGTATGGTTTTCTTCTCCCCGTTCAATGAGTAGCTGAAGCAATCGATCTGAGGTCCCATTGCGTAAAAAGCGATCCGAAAGTGCAAGAGCATCCATGAGTTTTCCTTCATCAATCAATCTGCTTAAAGAGAACAAGTGACAATAAGCATATATTAGGGTAACAGTATCATGACAAACAGCACTCATAATTACTAATGATAACAACTTGCCCCTCAACCCAACACAAACTTCCCCCATTGTGAATATTTAAAGAGGAAATAAAAAGAAAAGGATTAGAGTAGAGATTCACAGATTTTGTCTATATTGCCACTCTAGGCATGCGTAGCACATACTTAAGAAAAGGCATTCATACTAACAGAAATGTTTAATTAACTATCGGTAAAATCTTCCCATTTTCTATATCTTCTTTTCAGACCCTCCTTTATTCCGTTTTCTTTTAAGAAGCGGCAAGATGTACAACACAGTAAAAATTTGAATTCAGTAGCACTATCAGCAACTAGAAAAATAAGTCAACCATCAAAATAAAATAATATTTTGCAAGAAGAATGGAATATACCGCTCCACAGCCTTCTCATATGGGTCTTCATTCTCCCAATCAAAAGAAAGGAAAACTTTTGTATCATCTTCTGCATTTTCAGATTTAAAAGAATCACGCCAAGTGTTTGGAGCTGCACCATCTTGACCACTGAGGTCCGCTAAAGATGCTGAAACGTTATTGCTACCAACAATTTCATCAACTTCTGATTCAGTATCACTGTCATTCTCACGAAACCTCTTAATAGCGGCTCTTGCTTCATGCTTAACCTTGCCATCATCAGCCTTTTGCTCGGCTGTTACAGCAAACTCTGAAACTCGATGGAGATTGGTTTGCATCTGTATCCACCGGTTTAAAGTTGGAAACCTGTTAAAGAGGAAAAAAGAGGTCAAACTAAATTATCACAATATAACAGGGCAAGCTTAGACATCTTTAAAACAAATATTACCTCTCAGATTGATCAAGAGCAAACTCATAAAATTGATGATCAACATCAGGTGCCTGCAGTGCTTCATCATTCAACGAGCTAGATATAGTTGAGTCACTCCCACCATACAATATACTGCTACCAAAAACACAGGCCAAGACAGCCCTAACAGGTGATATTTTAACCAAATGTTTTACTATATCCAACTGGAGAGGGTACAAAGGAATTCCAGGTGTTGCTGAGGAACGGCTGTAACAAGTGGGCTTAGCTTCTTTAGAAGAGGGGGAAAGTACTTTCTTGTCAGAGAAACTACCATGGCAGGTAGGAACAATTGGAATGCATGCCCATCCGTGGCCGGACCTCGGAGGATAAACTGGTGGTACACAAGCTGAAATCACTTCATGAACAAAATCAGCAGACATAATTTCAGCAACCTTTCCAGCTGCATCAGTGCTGCCTCGCTCAAAGACTAAACGAGTTAAAAGCTGCAAAGTAAACAAGGAAAACATGAAGATATTCGTGATCCTGTGAAAAGGAAATTAAGTTAATTCCTTAATGCATTGACTAAATATTTTATAAGGCTCAAACTTTTTTCAGGTAATAGAAATATCATTTGCCAAGAATTTCCCTCAGCATGTTTTTATTGTTCATAACATACAGTCTAAAGCAAATGAACATCAACTAGAAAAATTCCAACAGGAAGGGAAAAGGTATGGATGCTTGTCATGTGAAATTTTGCTACAAGATGTATTGGAGCGATGGGCATAACCACAAACTTTAAACACAGATAAAATGAGCTAAACAAAGAAAGAATACAAGAGCATCATTAACATATGCAATCAAGAACTACTAGTACAGACAAAAGGCGGAAAACAAATCATTATTTAAACATGAATTGATAGAATAGTAAAGGGGTTCTGTTTGAATTTGATGGGAATCGATTTTTCATTCAAAATGCTGGAAAAATGCATCTATAGCCACCTCCAAGTAAAACCAACGGTAAAACAAAACCAAGATGTCATGGGCACCCCACAATAACAAGGGAAGTAGCAACCATTAATATTACACACAATATCGCTATTTCCAACATGTTAAGCCCACAACGAGAGCATACCTTGAAGAGAATAATATCAGGTGCACTTTCATATCGATGAGCCGAACGAAACAGCTCTATCCTTACAGGCATACACTGTTAGCATCCATTCCTCTGCAATAGAAACAGAAGGAAGACGTTCTTGCCCATCAGCAGAGTATGAAGAAACACGATCCTCTTGAATGCCAGCCATGGCCTCCCAAGCAACTCTGTCAGATGTGTCAATCCAGAACTTTTTCGTTCCGGTAAACATCTTTGGAGTAGCCTTATCTCCAGTATTACGTGGAGCCCAGAAAAAGCTCGACGAGCCTCCTTTGCAAGTTACTTAGACTGCTAGTAAAAGAGGACCTTGCACCAGTTCTTGTTTTCTGCTTTGGCCTTGTCTGAGACAGATATTCGTGGTTCTCTCACAGGAGATGTAATACTGACAGCAATAGCCTTAGAAGCATATGCTATATTACTGTTGTCCCTTAACGAAGGAAAATCTTTAAGAATCTGCTTGAAATATAATCCAACATCACAATCAAAGAAATAAAGAAGGATAGAGATGCACAAACTTTTGGTATGAAGCCATATGAGAAGACGGGACCAAGGCCCAAGCTTTAGGACACTAGTTTGCAGAAATGAAGGGGATTCGGAATTGTATATACAGTATTTTAACAGTATCATGAGTCAAATAAAGGATAATCCTTAATCTCAATGTAAGGAGAACAGTACCAGAGAAGCAGATTGTAGTTGTTCCTCATCAGCAGAACCTCTAATATCAAATGTGGGTGCTTGCAGAGAGGAACATCTTTGCTGCCATGGCAATGGCAAGGCAGCCAAAACACGAAGACCTAAAGCCCATGAGTTCAGCGAAAACCTCAACATCCGATAGATTCCCATCTCTTCGCTTCAGGAAGAAGTGAACCTTTACAAAAATAAGACAGAAAATACACGAAGAACCTCACATTCAAAGAGTACTTAGTAATGTAGCCAACTCCCGCAGAAGAGGTCAACAAAACAATTAATTACAAGAAGTTGCTTTGATCGAAGGTTGGGGAATAGTGGCATTGCACCCATAGCCACGGAAGAGCATCATTAGAGTCACGTAGAGAAGATAGGAAACGTGAAGCTTCTGTAGGACCTCCACCATTAAGAGGATCTGCTGTAAGAAGTTTCCCAAGTTGCCGACCCTGCAGTTCCCTGCGCAAATCTATGGATAATCCTGCACTTTCAGCCACTTCTAGAGCAGCAGAAACGCTCTTCTCAGCTAACCGAAGTGCCAAGCCCTCTGGATCTTCCTTACACTGGGCTTCAACCTGACATACCAGTAAGCACAAGAGAAAAAAAACAAGGATCATTAGCACAACGATTGAAGATAGTTACCAGAAAGAAAAAATTCATTCTCAAGATTATTTCTATGCATTTGAGTTCAAAATTATATTACAATTATTTTGTTCATTAGTTACAACTGACTTGACCCCTTACTCCTATTTGAATATTTGAGAGTGTCTGTGTAGAAAAAAAAAAAAAAAAACCAAATCCATTAATGTGCTAATCAGGAATTAGGTTAAGCCTGAATCTGCAAAAAGAATATTCAGTATTCCCTAAATGAACTAAAAAGATATACTTGAGAAAGCAAAAAGAAGGATAAACTTACTTCTTGCAAATAGTTTACACACTCAACATATCTAATGGTGTCGAGGTTGCTGCGAGGACCATCTTCAAAGTCAGGACCATAAGCAGAATTATTATTTGCAGATTCTTGAGACCGCCTGGATCTCTCTGAACGTGGAAATGTAGATGGCATATATAGAACATTGAGATATGAATCAGCAGAAAGAGAATCATCCAAGATTGTTGGTGCACTTTTGGCCAAATGTTCATACCTGAAGTACAAGATACATAAGAAAGATGCACATGCAATGACAAGATATGGCAGTATTTTATTTCTATTTCTTTCACTTGTCCCTTTTTTCATCATCACAAGTAGGAAGCCCCCAAACAGATATTTACTCATCAAGAGATAAAAATAGTATAAAGTGTACGGCACACAGTTCTAGTCTATCAGAGGAATATTTTAAATGAAGAGATGGTTTTTCACAATTCTTTTTACTATCAAATATTTTCTTCCCTGAGGTTCTCTCTTGCATACTTTCCACAGTTCTAGAGTGCACTTAAGTTAATTCAAGGACAAAATACGATGAAAACAACAATGTCAAATTCTCTTCTCAATAATTTCAAATTGTCCCACACCGCAAAAACAGTAAAGATCATCTTAAAATCACGACAAATTGTCAGAAAGAGATTCAGAATCCTATAAAACCTTCAAAAAAGGAATTTTGGACAGTATTTCTCAATTTCTAGCCCATTATCAGACCTAATAGAATTGAAATGCAGAAACAAATGTAGGAATTTTTAGTCTCAATGATTAAATGCTGCCTTACATGGAACGAACAGCTGAAACATCCACGGGAGGACCTCCTTCGATTGTATTAATGATTTCCAGAATTACAGGTGCAGGATCACCCTTATACAATTGAAGAGCTTGCCTGCACACCATCAAATACACAAGTTTCTTCAAATCTGTTCTTAATTGACCTAAATAATAGCTGTAAAGTTTAAGGTGTATATATATATATTCAACATACTTAAACTTGACACGAGCTTGCGCATAGTGCTCCATCCGAATCAAAGCATGACCCCATGCATTCCACACCGGGAAAACATCAATCTGAGATAAGTACCAAGTGGTCATAACCTTAACTATCCAAGTGGCAAAATGGTGCTAACTACTACAATCTGGCAATCATATTTACCTTACACTTCTTGCAAGTATATACAGCCATGCTGTATCGTTCATCAACAATCAATCGGTCACGTAGATGAGCAGATGACTCTTTATCAGCAATATCATCCAGAGAAGCAGCAATTCCAGATCCCAAAAGGCTTTGAAGCAGCTCAGCGCGTCCGAGCCAAATATCTGCCTGTGATGAAACTTCAGATAACTCATCGGTGGCCTGACTACCAACACTAGAGCTACCGGCATCAGAGGATGCATCATCAGCATCCCTACCCCTTTCTGAATTACTGGACAATTCACCAACCCCCGCAAGCTTTCTCAGCAGGGTTTTAGCATAAAGTAGTCCCTACATATGCAACACAAGTGATTTGTTACTGCAATCTACACTGAAGACAAATTCACATTAGCTATAACCTTTCAATTGTATGAAAGCTAAAAAGCATCCATTGCCTTTGTCGCTAGTGCATTTTTAAGGACGAGCACAAACCCCAATTATAGAAATTAAGCTCCCACTCAAACCAAGGGCAAGGTAATGGTTTACCTGCACAAATGTCTCTGTGACATGATATGCTCGACCAATTGTTTCCATAGATGCATTCTCAGGCAACTGTTGGGAGCTCAACACATTCTTCATCTGATTAATACACAAGTCCAGTGCACTTTTGGCAGAAACTAACTCATCAGAACACAAAGAAAGGAGAGCCTGAAAAAAAAAAAAAAAAAAAAAAAAGGAGAGGAAACCTTCAGCAGCCTGGCAGCAGCATACATAGATTCATGATCTCATTCAAGAAAATCCAGCACTAGAGATGCTCAAAACACCAATGAACATGAAACATTTCACAAGTCACACTTATATGGCAACAACCTGCATAAAGTCCGGGTAAAGCCATTTTATTGCTACAAAAAACATCCACACTGAAAGCCTTTAAATGCAATAGCAGAAGAATAGGAAATTCAGGTCAAGTTTCTTCACACACACACATCCAGGTTAAAAAAAGGCTCTGCTGTCTCCAGTCCACATTAACTGGAAATATCATAAAATGTTATTACAAATTTAGAGTTAGATCATGTTCGAAAAATTTGCATAGTCAAGTACAAGAGCATCATTAACATATGCAATCAAGAACTACTAGTACAGACAAAAGGCGGAAAACAAAATCATTATTTAAACATGAATTGATAGAATAGTAAAGGGGTTCTGTTTGAATTTGATGGGAATCGATTTTTCATTCAAAATGCTGGAAAAATGCACCTATAGCCACCTCCGAGTAAGAATACCAACGGTAAAACAAAAACCAAGATGTCATGGGCACCCACCAATAACAAGGGAAGTAGCAACCGTTTAAAATTACACACAATATCGCTATTTCCAACATGTTAAGCCCACCAACGAGAGCATACCTTGAAGAGAATAATATCAGGTGCACTTTCATATCGATGAGCCGAACGAACAGCTCTATCCTTACAGGCATCACCTGTTAGCATCCATTCCTCTGCAATAGAAACAGAAGGAAGACGTTCTTGCCCATCAGCAGAGTATGAAGAAACACGATCCTCTTGAATGCCAGCCATGGCCTCCCAAGCAACTCTGTCAGATGGTGTCAATCCAGAACTTTTTCGTTTCCGGTAAACATCTTTTGGAGTAGCCTTATCTCCAGTATTACGTGGAGCCCAAGAAAAAGCTCGACGAGCCTCCTTTTGCAAGTTACTTAGACTGCTAGTAAAAGAGGACCTTGCACCAGTTCTTGTTTTCTGCTTTGGCCTTGTTCCTGAGACAGATATTCGTGGTTCTCTCACAGGAGATGTAATACTGACAGCAATAGCCTTAGAAGCATATGCTATAATTACACTGTTGTCCCTTAACGAAGGAAAATCTTTAAGAATCTGCTTGAAAATATAATCCAACATCACAATCAAAGAAATAAAGAAGGATAGAGATGGCACAAACTTTTGGTATGAAGCCATATGAGAAGACGGGACCAAGGCCCAAGCTTTAGGACACTAGTTTGCGGATAAATGAAGGGGATTCGGAATTGTATATACAGTATTTTAACAGTATCATGAGTCAAATAAAAGGATAATCCTTAATCTCAATGTAAGGAGAACAGTACCAGAGAAGCAGATTGTAGTTGTTTCCTCATCAGCAGAACCTCTAATATCAAATGTGGGTGCTCGTGCAGAGAGGAACATCTTTGCTGCCATGGCAATGGCAAGGCAGCCAAAACACGAAGACCTAAAGCCCATGAGTTCAGTCGAATAACCTCAACATCCGATAGATTCCCATCCCTTCGCTTCAGGAAGAAGTGAACCTTTACAAAAATAAGACAAAATTATATGACAGAAACCTCACATTCAAAGAGTACTTAGTAATGTAGCCAACTCCCGCAAGAAGAGGTCAACAAAAACAATTAATTACAAGAAGTTGCTTTGATCGAAGGTTGGGTAATAGTTGCATTGCACCCATAGCCACTGGAAGAGCATCATTAGAGTCACGTAGAGAAGATAGGAAACGTGAAGCTTCTGTAGGACCTCCACCATTAAGAGGATCTGCTGTAAGAAGTTTCACAAGTTGCCGACCCTGCAGTTCCCTGCGCAAATCTATGGATAATCCTGCACTTTCAGCCACTTCTAGAGCAGCAGAAACTGCTCCTTTCTCAGCTAACCGAAGTGCCAAGCCCTCTGGATCTTCCTTACACTGTGCTTCAACCTGACATATCCAGTAGGCACAAGAGAAAAACCAAGGATCATTAGAACAAAGCATTGAAGATAGTTACCAGAAAGAAAACCACAACCATTTTTCTCTTAATCTAAATTTTTCATTTTAGTTTAGCAATAGAAGAGACTATAACCTCTTGCCAGCTGCTATACTGATCATCTGCACTTAATATATGGCTGTATCGCTGCAAAGCTTGTCTCATTTGCAACACCTAAGTATCCAAAGAATGATACCATTTCATTACATAAGGATTTAAAGGCTGATTCGGTAAAATTAAGGTAAGAGAATGAACAAATAATATCTGTCATCAGGCAGAAAAAAAGGAGTTATAAAATTTAAGCAATTATAAATTGAATCCAACACCTCATTTCTAATTGGATCATTTTGAGGGATGTGGCAGCTGCACATGGTGAGAACATCCAACGCGGCATTAAGTTCCCATCTGTGCACATACCTGCAATAAAATTTTCTTTGAGGATAGTTCCACAGTACTTTCAATTTAAGACCCATACAAGAGCACTCTGTAACCTACGAAAAGCTATCCTACATGTAGAGGGTTTACCTTGCTTAAAAAGCCGATTAAAAGTCAATAAAAAATCATGAAAGAAAAAGAGCCCAAAGAAACAAAAGATTAAATAAGTCTCAATAGTTTCTATTAGTTTACATACTTGAGAGCAAGTCTAGCCGCCAGTTGTTTATCCTTCAATCGCAAGCAATATTGCCAACTATTGCTCCAGATAATGTGACCTCCATAACTTTGAGGTTGTCCGGAGATTGTATGGTTTTCTTCTCCCCGTTCAATGAGTAGCTGAAGCAATCGATCTGAGGTCCCATTGCGTAAAAAGCGATCCGAAAGTGCAAGAGCATCCATGAGTTTTCCTTCATCAATCAATCTGCTTAAAGAGAACAAGTGACAATAAGCATATATTAGGGTAACAGTATCATGACAAACAGCACTCATAATTACTAATGATAACAACTTGCCCCTCAACCCAACACAAACTTCCCCCATTGTGAATATTTAAAGAGGAAATAAAAAGAAAAGGATTAGAGTAGAGATTCACAGATTTTGTCTATATTGCCACTCTAGGCATGCGTAGCACATACTTAAGAAAAGGCATTCATACTAACAGAAATGTTTAATTAACTATCGGTAAAATCTTCCCATTTTCTATATCTTCTTTTCAGACCCTCCTTTATTCCGTTTTCTTTTAAGAAGCGGCAAGATGTACAACACAGTAAAAATTTGAATTCAGTAGCACTATCAGCAACTAGAAAAATAAGTCAACCATCAAAATAAAATAATATTTTGCAAGAAGAATGGAATATACCGCTCCACAGCCTTCTCATATGGGTCTTCATTCTCCCAATCAAAAGAAAGGAAAACTTTTGTATCATCTTCTGCATTTTCAGATTTAAATGAATCACGCCAAGTGTTTGGAGCTGCACCATCTTGACCACTGAGGTCCGCTAAAGATGCTGAAACGTTATTGCTACCAACAATTTCATCAACTTCTGATTCAGTATCACTGTCATTCTCACGAAACCTCTTAATAGCGGCTCTTGCTTCATGCTTAACCTTGCCATCATCAGCCTTTTGCTTGGCTGTTACAGCAAACTCTGAAACTCGATGGAGATTGGTTTGCATCTGTATCCACCGGTTTAAAGTTGGAAACCTGTTAAAGAGGAAAAAAGTGGTCAAACTAAATTATCACAATATAACAGGGCAAGCTTAGACATCTTTAATACAAATATTACCTCTCAGATTGATCAAGAGCAAACTCATAAAATTGATGATCAACATCAGGTGCCTGCAGTGCTTCATCATTCAACGAGCTAGATATAGTTGAGTCACTCCCACCATACAATATACTGCTACCAAAAACACAGGCCAAGACAGCCCTAACAGGTGATATTTTAACCAAATGTTTTACTATATCCAACTGGAGAGGGTACAAAGGAATTCCAGGTGTTGCTGAGGAACGGCTGTAACAAGTGGGCTTAGCTTCTTTAGAAGAGGGGGAAAGTACTTTCTTGTCAGAGAAACTACCATGGCAGGTAGGAACAATTGGAATGCATGCCCATCCGTGGCCGGACCTCGGAGGATAAACTGGTGGTACACAAGCTGAAATCACTTCATGGACAAAATCAGCAGACATAATTTCAGCAACCTTTCCAGCTGCATCAGTGCTGCCTCGCTCAAAGACTAAACGAGTTAAAAGCTGCAAAGTAAACAAGGAAAACATGAAGATATTCGTGATCCTGTGAAAAGGAAATTAAGTTAATTCCTTAATGCATTGACTAAATATTTTATAAGGCTCAAACTTTTTTCAGGTAATAGAAATATCATTTGCCAAGAATTTCCCTCGGCATGTTTTTATTGTTCATAAAATACAGTCTAAAGCAAATGAACATAACTAGAAAAATTCCAACAGGAAGGGAAAAGGTATGGATGCTTGTCATGTGAAATTTTGCTACAAGATGTATTGGAGCGATGGGCATAACCACAAACTTTAAACACAGATAAAATCAGCTAAACAAAGAAAGAACAGATCTTACATCCTTGGGCCATTCATACACAAGTGAGAAAAAGTTGAAATCATGAGTTGTATCCGTCCCATCAACTATGTCTCCAATTGCAGCAATATGGAGAATAAATTGTGATAGATACGTCTTGGGCTTTGCACTTAATGGGCCAAACAGTCTCTTCCCCATATCCTTCATATCATAACCAACAGACTGAACACTAGTATCTCCAATTTTTGAACTTAAAGCGGTCTGTTTAACAGCCTTTAGCCCAAGCCCAAGAACCCCATCCTTGTCAAAATTCAACAACACTTTTGGGTCAGTGTATGAACTATCCCCTTTACTGAAGTTTGGCTCTGTTTCTTCGTCAGCAATGGCTCTTGCTAGATTATGAAGCTTGCCTAAGATTTCACAAGATGAGATGAATTAGAGGCACAGAAACATGTCTTCTTTTCTACAAGAACAATAATGACAGCACAAAACAGCCACATCCCACATGAAAAATTTAAAGAAAAAAAGGTACCACTGAGAAACTGTCGCTTGCCCTTGTGAGCATCTTCAATCATCTGATGTAGCATAGCAAGAGCACGTTCCCTCTGTCCCTGTCGATGAGACTCCTTAGTTGATGAAATAATGATCTCCCCAATCAGAATGGCCTGGAGTGCTGGAGGATTATCCTGGAGAAAAAAATCATGCAGCATGATCAACAAGTAAAGCATGACTTGCATATTAAGAAGCCACAGAAGAAAAACAATGAGGATTAGGAGAAATATCTGCAGTACTTTTCACAAATTAAAGAGAAGGGAATAGAAACAAATATTCAGAGAGTAATTAACAATTTGATTTATCAAACATGAGAAGAGGAAAGAGTAAGGGAACAAAAAAATACAGCAAAGGTGAGGACAAGGTTTGTGTTTAAACAACGAAACAAGGTGTTTCAAATACATGCACACCTACAACTTTTTCAGATCAGAGAGCAGTTATTTTCTCAGTGTGGCCAGAGTAACCTAAGTTTTTCAAATGCTAAACTTTTTTGCTTCTTGGCAAATCATGCATTGTTCTTGAAAGATCTTATACTACATTTTGATGCTCTGTATCAATGGAGAAATTTCTTAGATCAGGCAAGCATCGATTCAAATACGCTTAGAGAGAATTTATCAATATATTCTTCTTTTTTGATATTAAGTTCTGCATGGAATGTGGTTGCCAAAGCTTAAACTTAAGCAAGTGCTTAGTCTATGGGACAAATTCAAGACCATGTATGAAACAGCACACATGCTGAACCTAAGTTGATATTATAATAGAGAAAATTCAATAACTAAGCTTGAGAAAAGTCAGGCTAACATCTATCTGCTAACAAGGACTACAAATCCATCAAATGATATTTGAAACCTCACCTGTTCCAAGAATTCATGCAGACGCTTCAGAACACGCCGTAAAACAGATATAATAGCCACTTCATGGATTTGATCCCAGTAGGTGGATCCCACTTTCGGAGAAGCTCCTGGATATATCTCAGATAGCATCAGCTGAGCCTGCACATAATACAAGTGCATAAAAATATTAGAAGGATGTACAAAAAATATAATATATCACAAGAGAGCTAGGACGGAAACACCAGAAAAAAAGTCGAAGAACGTGAAGAATCCCACAGAATATATAAGAACATTGAAATCACAAATCTTAGTGCACTAGAAGCAGTTGCAATGTGTCAAACAGATTATTTTTTCCCTACAAATTCATAAGATCATCATTAAACAAGGATGAGACTAGAGTCCTGTTTTTTGATATTTAAATCCTACTTAAAGATGGAACAGTGCACATTTTAGAAAGCATTGCATAGGCTTTGTGATGAGGACAGCAATCATACAGATGGTAAGAAAGCTGGCTGGCTTTAATCAGAATCAAAAGAAGATAAAAAAAGAAACCCTAATGGAAATAAAATTTCCATGGAATTCAGAAGGGGGAAACAGGACGGGGACCTTGCATTCGATATGCAACTACATAAGGAAATGCCATAACATTAAAAATTTAACATATACAAACTTTAAGCGCATTAGATAGGTGAGTATTGCCTGATCCAGAAGCTGCTCAGACATATTTGCAGACCTCGCAGAAGTTGCAGCAACATCAACACAAAGAAGAATCTGGCAAGACAAAAAATATATGAAATTCTCTAACTCAGGACATACATGTGGAATAGCCTGTGTAATAAGCACTCACTGCAGCCAAAGAACCTAATTGGGAGCGTAAGGATGAAAAGTCAAGATCTTGTACGGTAGAAGTTCCATCAGCAGCACGTGTCACTGCATCTTCTACCTGGAAAGAAACAAATCATATTATACTTGCATATGTGATTTGGGCATACCATAGGCCCAAATTCTTTGAAAAGCATCAAGTATTATGCACCTCAAAAATGATAATTAATATTTAATTGTACAAGCTAATTATCCCAGTTCACAACAGGTGAAACAATTCCCATTAACGTGTAAACATAATTTTTTTTATTTTTTATTTTTTATTTTTTTAATCCCAGACATCCTCCAACTAATCTAAGAAGTTCACTAAGTTCAAAACTGAAGCCTTACTTGTAACAACATATATATTAACCAAAATTAGAGAAAAAGCACCACCATAGGCAATTATACGTATCATAATTTTAAAAGAATGATAAACATAAAAACTAATAAAAGGTTTCAGTTGGACAATATAAAAAAATGCAAAAACAAAACAAAGGATGATAGTGGGTAATTTCAACAGTTAATTTAACACTAGGACTACATGTGCAACAAACTATTCATCCAACATATAATAAACACCATAACTAAGTGATAGGGTAGCAAATTTCTATATCAAACGCAAAGCACGGTTCTTAACTCACAAGTGCTTTGGGAGAGCAAAATCTAAATTCAATAAGAAACACTAAATCATATGATAAATGATAGAAATCATAAAAAGGATACTATAGGAAGCCTGATTAAGATTAAACTTAAAATCTACATTTCCACTTAGCAGAACAATATTATTTGACAAAATAAGCAACTAATGTAGATAATCATAAGTAAAATTAGCAAAATGATAGTGTCAGAACATATATGACAAAGTATAAAGTGACAATCTGAAACATACAGATGCTCTTCTGAAGGCACCATCTACCCATTCAGCTAATTCAAGAGTAGCTCTATCTTCTGCAGATAAGGAAAATCGATGAACAGCCTCTTCTCCAATGTCATACTTGGCTCTTTGCATGCAACTGCAGAACAAAAGAACATCAATATACTTACGGTATGAAAATAAGAACATAAGTAAACTTGCCTTCAATTTGTTAAATTCAGTAAGAAATGTTTGAGGAAAGAAACAGTGCTATCACAGGTTCTTTCTTGTCATACTTTTCTCTGCAAAATATGGTCCAAAATGATAAAGACGGTCTGACATTAGCATAATCCTAGGCAGAGCCCTAATTAAAAAGCATTTATTTCTCAGAGGTCTGAAACGTGACAGGGCCTCACTGGAAATCTTACCAATTTCAAGTTAAACTGAAAATGATTGTAAAACACACTGTTTATCTCTACTGTCAATTCCTCATGCAAAATTTAATTTGACACAAGAATACTGCAAAAGCTGTTACCATTATAATCTGAAAATAAGGTTAGAAGTCATAATGTTGCCAGGTTTAGTTATTATTGTTGCTCAATTCATCAGGACCATGTAAGCTTAGAAAAAGATTAGCACCCTGCTCCAGCAGAACTAAAACTACGTGATCAACTCTAATCTGTCTAAAATAAGAACAATGATGGACCTGAGGTACATTTTAAAAGATACAAAAATACACACTTGTACCGTAAAATTTCTTTTTCTTTAAAAGAAACACGAAATTATTAATGAAACTGCCAAGATTCTTGCTAAGGCGCATGTTTATAAAAAATTATAATAGTGAAGAAAACACCAAAAGGTTATAGGTTACTGTTTGACAGATCATAATTGATTATGATTCACCAACAGATTGCATATGTATCATGAGCGAGAACTGATTGTTGTGACAATAAAATATTCCTGAAAAGAATTACCCAAAACTTACAGATTTAGTAGCTTGGATGGGGCCGCTCGTAGCACAGTCAATGCCTCCTTCCAACTCCATTGGCGCTCCGATAATGGAAGAAGACGCTGCAACATTGATAGCCGCCATTCCCAATCTTCAATGAAACGTTTCAAAATTGAGATTCTCCATTCTAATGCTTGCCTTCCACCCATATTTATGCCATCAGTTAATGCATGCTCTTGTTCAATTACAGTTGATGGAAGATTGCGACGCAGTATATCGAGTAGCAACCCTGTGAAAGATATAACCATTTCGTTTCCCCCTTCACATGTATTGAGATCAGAATGTTCCCAGGCACATGCAGAGGGTGGTTCAGAATTGCTCCCTGGTGAGGCACAATGCATCAAATTGAGAGAGATATCATCCATATGTAAAAGCGAAACTATAACATTCACCATGAATATCTGCATAAGTGAATAGAATTACCATTATGTAAAAACGGAAAATAAATAAGAGAAATATAGATTTCAATTATTTAAAGCAGGTACCAACAGACGAAAAGCATTAAGATATAAAGAAAAATAGTTCGGCAAGGTGAACACTGAGAATAGCCACAGAGATTCCACATAATGGTTAACGAATTTCTAGCATATAGAATGAATAAACACCTTTATAAATTCTATCATAGATATATCCTATGCAAAACAACTTGCAACACTTTCGGCTAAAATATTTATATCTGCTTCTTGTATAAAAAGAACCCTAACCTCAGAAAATAACAATGCAAGAATGAAATGTAATATGTTCAAGCAAAATGCAAACCACATATGACCTTGCGTGGAATATTTGTGATAGCCTCCAAATGGTTCCTTAGATCTTTCAAATGGCATAAAGCCACTAGGTGATGTCTTGCTCTTTCACCACTTGAGGTTTTTTCCATTGCCCCTAGAGCAAGTACAGTTGATTCCAGAGTATAACGCATGTGCATGAGTTCAATATCTTGCATCCTATCCAGAACAAATTCAACAAAAAAAAAAAAAAAAACTAAATTACAGAGGAAAAAGTTAACAATCAACCCAAGAAAGAAAAGCACGCCAACATAACAAAATTTCTATTACACAGCCTCAGGTACACATATATATACACACAAGACAGCTTCAAGTACATTGAAGGCTCAAACTTACACAAGGCTATATTGTATGGTTGTCCCAAAGAAAATTAATTCAATTGTTATTATTATCCCAATTCATGAAGTACATGAACCAAAATTGACACTGTAGAATCCTCAGCATACATATTTCATTTATTTGAATACTTCATGCAATATAAGAGCAGATTAAGAAAAAAGTATTCAATAACCTTCAGAAAATCTATCGATGAACATATCTCTTTCTCAATTAGGAAGTCAAAAAATTATTCTTACAAATGTCAAGAGTCCAGACACGCATAGATCACACAGTTCTTAGAGTCAATATTATCACAGACTATCATAGTTGACAATTGCAATGAATGAAGACTGAGTGGAAACAAAAATCAGCCCATAGTGCTATATCATATTCAAAGATGTAGAAGTATTACTTGTTTGGAGAAACTTCATTGTTCTCTTAATAGCACACAGCAAACAAATACAAAATTTTATGATCATGAACCATCCTTAACTAACTACAGCATAATAAAGTTTGAATCAATCATCAGGGTAACTTCATTTGCATACACACCTCTTCCAGGCTGCTACATCAGAAGCAATTGGCTGCAGGCTAATCAATTCAATAGCATCCTGAAACTTTATGTCTGGAACAACATCAAACAGTACCTGCATGAAAAAAAAAAAAAATCTGAGTAAAAAATAAATAACCAAACAGAAAAATACTGTTCAGAGCATAGGCTTTCCAGGTTTGCACTCAGAAATAAAAAATCAGTCTTACTTCACTTAATCATACACAAAGACAAAACATGCAGTTTCAAAACTGTCCAATAAACTTTCCAGATACCGCATATTAATGAAGAGACACATACCGCAACCGAGCCATCTACTTAAGCAGATAAAACATATTACATATAAAATTTTAATAATTAAATTGTTTAAATCATTTTCCTTATTTTTTTCAACAAGAACTCGTTTTAAATACAATGAGAACTGAAAAAGTATTTAACATAGGAGTTGTTTCACAGTTCAAGTGCAGTGCACATGCAAACATTCAAACAGACATATAAAGAGAAACTTTACAACTTATGCCTAACGTATAAGCATATTCAAGCAACTTCAGTAGACATTTTCCATTTTTTTCCAGTAACTTTTGTTTCATGTTTTGTTACTTACTAACTTTATTAGAGTGAACCTAAGTATCCATAATTGTAATTTGACAATTTCATAAACATATCTAAGCCTGTTAAATCCACGGAAATCCAACTATACGTTTTATTCCAATAACTATAGATATTATCCTTGGTTCCCCTTGCCTAATTTATTTCCCTCTTGCCTAATCCTCAGTTAAAGCCTATTAGTAAACCCCTATTAACTTCATTCAACAACTTAATTCAGACAACTAGGGAAGTGCTCATATAACCAGTACCACTCACGCAGTAAAGCTTTTTTTATTATACTCTAACAATCAAAAAGATAACTTCTAGAGCCAAAAACTTGAGAAATTCCATGGTATAAAAGACAATGGTTAAAACTACAAATTAACCACAGCAATTCAATATAATAATATATTTATTCAAATCTAGCAGGACCATAACACCATATATACATTTAAGAAATATTAACTGCTAATTATCTAGCATTTTTTTATTAGAAAAGCATGACTGTAAACCACTTTAACCATTCTAAGCACATTTAATCATACATACAGTTTCAACAAAATGAGATAAGATACAATTTAGGTAGGAAATCCAAAGTGGATTGCTTTAGCTTTAGATATACAAAATCTTACCCGGAGGGGACTTTGAGCAGATAGTCGTTCCAACACAAAGTTTTCAACAAAAGGGTCTAATTGAGCATCTTCACTTCCAAATGTTGTTTGTTCTTTTCCAGACAACAACAATGAAAATTTTGAATTCCACGATTGACCAGAATTAACATGAGCCACAAAAGAGGCAAGATCAAGCTGATAACATAGTGAATCACATAGATGCTCCACACAAGATATCTGTCAAAAGAGATGAGACAGAGCTCTTTAATTTCATTCATTATTTATACAAACAATAATATAAGAAAGAAAGCATTCAACCATTATAGTTTTCGAAAATTGAAATTACCTCGTCTGATTCATTTCCATAAAGAGAAGACTCTTCCAAGCGATACATTTGTGACTTACTTGTCCATAGCAGCTGCAACAATTTCCTACGTTCCATTGTTTTACCAGACAATAGATCCCAACCCATGGCCGCTACCAATGGCCGAAGTCGAGGAAACAACATAAGAATCTGCCATGTTTTCAGACAAGTAAGGTTTGTAAGACTATAGTAGCACTGCTTCTAACATTTGACCAAAATAAATAGTTTGACTATAATGAAAGCAAAACATTTCCATACTCACTTATCTAACTTAAACATAAAACCGGACACATACATTATTAGCTTCTTGAAGCTGCTCCCTCCTGACAGCAGACAGGGCTGTATTCATGATGCAGTCAAGCACATGTAATCCAGAAACACGAGCATAATGGTACATGTCTCTCATGCACAAACTGACTGCTATATTCAACAACGAAGACTTATCATTTGAATCTATATCAGGTTTCAATTCCAAAATATATCTTTGAAAACGCTCAAGTGGGGGTGGAATTCGGTTGTTATCGTGCGCTTCATATATCTCAATTTCTTGAAAAAGCAACTCATCCTGAATAACCTGCCAAAAAAACCAATTAAATGTCACATAAGGGCGACAAAAAAATAAGAAATTAAATGGTATTTTACTCAAAACCTTTGTATCAATATATTGCTAAAGGACAACTAATAAATTAAACAGTAACATGCAGCACACCATGGCCATGTGACACCAGAATGACCAACAAAATCTGAACTAAACCAGCCAAGTGACCATTTGGGGACTTCCTCAAATGAGCCTGAGCTGAACCTTCAAGCAATACTATTACCTTAAGATGAGAATGTCAGAATGCTTACAGAAAAAAGAAATTGTGAAAATACCCAAAATACCCTCCGCCTACCCAGTTTTGTGCTTCAACAAACAGATCTCAAATACTAATCAAGCCCAGAATAACACAACAAAGAAACATATGCATCATATAAGGAATCTGGTCAGATACATTCCTATCAATCATCTAATAGGAGATCAAATCATGTCATGCAAACCATTGCCGATCAAGCATTTCTACCGCGAAGACTACTAAAAGAAAATCAAAAGAAGTATTACCTGTATCAATTGAACAAGATGCCTGCAATTAGATGAAAGAGCTTCTCTGTAAATCAGTAACAATTTCTCTTTCATAGCATGCCGGGTGTCTCCAAATTCCTCCCTTTTAGAAAGAACCCTCTTGAGGAGATCTTCCAAAACCATGCTATCAAAAACATCAAAAGGGAATGCAAAATAAATATCAAATAATGCAAGGGTGAAAATAAATTCATATGAGTTTCATACTACAAAAATGGAAACAAAGAAGCACATCATTATCTTACTGAAGCATATAAGCCCAAAATTAGAATAAAGCCCCCTTAAAGAACTCAGTCATCGCAAAAAACAAATTTTCAAACATCAAATTTGAAAAACAACAATTATACCAAGAAAGACAGAGCCTTACGAATCATTTCACTTCATTTCTACTAGCTTTTTAAAACTTACAGATTTAAACCAAACCCCCAACAACCCTAGTGTAAGAAGGATTTTTTTTTTCTTTTGAGGAGAAACATATTAATATCATTGATTGAAAAAATTACAAAAAAGTGAATAAGTTGTCCACAAAAATTAAGATCCGTCTAAAGGATCAACAAAAATCTATAAAATATAGATTGAACAGCTCACAAAAATTCTTGTGTAAGAAGAATTTGATCCATTGGTCTCTGGAATTGAACTACTTATTATCCACAAAATAGTAGCATGTTTGAAGACTCGATTTATCCACTACAAGGTATAAAAGATATTGTAAGAGGATCAGATCCTTGATCAACACAAACCAAGACTTGCCTAGATATACTTTGAATTCAGATGATATGCTTTCAACACCAATTTCTGAACAAAACACAACATTCGACTACCCATAATCCCCACCTACGTTCTTTCACTGTAATATCAATAAATATTGTTCTGTCATATTGTGACAATCCCTAAATCCAAATCTCTTTCTTTCATAAAGATATTCACAGCTTTTCTCAGTCTAAAGCAACTCCCCAACTAATTTCAACTTAAAGTCCAAGCAAATTGCAGGATGGATCACTAATTTGACAAACTATGAGATGCAAAACTCGATCATGACAAGATCACAACTTGACACTTTTTTTTTTCCCTATTTGGAAAGAAGCATGACAACAACGTGAATTAAAAGCATCTACCACTACTTAATCTCTATAAGTAAAAAATTACAGCATTACAATAAAATTATATCCACTTCGAGAAAAAGGGAAAAGTCAAATAAACATACCGATACTCAGCCTCCTCCACACCATAATCAAGGTGAAGAAAACGAATATGAGATACAGCCCCTTCCTCATCTCCCTCCTTCACACACTCCTTCATTGCATCCAAATGAGCCAACTGAGCACTCTTCTGTATCAAACCAAGAATCCTTCTGTCCTCCTCTTCCGATAAATCCTCTCTCCGTACTATAGCACAATCCGAATCTAAACTCTCCCACCCTCTCAATTGCTTTTCTATATTCCAACACAATGCGTCAAAAACATCGGCATACTCCAAAATTACTTTCTTCAAACACATAAATTCGTCTTCCTCAATCAACACATTTACACCACTGCTACTTACATCATCATTCACATTTACATTTACATCTGGTTTTAAACTCTTCATACCTAACTCCATAAACCTATCCAAAACCCTAACACAGCCACCAAATTCACTATTCACATATCCCAAATCCTCGTTTCTAGCAAACAACTTAACTTTCTCGTCAAAACTATCGTTTTCATTTAAAACATCAAAATCTTTCTCCTTCTCTTTCTCGAAGCTATCTAAGTCAATATCCTTTCGAGTTCTTTTCAACACGCAGTCTATTAGCATCTGTACCAACAGCAAGAATTCCGAACGCAAACGCAGCGCTTCTGGATCGAAACTCCAGGTCGATGAAGTTGAGTCGTTGAATTGTAATAGTTCGAGAGTTGATAAGTACGTAAGGAGCGATGGGGAGGGGCAAGTAACGGACCAGAGAACATTACCGAACCTGCCGGAGTTAGCGACTATTGTTTGGAGAATAGCGAGAGCTAGGTCAGGGTTTCGAGTGCGAAGAGCAAGGAGGGTGGCTCTAAACGGCTCGAACTGAGCGAGGTGGAGGTGGTTCGTGGCCAGGCGCGAGAGGAGGTCGGTTTCTTTGTCCATTGTTATGAATTATGATTGCGAAACCGATTGATCATCTCATTTTGTGATTGAAAATGGTTGGGTTTGGGGTTGAGTAAACTGAGATTTGAAAGAGGAATCTGTGCTGTTCTGTTCTCTAGTTCTCGGGAACGAGAAGGAAGCCGGGGATATAACCGTCAGAAATTAATGCTTAAATTGTTAGATTTCGTTATTTGCCTTCAAATAGCAGTGATCTTAAGTTCTACCCTAACGGTAATTTTTTTTAAGTAAAATATGTTTATCTGTTTTAAAATTAATTACAATTTGATTAAAAAATTAAATTTATGTATATATTTGGGGGAGCGGGTAGAACCAAAACCTGCAGGTAGAATCAAAACCGAAACTAGAATCTAACCAAAACCAACACTGTGTGGATAGATTTCGGTTCCATTTTTTTTGAAATCGACATTATACAGTTCCAGTTCCAATTCTTACATATGGAGGAACCGAAACCGAAACCTAGAAAAAAAAAACCTATAACAGGTACCTAGCTTGAAACCTACGTAGAACCTATAACAGATACCTTATTTTGGAACCTGGGATGAAATGAATTATCTGTGAAGAATATGAGGTCTATTATAATTTTACATATAAAAAAGTTAAAATGAAAAAAGTTAAATTTTTATAATAATCTAATTAAATAAATATACAATTATGATTATTATATATAAACTACACCATATAAAAAACTTTAATATATTATAATATATTATTATAAAAGTTTTGATTAATTAAGTGTATAATTGGGATTAGAATCAATTAAAAATATTTTAATGTTATTAAAAGAATTATTTTTGAATAAAATAGCATATTTGATTGAATAATAATATAATATTTAGTTATGTATTTTAATTATCAAATTCAAAGTATATTTGTAATAAATTAGTAATTAATCAATTATATAAAATAAATTGATAAACATTAACACATTACTAATTAAATGATTATTTAATCAATTATAACATTACATTATAGTTAAATGATTACTTAATTAATTATAAATTTATATCATTACATTAGTAATTTAGTACATTAATTAATTAAATAATTAGAAATTTAATTAATTATAATGTTAAATTATATATTTATAGTATAATTACTTACTTAATTATAACATTACATTATAAAAAAATGATTAGTTAATTAATTATAAACATTAGTATAATACTTAATTAAATGATTACAAATTTAATTAATTATAATATTCCTTCTGTTTTTTTTAAGTGTCGTTTTGAAGGTGTAATTTTTTTTCAAATTAAGTGTCGCTTGTCTTGTCTGATATCTTTATTCTCCACTTTTTTCCATAGCCCACATCTCCTCTGTCTTTCTTTCTCTACTTTGCGTCTCTGCCTCAATCTTCTCTCTCCACTTTTTTGTATGCCCACGTCTCCTCTCTCTTTTTGTTTACATTAAAAAAATTAGTGTATAAAAAAGTGTGTAGTTGGCTAAAACGTCATTTATTTGGAAACAGGGAGAGTATTACATTAAAGATTTATTGTATGATTACTTAATTCATTATAACATTACATTATAGTATGATCACATAATTAATTATAACATTACATAATTAAATGATTACTTAATTAATTATGACATTATATTGTAAACATTAGTAATTTACTACATTAGCATAATACTTAATTAAATTATTAGAAATTTAATTAATTATAACATTCCATTAGAAACATTAGTACAATACTTGATTAAATAACTAGAATTTTAATTAATTATAATATTATATGAAAGATTTATAGTATAATTACTTAATTCATTATAACATTACATTATAGTATGATCACATAATTAATTATAACATTGTATAATAAAATGATTACCTAATTAATTATGACATTATATTATAAACATTAGTAATTTACTACATTAACATAATACCTAATTAAATGATTATAAATTTAACTAATTATAGCATTACATTATAAATTTATAATATGACTACTTAATTAATTATAAACATTAGTACAATACTTAATTAAATGATTAGAAATTTAATTAATTAAAACATTACATTATAATAAAATAATTACTTAATTAATAATAGCATTACATTATATTATAATCACTTAATTAATTATAACATTACATTATAGATTTATAATATGATTACTTAATTAATTATAATATTAATTATAAACATTAGTACAATACTTAATTAAATGATTAAAATTTTAATTAATTATTTGTATTTTGGTTTTGATTGAAGAATTTTATGTGAATTGTGATGAATTGATTAAATTCAAGTGTTGCCTAGAGATTAGAGGATTTATGAGTCACATTAGACACAAATGATTGAACAATCAAAATTTGTTAGGAGTGTATTTATAAACTTTTAAGGTATTTTTGTCATTTTTTAAATTAATAAGGGGATAATTAATTTTTTACAGGGTACCCAGGAAAGGAACCAGAACCTGCATTTTAGGTTTTGATTCCTTGAATTTAAGAACTTATACTGTACAGTTCTGGTTCCGGTTCTCCCGAAAAATGCAAGGTACTCGGAACTACTCACCCATAGTATATAATATAATTACTGATGAGCACGAAAAGAGGATTTGTTGGATCAATCAATAAAAATGTTTTTATTTTATTTTTATTTACGTGTAGTAACTCTTTTTAGCTAGTATACTCAAAAAATATATTATGATAAAAACACATATGCATATGAGTGAAAAATAATGGGCCCGAAAATTTTCTTTACTTTATATATTAAATTCTTTACATAACAAAAGTATCATATACATTAGCTTAAAAACAGTTGACAGTAGTATTATTTCTCTCCGCTTCTCGATGTCCATCCGACCGCTTCTCACATATTCCCTGCAAAAACATTTAGAAACAACGGGGTGAGCATTATGCATATATATGATGCAAATGCATAAATGCATAAAATGTGCATTTTTTTTTTCTATTTTTCTTATTATGTTTTCTATTTCTTTTATGTATTTCTTTCTTTCTTTCATCTTTTCTATTATTTCTTTTCTTTCTTATTCTTTGCCGATCGGACTTAATTGATCCATAGATTCGGAACCCTGGCCGTGTGAGTGAATACAGTCCTTATCTACATGCACTGTTACAGACTATACAAATTCTTTTTCTTCTTAGGCCACCATTAAAGGCGGTGTGCATATAGGTATATTTTTCTGGATACAACTCTCATCCACATACACTCTTACGGCCCGTATAAATTCTTCTTCTTATTCTTAGGCCGCTCATTGAAGGCAGCGTGCATGTGAGAATATTCTTCTTCTTGTCACCCACCAGTTCTCTATCGCAACAACCTTTCTTTTCTTTTCTTTAGCACTTTTCTTTCTTTCTCTTTGTTCTTTAGTGTTTTTGTATGCATGTAGATGGATTATTCTTATTATTCTTTCTCAATTCTTAATTAAATGCATGTAAACATGTCATTTTCTACTTTCTCTACCATCTGCAAACTCATTTCAAACTATCATACTATTATAACCATACATGCACTTCACTTTGGAATTTCATCAAACAAGTGGTATGCACAAATAAGCACTAAATTAGCTACTCTTCTATCTTTTTTTCTAGCTACCAAAATTGAAACACAATTCTTTATAATTAACCTCAAACCTGGCCAAGAAATTCACACTTCAAAATTCTATTTCAACTTCTTCATAATTTCTTCAAACTTCCACCAATTCATCTCATACTAAACACTAATTCTCATGGTGGAGTTCAACCCAACACTCAACATCCATTTCATCATCAATTCTCAATACTCAATCATATATATACATATAAGGAAATTCTCTACTCAAATATTGCTCAAATCAAGGGTTAGGGTTGGATTTACTTACCTTGAACTTGAGTACTTCCACTTGAATCTCTTTTTCTTTGGTAGACTTCCTCTTTCTCTAAAATCCTAAGCATATAAACTATAAGAACTCAACACTTTTAAAAATTAATCTCACATCTATTTACAAGAATTCTTACCTTGAGATGCTTAGGAATGAATATCTACCCAAAATCCAACCAAAAGTCCTCTAAAATACTTTGAAAATTGGTGAAGCAAATTGAGAGAATTGAAGATGAGAGTGGCATGTGAGGGAGTAGAGAATGATAGGGTTTGTATGCTTGAATCCTTAATATCTCATATTAATCTGCATACTTTCCCATTTTGCACTTACACTTTCTTAGAAATCTTATCTTTGTCCTTTAGTCATTTACAAGAATGCCCTCACCTTCATTGCATTATCTATGAAATTTCTTTACTTTTTACTCCTCACATTTATAGTTAATTAGGGGTAGAATGGTCACTTATCCCTTCAGGAAATTTTCTCTAGAATCTTCTCAAGATTTCCAATTAGTTCTTTGCCCTGGCGAAAATTCTTCTTGGCCTCAATGAAGCATTCCAAAGCATACGTCGCCGCGATGAAATTTATTCTTCGCCGTGGCGAAACCTGCAAATTCTAGAACACGGTTTGGGCAGAGAGTTTGTTGCTACAGCGACAAAGATCCTTTGCCGCGGCGAAGTCAGTAGTTTCCCAATTTTCAATCTTTCACCTAAAGACAAGCAAAATTAAGGGCATAAAAGCATAAATAAATTACGTACCTCAATGTGGGCGTTACATTACGGACAAAACATTTTGTCCTCTTAGCCATAGTGTTGTTATTGCAATTTTTTTTTTATTTTTTTTATTTTTTGGTGTGAGGTTAAGTGTCTAGATCAGTTGTGCACACTTCGACTAATCTTTTAAGGTTTTGAAGTTAACGATCGGATTATGAAGTTAATGACCGGATAAGCTCCAAGTGGTTACCCTTATTAGCAACCGAGGAAAATCGAATTTGATTTCTCTTGAGTTATACATCCAATAGTCTCTATCGCCTCACTCGATCACCTAGGTGTGGTTATTGCATGTTATATTGATTTGTTGATCATGAACTATGTGCATTTGCGCATGTACATTTACATATTAATTTTAAAAAGTTGGTCTTAACTTGAGGGAATTAACATTGATTTCTTTAGTACTTTCATGAACTGATGCTAGACCGCCTGTCCTTAACTTTTAACTTTGCAAAAACAACAATCACCTCTCTCGCTGTTAACTAAAAGAGACATGCAATTAAGGAAACATTTTTTTTTTCTTTTTTTCAAAAAATGTATTTTCTTAAAACATAATTAGCAAGTGCTGTGTCCACATTACATGCTCACCTTCATTGTGTTGTAGTCATCACGATGGGCATAATTAGTTTCACATTTCATTGATATCTAACCATATAATTCTCAATTAGATAACTTATTTAGTTAATCGATGTTTAGTTAATGACGATTTCAGATGGATTCCAACAATAAATGTTCAATATTAATCATAAATTCAAAGAAAAAGTGCGTTTCAGAGCTAAAACACCTGAGAACTACTCGACTTTGAAGTTAAAAAAGTTAATATTGAAAAAGAAATTATGTAACGCTATTTATTCTAAAGTTGAATTTTTTATTTGAAATATAGTGTATTCTAAAAGCAGAGTGTTGGTGTTGGTCACCACTCACCAGCCCTCCTCTTGCCATGTATTCCATTTCTAAATTATATGTTGATTTTTTATAGAGCAAATGACTTTTCCCCACCCAAATAATGGTTTAATTATATTTTATACCTACAGACTTTTCAAATACCACTTTATTACCTAAATTTATATTATGTTTCTGATTCTGACATCTTTGTAACCCCACACCACCACTATTCTCTTTCCTGATCATCACTCATCAAAACCCTCAAGCCATACTCCCGCGTACCCCACTAATTGCTAGTAATTGAACAATTAGGGTTTGTGTAGTCACCCATTCCAAGTCAAATTCCGATCAATCCCAACCACCAAAATTCAACCTTCCACCACCAAAAGATTCATCGGTCTCCCCTCTTCAAATGCTCCATCAGCCTGGACCAAGTTTGCTCTCTGTTCATCGTTGGAATATAAATTTGGGTAATAAAGTGGTATTTTAAAAGTCTGTAGGTGAGAATATATCATTAAACCATTATTTGGGAGGGAAAAAGTCATTAACTCTTTTTCATATAATAAAACTCATAGCAAGAGAAAAGCCAATAATTGTTGCAAACACTTCCAATCTAAAATAAGGAAGAGGGTGGGTTAAATATTTCTTGTTCCTTTAATTTCGAGTTTGTTACAATCAATTCTATGTGTTTGGCTTTTTTGAGTGAACACTGTTGATTTTGGAAATGTGGCCTTAACTCAGTGTGTTTGACTTTTTTTTTAGTGAGCACTTACTAGTTTTAGAAATGCAATTTTAACTCCCATCTTGGACTGTCTATTAGGTTATTCTATTTAAATTTGAAGGAAATGATGTTTTTATCAAAATATGTCGTAAATGTTGAGAGGTTAATACATTTTTTGGAGGTTAAATTGATAGAAATTGTTGATAAATTTGAAGGTTGAAGAGATAATATTTCTGAAACCAGTGGATGCTCAATAGAAAAAAAAGGGTAAACAGGAGGGTAGGATAACATTTTTAAAACTAATGGGTACTCACTGAAAAGGACCAAACACATGAAAATTTACTATAGAAAACCCTTTTAATTTCACTACATCGGATTAAAAACATAAGTAAATCTAATCCAAAGTTGATATCATGATACGGGTGGTTAATAAAATAATAGAAAAACTATTTAAACCAATAAGAAAGAGTATCATCAATTTGACGGGTAAAGTTACAGTAGGGCGTTCATGGTAGTTTTTAAAGTTCGTGGGACTGGTCAGTTTTTTAAGTTTCAGGGGTGTATATGTCATAGTCCCTATAAATGTTAGTATCAACACGTGTCATAATATGGTTAGAATTTAGAAAGAGAATGATACTGATGGCTTAAAGAAGGGAGTAGGGACGGGTGAAACGGTGAGTTTAGTCCAAGGGACCTGATCCACCCGAACCGGACTCAAACCATGGAATGCAATACTGTAATCCAGTGCGGCTAAAGGGCACAAAACGAGACGATGGAGTGAATCAAGATTTCTAGAGGCGGTTCTGAAAAAAATTAATTATTAACCCTAGCTACCAAACCTGACCATGATTTGAGGTAAAACTATTTAGGCGGGAAAACCTCAAAATTTACCCTCCTCTCCCTCTGTTTCAACTTTTATTTTCTCAAACACAAACCGATTTATTTTCCATCCACTTCCACTCTCTCGAAATGGCCAGTGGACGCCGAAAACCGACGCCGTCTCCTAAAAAGACAGGTGGACAGAACATGGCAGAGGTGAAGGAAGACGCAGTCATTGTCTTGGACGAATCGTCTTCTGAATCTGAGGTCAAAAAGTTACGTGAACGATGGGAACTGGCTTGTGTTCTCAATTTTTTGAACGTAAGATCATTTCTTTTATTTATGTATGTTTATTTTAGAAAGCAACTTGCAATGCCGGTTTTGTTCTGTATTTACATTGTTATTGGTTGCACAAACGTGGGAATTATTTTTTGCTGTGGATTGAGACGCCCGCATAAGCTTTGTTTTGCTTTATTATTATTATTATTTTTTGAGAATAAAACGCAAGATGAATTGATGCTGACAAGCTTTTGCAGGTGTTTGAGCCAGTTATTGGAAGTGGCTTGAAGTTGACCGCTGAAGAGATTGAGATGGGACTTATTGAGCCTAATAGTTCTAATGCTCAGCTTCACATTGTACTGTTAAAGGTTCTTTATGTCATTCATTCTTCTATGATCGTTTGTCTCTGTTCGAACTATATGAAACTTTTGGTGGTAGAAGTTGAATATGGTTATTTATATTACAATCATCAGCTGTTTTTTCATTCACAATTTCTTGAATATCCTGAAAGATCTTATTTAATATGGGCTTTGAAAACATATACTTAAAGCATCACATAAATGCATTGAAAAATGGGAAAAACAATGGTTTTTTATGCGGTGATCAAGTGTTTATTGAGCATGTACTTGACCCTTTTTTGTTTTTGTAAGTTTTATACATCCTCATCACCTTATTCTTGTTTTATTTGAATGTTTAACAGGGGATACCACCTGTGAGTAAACTATTAAATGGTTCTGATGCATGGGTGTCTGTACTTCGTAAGAAACTTGCTATGTGGTGGCCATGGGTAAGGCATTTTAGAGTTTGTTACTGCCGATCTTACTCCTATGTCCTATCACTCCTTTTTTTTTTTTTTTTGTTTGGGTAATTTGAATCATTGCAATAATTTGCATCTTATTCTCAATATTGTATTGTAGGTTGCTGAAGGGGAGATTCCATTAACTGCAGTTAAGGGGTATTAATGGCTTCTCTCTCTCTCTCTCTCTCTCTCTCTGTGTCTGCTATCTCTAACTATCATTATTGTTGATATCAATTTAGATTCTGACAGTAGTGGCTTTTTGCTGCTGTTCTTTTGCAGAGAGGAAATATCTCGATACAAAGAATTAGAACCAACATGTCGGTTACTAATTCTAAAAGTGCTTTGTGAAATCCGAGCTGATGTAATATATTCCGCCTCTTTGTAATTCACAATTTGTTGCATTGGTTTTTCCGAGTGATGCAACCCCTGGATTCTCCTATTCTGTTTATTTTGTCATTTTTTGATGTTTGTTACACATACAGAAACACATATAGTTGTGTTGCACATTTTATTGTTCACTGCCAACATATATAAAGGTTTACAGAAGCTGCAGTTAGTTTGTTGCTCTTTTTAAACTCTGATATGATAATTTCTATTGATTTACAGCAAGATGATGCTGTGTCTTACATTAATGATGCCCTAAAACAAGGAAATCAAATTTCTAGTTTCCGCAAAGATAAGATTGGAAAAGATGCAAATGGAACTTCATACTGGTAATTGTCCAACACGGTATAAATTTTATCTAATCTTTTGCATCATCAGTATTGACAATATGCATGCTGTTTTTGCAGGTATGATGGAAATACAACTATTGGTTATAGGTTGTACAAGGAAGTAAACAAAACTGGGTTAAAAACTAAATGTAAAGGAAAAGCGTGTTTAAATCTACCAGCTAATTGTACACAATGGGAAACACTTGCTACCAATTTTGAGGAATTTTGCGAAGTTGTGGTAAGGTAACAATTGTGTTTGTTTCAGGATTAAATATCTTGATTCACTTTTGGCATCCTTGGTAATGGCAGGATGAACTGTCATGTAGCAAAGTTGTGGCAGAAGTTGCTGTTGGCAAGACAATTGCCAATGATGCTATTCCGGTTGTTGAAAAGTTACATAAGGCAAGCTTACAGACACCATTTTGTGGTTGTATATTAATAATCTTGTGGTGGCATCATAATTTTATGCCCTTTTTTAATTCATTAATTTTTCACACTGGTAACTAGTATTAATATTTACTCTTTCTCCATTTAATAGAAGAAAGAAAGGTCATTGAAACGGAAACAAACACAAGAGATGCTCCTGCTGAATGATTTTAGAAATTCTTGTGCTGTTGGGATAACTCGTTCTTGTAGGAGTCGTAGGCCCATCAGTTATACATTTGGTAAGATGTTATTTTTTTTATTCTCTTAATTCGTTTTAATTGCATGCATTTCTGGTGCACATACTAGAAGGTTAGGTTCATATTAATTGAAGTTCACAACCTCACATGTAAAAATATAATTGGACTAGATTAATGTGGTTCACAACTCTGAATGAGAAGCTTGTTTACAACTCTTTGCATTGTAATTATGCTGTCTGAACCCAGCTTAAGCTTGCTCAGAATTGCTTTCATCAACTACGGCTGAGTTAATTGACACAATACTACAAAGGCTTATGAATATTAAAAAAGAGAGAAAGAAACGAAAGAAATTGCTGAATTTGAGTTTGAAGTTCTTCAGTGATGTTATCCATTTTCCTCACATGCTTTGCCTTGACAAATATTTTTCAATATGTATCTTTTTACTGTTTCTTCGCTTCAAACTTTTGTTCCATACATTGTGCATTGTCAGTAATCAATTTCTCTTTATTTGGGATATAATGTACAGATGATTATGATCGGGCCATTGATGAGGCTATAGCGCTAACAAAGTAAGATTTATCTAATTTGATTGTTTGCTGTTCTAATTATATTTTCTTTACCGTCTTCGTTGTTCTTTAAACTACATTTTGTGACACATGGTAGTCTTTTGAATGTGCATGGATTTCTGCTACTGAGTTTACTATTAATTATCTTTAGGTATGCTGTGTAAAAGATTCAGTAATTCTACACTGCACACAAGCATTTTAACATGTGCATTTTCACTAATGGTTGGGGTGGGTGCGCTGTTCGCGTGTTAATGATGAGGAAAAAGGCATTGGGGTTTCCTTGTAGTCTTTTGCATGTAGCATAACATAATGTAGTTTAGAATTGTGGACCAATTTGATTTGGTTTCTCTCAAATCTTTTAAAATGAGGTTGTTTACCTTTTGTATTTTATTTCAAAAAAGATAAAAACCTCTTTTAATGGGAGAACTTCTGTTATGCTCTGATAGAATATGCGGCCTTTAGCTGGTTGTCACTTTAATTTGTGGTTCAGGAAAAGTACAACTAATAAAGTGCAAATGCATGGAAAGAGTGTATTGAATGAAGGCTCAGTGATGGAGGCAAAGATGGAAGACAGTTATGATGAAGAAGGTGACTCCACAGGTAGTGATACTGACAGTGATAGACTTCAAGAAACTGGTGATGGTGATGATGAAAATAGTGATGATGATTATGATAATAAGGACAATGATAATGGCAATGGTAGTGACTCAAGCAATTCTCATGATGAAAGAAACCTTGGTAAAAGGAACCATGGAGCACCCTTGGTCCAGAAGCCTGTAGGATCACGCTGGAGTGAGAGATTAGCCCGAGGTTCTAACCATCCTGCCATGGAAACCAGAAACTTGAGTGCAAAAAATAGATATAGGCAAAGACCAACGCGGAACTCTGCCCTTGACTCTATTGCGTTAGATTCAGATGATGATATGTCATCGGAGCAAACAAACAGTAAGCTTTTGGAACATGAAAACTTGTCCATGGTTGCTGATTCAGAAGAGGTCAGCAATAGCTAAAAGGTTCATATGAAAGTTTAGATAAACTTGTCAATAGTTGCTGATTGAAGTCCGTGCAAATGATCCAAATGATTATCTTTCTTTATTTGTGTTAAGGGTAAGGAAATTTTGATAACACGTTTGTAGAAAGTGACATGGAAATGTGTTCTATATATTTTCTCTCGGAATCCCAAGTTTGTTTCCTGGCATTTGGTTTCTGAGAGCTCTAGCTTGTGTAAAGGTTTTGATTCTGGATATCTAGATGAGGCTGATCATTTTTACTCAGTTCATGGATAATTTTTCTTATTTTATTTTCAGAACTTTATTTTTCTGAGAATTTTTCTTTTACCATCTTTATTTCAGTCTATCAACTTATTCATAATTATTTTGATGCAAAGCACTGATTAAGGAATGAGGGCAATGACCAAAAAGTTTTTATGCCTAATTGAGTTAAAACATATAGGGTATTTAATCGAAAGGTAATTGATGTTCAAAACTTGAAAGAAAGTGATTGTGGTTTGTGGATGATGGGTGCTTCAGATGTCCTGATCTATCCATTGTTGACATAAATCATTTATTGACAAATACCATATTAATAAAGTTAATTAAAAATTTCTTAATTTTGGATTGAGTATCTTAATAGATGATAGATTATTTAATTTTTGCATGGTTATGTTACGTTGACAATGATGAGATTTTGCCTTTCTTATGGGTTTTGTGGGAAACGTCCTTTAATAGAAGGTAGTATGGTACTATCATTATTGTTGATATCAATTTAGATTCTGACAGTAGTGGCTTTTTGCTGCTGTTCTTTTGCAGAGAGGAAATATCTCGATACAAAGAATTAGAACCAACATGTCGGTTACTAATTCTAAAAGTGCTTTGTGAAATCCGAGCTGATGTAATATATTCCGCCTCTTTGTAATTCATAATTTGTTGCATTGGTTTTTCCGAGTGATGCAGTCCCTGGATTCTCCTATTCTGTTTATTTTGTCATTTTTTGATGTTTGTTACAGATACAGAAACACATATAGTTGTGTTGCATATTTTATTGTTCGCTGCCAACATATATAAAGGTGTACAGAAGCTGCAGTTAGTTTGTTGCTCTTTTTAAACTCTGATATGATAATTTCTATTGATTTACAGCAAGATGATGCTGTGTCTTACATTAATGATGCCCTAAAACAAGGAAATCAAATTTCTAGTTTCCGCAAAGATAAGATTGGAAAAGATGCAAATGGAACTTCATACTGGTAATTGTCCAACACGGTATAAATTTTATCTAATCTTTTGCATCATCAGTATTGACAATATGCATGCTGTTTTTGCAGGTATGATGGAAATACAACTATTGGTTATAGGTTGTACAAGGAAGTAAACAAAACTGGGTTAAAAACTAAATGTAAAGGAAAAGCGTGTTTAAATCTACCAGCTAATTGTACACAATGGGAAACACTTGCTACCAATTTTGAGGAATTTTGCGAAGTTGTGGTAAGGTAACAATTGTGTTTGTTTCAGGATTAAATATCTTGATTCACTTTTGGCATCCTTGGTAATGGCAGGATGAACTGTCATGTAGCAAAGTTGTGGCAGAAGTTGCTGTTGGCAAGACAATTGCCAATGATGCTATTCCGGTTGTTGAAAAGTTACATAAGGCAAGCTTACAGACACCATTTTGTGGTTGTATATTAATAATCTTGTGGTGGCATCATAATTTTATGCCCTTTTTTAATTCATTAATTTTTCACACTGGTAACTAGTATTAATATTTACTCTTTCTCCATTTAATAGAAGAAAGAAAGGTCATTGAAACGGAAACAAACACAAGAGATGCTCCTGCTGAATGATTTTAGAAATTCTTGTGCTGTTGGGATAACTCGTTCTTGTAGGAGTCGTAGGCCCATCAGTTATACATTTGGTAAGATGTTATTTTTTTTATTCTCTTAATTCGTTTTAATTGCATGCATTTCTGGTGCACATACTAGAAGGTTAGGTTCATATTAATTGAAGTTCACAATCTCACATGTAAAAATATAATTGGACTAGATTAATGTGGTTAACAACTCTGAATGAGAAGCTTGTTTACAACTCTTTGCATTGTAATTATGCTGTCTGAACACAACATAAGCTTGCTCAGAATTGCTTTCATCAACTACGGCTGAGTTAATTGACACAATACTACAAAGGCTTATGAATATTAAAAAAGAGAGAAAGAAACGAAAGAAATTGCTGAATTTGAGTTTGAAGTTCTTCAGTGATGTTATCCATTTTCCTCACATGCTTTGCCTTGACAAATATTTTTCAATATGTATCTTTTTACTGTTTCTTCGCTTCAAACTTTTGTTCCATACATTGTGCATTGTCAGTAATCAATTTCTCTTTATTTGGGATATAATGTACAGATGATTATGATCGGGCCATTGATGAGGCTATAGCGCTAACGAAGTAAGATTTATCTAATTTGATTGTTTGCTGTTCTAATTATATTTTCTTTACCGTCTTCGTTGTTCTTTAAACTACATTTTGTGACACATGGTAGTCTTTTGAATGTGCATGGATTTCTGCTACTGAGTTTACTATTAATTATCTTTAGGTATGCTGTGTAAAAGATTCAGTAATTCTACACTGCACACAAGCATTTTAACATGTGCATTTTCACTAATGGTTGGGGTGGGTGCGCTGTTCGCGTGTTAATGATGAGGAAAAAGGCATTGGGGTTTCCTTGTAGTCTTTTGCATGTAGCATAACATAATGTAGTTTAGAATTGTGGACCAATTTGATTTGGTTTCTCTCAAATCTTTTAAAATGAGGTTGTTTACCTTTTGTATTTTATTTCAAAAAAGATAAAAACCTCTTTTAATGGGAGAACTTCTGTTATGCTCTGATAGAATATGCGGCCTTTAGCTGGTTGTCACTTTAATTTGTGGTTCAGGAAAAGTACAACTAATAAAGTGCAAAAGCATGGAAAGAGTGTATTGAATGAAGGCTCAGTGATGGAGACAATGATGGAAGACAGTTATGATGAGGAAGGTGACTCCACAGGTAGTGATACTGACAGTGATAGACTTCAAGAAACTGGCGATGGTGATGATGAAAATAGTGATGATGATTATGATAATAAGGACAATGATAATGGCAATGGTAGTGACTCAAGCAATTCTCATGATGAAAGAAACCTTGGTAAAAGGAACCATGGAGCACCCTTGGTCCAGAAGCCTGTAGGATCACGCTGGAGTGAGAGATTAGCCCGAGGTTCTAACCATCCTGCCATGGAAACCAGAAACTTGAGTGCAAAAAATAGATATAGGCAAAGACCAACGCGGAACTCTGCCCTTGACTCTATTGCGTTAGATTCAGATGATGATATGTCATCGGAGCAAACAAACAGTAAGCTTTTGGAACATGAAAACTTGTCCATGGTTGCTGATTCAGAAGAGGTCAGCAATAGCTAAAAGGTTCATATGAAAGTTTAGATAAACTTGTCAATAGTTGCTGATTGAAGTCCGTGCAAATGATCCAAATGATTATCTTTCTTTATTTGTGTTAAGGGTAAGGAAATTTTGATAACACGTTTGTAGAAAGTGACATGGAAATGTGTTCTATATATTTTCTCTCAGAATCCCAAGTTTGTTTCCTGGCATTTGGTTTCTGAGAGCTCTAGCTTGTGTAAAGGTTTTGATTCTGGATATCTAGATGAGGCTGATCATTTTTACTCAGTTCATGGATAATTTTTCTTATTTTATTTTCATAACTTTATTTTTCTGAGAATTTTTCTTTTACCATCTTTATTTCAGTCTATCAACTTATTCATAATTATTTTGATGCAAAACAGTGATTAAGGAATGAGGGCAATGACCAAAAAGTTTTTATGCCTAATTGAGTTAAAACATATAAGGTATTTAATTGAAAGGTAATTGATGTTCAAAACTTGAAAGAAAGTGATTGTGGTTTGTGGATGATGGGTGCTCGAGATGTCCTGATCTATCCATTGTTGACATAAATCATTTATTGACAAATACCATATTAACAAAGGTAATTAAAATTTTCTTAATTTTGGATTGAGTATCTTAATAGATGATAGATTATTTAATTTTTGCATGGTTATGTTATGTTGACAATTATGAGATTTTGCCTTTCTTATGGGTTTTGTGGGAAACGTCCTTTAATAGAAGGTAGTATGGTTTGGTAGAATCAATAATGCTATGGACACCGAAAATTTGCACCGAACAATGTGTCACTTGAGTCAGATGCAGTCATGTAGCACACTAATAATTGTTTTGCGAATGAATGACCGTTCATCAAATATGAATGAGTGTCCATGATTATTGGATAGTTGTTCATTTTAAAGGGACTCACATCTATGCAAAAATAACAATAGACTCCCTCCATATTATATAGACAGGAGTCTATTTACTATGGACAGGCGTCTACCTAAAATAGACGTCCGTCTATAGTTTAAATTAAAAAAATTTTAAAATAAAAATCATAAACGCCCATCCATTGAAACTTCAGGAAGAGAAATGGGTTAATTCACTTGGGATTTTCTTTATTCAAAGAAGTCTGGGAAATTCAAGGGTGCGTTTGGTTTCATATTTTTATCCATATTTCCAATCCTATTCCCCAAATATTGTTTAACACATTATTTGAGAAATATTACTGTATTTTTTAATTACTTTTAGGCCCATTAAGTTTATTAATTTTATTAAATACCCCCAGAAAAAAGTTTAAAAATTAACAAAAACACCCCCACTAACCCATACATGTGGTGGCTAGCCGAAATTTGTCACAACGGCCGGTAATTCACCGATATGGCCTTTTCTGGCTAGATCCACAGTGACTCTGGCCGGAAAAGGCCAGATCTGATCGTCAGCGATGAAGATGGACTTTTGCGGCCGTCGACGGCCACATCTGGCCTTTTTCGGCCAGATCCATGGTGGATCTGGCTAGAAAATGCCATATCGATGCCATACCCGCCAAATCCAACCGATGTGTGTCGTTATGCAATTTTTCGTCCAGATTCCAGCGGTAGTGGCCGGAATCTGGCACTGCGGGTGATGGGGGTGTTTTTATAATTTTATAAAATTTTTATATATTGGAGTGTTTAGTAAATTAGCAAACATAGGGGGTTTTTTTTATAAATTTTTAAATTTTACCTCGTAATACTCCTCTATTCAACTACTTAATATTATTCCTAAAATCTTATCCAAAATAATAAAACAAACGCACCCCAAACTTCTTTCAAAGCGTATTAGTAAGTTGCTGTAAATAATGACACTTGAGGAAGAGAAATGGGTTAATTATTCTGTGTCGAACAAAGAAAAAGAAAGAATTTTGAACTAGTAGGAGATAGTTTCACGTTGAAGAAGCTATGCTGTTAGAGTGGACACTTGAGAGTCATGATTGAGGTAGTGAGGTACCAATCATTATGTATAATTGTAATGGCTGGAGTGTCAATGGATGGACATCCATCTAACAGAGACACTCATCCATTGAAAATGGTCTGTCCATATATTAGAGACAAACGTCCATGATTTTTGTTTTAATTGAAACTATAGACGTCTGTCTATAGTAAATGAATTATTGTCCATATAATATAGACGAGAGTCTATTGTTATTTTCGTATAGATGAGAGTCCATTTAAAATGAACGGCCGTTTAATAATCATGAATATTTGTCTATATTTGATGAACGGCCGTTCATTCGCAAAATAGTTGTTAATGTGCTACGTGACTGTGTCTGATTTAGGTAACATGTCGTTGGATGTAAACTTTTGGTGTCCACAACATTATTGTTGGTAGAATACCCTACTTGGTATATTTTATACAGTTATACAAAATGTATACTAGTTCAAAACTACTACTTTTTAATATAACAAATGAAGTGAATAAATAATGTAGTTATTCTTGATGCTTAATTACAAGCTTCCTAATCATTAGTCTACCAAATCAAATTAAAAATGGAATATTATCATAAACTACCCTTAAAGTTTGCGCTTTTATTAGGATTTGCCAATTCTATCGAGGATACCCCTTACAGTTCTAAAAGCAGATCACTAACACCCTTTTATCCTCATTCCATCAAATTGACATTATAATTAAATGGGTAAAGTATTATAATATTTCTTAATATGTTATTCCACAAGTGTCCAATTGAATAAATCTTTTAAAATTACAAAAGAGAATTAAAAATTAAAATAAAATTAAACAAAAAATGGAGTTAGGGCAAAGGGATATGAACGACATGGTTTTAAAAATTGTGAGGGGTAAGTATGATAAAACTTGACAAAGTTACGAGCAGTAGTAAATTCAGAAGCTTCTGTTAGGGTGGATCAAAATAAAAACTAATTGTATATTAATATTTTTGTTCATTAATATTTTTGTTAGGTTGGGTCAAAATCCAAAAATTGTATATATTAATATTATTTTTTTTTTTAAATTGAGGGTAGCCCAACAAGTGCGGGATCCACCCTTGGTTATGGGTAAGTATGATAAAACTTGACAAATTTACCACGAGAATGATATGCTTTTAAAACCATAAGGAATATCTTTAATAAAAATTGGTAAATGGGTACTTTATAATAATATCCCGTTTAAGTATTCCTTATCCAAGGTTTCGATACTTTTTTAGAGCTAAATATCCACCCCTTATGAGAAAATAAAATATAAATGGTGTAGTAAAGTAGTGTATTAAATACTCCTCGTCGAAGGTTTTTGATACTTTTTTAGGGGCAAAAGATAATCTAAAACGGTAAATGTAATTTTAAGGGCTACATAATACTTTTTCAAATATCCTGGGCGTGTTTCTACTTCAATATCTCTCAGATTGCAATCAATGCTGCAGTAATTATAAATTAGCATAAATAAGAAATATAAATTTATTAAGTGCATAAGTCAGGATGGCCGAGTGGTCTAAGGCGCCAGACTCAAGTTCTGGTCTTCGAAAGAGGGCGTGGGTTCAAATCCCACTTCTGACAATTTTTGTTTTTTTTTTTTTGTTTTTTTTGTTTTTAGGCTTTAGTGTTCCAGTTTGGATTATGAATAATTATGAATGGGCCTAGAAAAGTAGAGCAGGCCCAACCTTACCATACCGAAGTCCCGAAAGATTGATTCATGTTTGCCCTTTTGACGAAGTAGTGCTTAAAAACAGTAGGAGAAAAGAACAGAATCAACGGAACGGAGGTTGAAATGGCAGCCAACAGCAGAGACAGTAGAAGAAGAAAAATCTTGGAAAGAGGATCCGACCGCTTAGCTTTCATCAAGGGTCAGCTCCCTTCTCCTCCTCAACCACAATTCAATTACGACTCCAAAACAGAATCTCCTCAGCCGTTGATTTCCCACGAAACCCATCTCTCAGATCAAATCACCGGTACCCTTCTCTATCTCCCTCGTTCAATACAGTTTTGATTATAAAATATTATATTTATTACTGAAATTAGGCCAAATTTTGTTTCATTATGAACCCTACTAATTCTGTGATTGAATTTTGAGATTGTTAGTTAAATTGAATGGTGATGTATGTGGAAGATGTTTAAACTCATTGAAGCTGGCTTTGGTAGGAATTACTGATATAATGCTGAAAGCTTAAACCATAGTATAAAAATTAAGGAGATCGAATCCAAAACTGTTCATCCTCATCTAAGGGTCTGTCCAAATTCATTTTGTTGATTGAAATATTGGATTTTGCTGAATTTTATCTAATATAAGCGGATTAACATGATTAGTCAATTCAAAGCATCTTCTGTTAGAACTGGAAAACTTTTTATTCTTATTTGAGTTATGGGTTCTGTTATTATGCAGATTTTACTGATGGTGAGAATAAGGGTAAGAATGTTCTCTCTGGTTCTACGTTGCTAAAAGAGGATCCTGTTTTAGATGCTGGCCATACTAGTGCTCACCACAATGGAAGCAGTGAAGAGTCACCCTTGCCTCAACAGGGGACAAGCATTGAAGACTCACGAGCTCCTGCTTCGGAAGTTAATGGCGTAGTACAATCTTCTATTTTCTCATCAACTGGTGAAAGTGAATTTGTTTCTACTTCCAAAGAGGAGCAGCAGTTGGAACCACAGAGATGCCAGTCTAGATTGTTTACACCAAGTCAAATAAGTTCTGCCATATCTGCAACAGAACATATCCGCCTTTTTTGTTCTGTAGCAGTGGCCCTTTTAGTGGTTTTGTCATATGTTGGGTTTCCTCTACTAGGAAGCAACATCATAAAGAGCATCATAAGCTTTAGGCCTCTATATCTAGTTTTGCTGACAAATCTAACGATTGTGCTTTCACGACTTCTATTTGATAATCAAGGAGGGTTATGAAGGGCTATCAGAGGAGAAAATAATATTCCTTCGACTGATGCATATGGTTGGGCGGAGCAAGCAAGCAAGGCTTTGGAGGTAGGCTTGTTGGCGCAGAAGGTAATCAATGCTATATTCATGGATTGCAGTGTCTATTCTATTATTGTCATATGTGGACTCTGCTTTGTTTAGGATTTCAGCCAGCAGATATCCTTTTCACGTGTTTCAGAGTAGGGTGATACGTTTGTTGTAGGCCCTAGTTGCTAAATGATGTTTGCATAACTGGATTAATTTTTTTTCTTTATACTTTCTAAGCCATTTGAAAATTTTGTATCCAAAAGAACATATATGGGTTTGGAATAGATGTCACATTGTACTTAAGTAGGACAGTGGGCTCATGCTTGATGGTAGGGAGTGTAGTGTAGCTATTATTGTTCATTCAGCTAAGACAGAATAATGGCAGAAAATGTATAAACCCATTTAGCGAGTGCTGTCTTTGTCAAAAGTTGGGTGAGGATGTTCTGTTAACAGGTGCCAAAATAGAAAGTTATGTCTGTGTTGTGTGAGATCATCACATGAGGATGTGCATGCTCAGTTCTGAGAAGAACTTTCGAGATAGCAGCAGTCAAAGAAACGATTGGAATACATATTTACTAGTGATTTTGGCTTAGCACAATTAGCAGTTCAGCATGAGCATACATGAAAATTACACTACAACTCTGCTTTCTTCAAGAATTTAAACGGTGCCACAACTTTTGAGATACCCTTTTCTGACAAAAGATATAACGTCAGTTTCATTAAAGGAGCCTTATGTACAAACCAAAACCATGATCAATTATATTATTTTCATTTCATGCACAATAAAACATGTCTGAAAGTAAAACGGAGAGGAAATTGCAGAATTTGTAGAGCAGATAAAAACACTATGAAAGAAGAATAATTTGTTTTCTTTTTTATTCATTCCAGCAATTGTTGAAAATGGACAAATCCTAAGCATCCATTTAGCTGTGCAAGCTATCTGCTGTTTTTCATAAAGCATGGCACCAGAATTTCTGCAAAATTCAGATTTCCTTTCAAATTGGACATGGCTATAGGATACCACCTCAAGAAATAGAACAATTCTTTGGATCTTATGAATATTCATCCTGTCAGTGTAGAAATAAAGTTGTTGTTAACAGTTTCTTACCCCCTTTCTCTGGCCGAACTAGCTACCATTACAGTTGTTCTAAGAAAAGGAGATTGATGTGTTTAATCAAAGTGCCAGTTACATAACATTTCTCCCTGGTGTCTTTTCTGAGTTTAACACATTTATTCACTAGCATCCTCAGGCATAATATCAACAAGATATTTGGTTCTGTCCTGATGCAAAGCTAGCAATTCTAACAAACAGAAGATGTCTTCTGAAAATGGTTTTGTATCATCGCCGGATACAAATTCTTGTACCTCATTGTTGACCTCAATCAAACTACAACCTGGTGTTTTCTTAATGCTCTGACTTCTTATGAGTTTCCTCATTTTGGATACGGCCTCCCACTTTCCGAGGTCAGCATAAATATTAGAAAGCAGCACATAGTTTCCTGTGTCTTCTGGTTCAAGCTCCAGAAGGTGCTCCATTGCTATAACAGCAATCTCAAGATTGCTATGAGTTCTGCAAGAACTCAATAAAGAACCCCATGTCTTTGAATCAGGCTTCATTGGCATCTCCTCAATTATATCAAGCGCTTGCCTAAGGCGTCCTGCACGTCCAAGTAGATCAACCAAACAACCATAATGCTCAATTTTGGGCTCTATTTGATAATCTTTTCTCATAGAATCAAAGTACGATAATCCCTCATTCCAAAACCCTGCATGCGAACAAGCTGATAAAATACCTAAAAATGTTACACCATTAGGTTCCACATTTGCTCTCAGCATTTCCTGAAACAGTTGAATTGCTTCGCGAGCTTTCCCATGATTTGCTAGCCCTCCGATCATGGTACTCCACGAAATAACATCTTTCTCTAACATCAGCTCGAACAACTGCCTAGCTTGACTGATGCAACCACATTTCGCGTACATTTCAATAAGAGCATTACAGATACAAGTCTTCCTCAATAAGCCATTTCTATCACAATACATATGAATCCATTTCCCGAACTCAAGAGCCCCTAGTTGTGCACAGGCAGGCAGAACAGAAACAATACTTATATCATCAGGTTCAATACCAGCTGTTTGCATTTCCTGAAAAACATCCAATGCATCAGCATGACATCCCATATGCGAGTACCCCGAAATCATCGCAGTCCATGAGACAATAGTCCTATAGGGCATCTTATCAAACAGTGATCTTGCTTTCTTCATTTGACCCAATCTAACATGCCCAGAAATAAGTGTATTCCAAGAAATTACATCTCTCTCAGTCATTTGTTCGAATACTTTCTGTGCTTCAATTAAATCATCACACTTTGTGTACATGTCTATGAGTGCATTCTCTGTTATTGAATGTGACTTTGGTCCAAATTTACACACATGTGCATGAACTTGTTTCGCCAGTAAATAACACATAAGCCCAGCACATGATTTTATGAGAAATGGGAAAGTGAATTTGTCAGGCAAAATTGGGTTTTCAGCTCGCGAGTCTCTTAACATTTGCTTGTAAACATCAACCGCTAGGCCATACGTATGATTGTGTGTATAAGCCCTGATCATTGCGTTATAGAGAAACACATTTGGCTCATTCACCTGCTTAAAAAGCAAACTTGCATACTCTAAATCTCCTCCGTTATCACACACATCAACCATTTTCGTCACCAAGAAGTTGCTCTGTGTGAGAGAGTACTTCAATATCCCGCCATGGATTTTCTTCAATTCTATCACGTTTATACAGTTTTGTAACAGGGGTACAAAAAGATCTTCCAATTCTTTTATAGTCAACACACCAACTCTCGTGACCATTGATGACAATACAAAGTGAAAAAGTAAAATCTTTTGATAATCGATGAACCAAGTACCTTTTTTTGTATTAAGTGAGCGGCAGAGATTCGCCGAAATCTTGAGGTACTGTTCGAAGAACTTCTTAATTGACCTCGGCGTTCAAGTTCATGGAGCTGTAGTAAGGATGGGTATGTCTTTTGATTTGATGTTAAACAATGACCTTATAGATATGTATGCAAAATGCGGTAAAATGAAGCAAGCTTCTGTAGTGTTTGACAATATGCCTGAGAGAAATGTGGTTTCTTGGACAGCGCTTATGTGTGGATTTCTACAAAATGGCCATGCCAAGAAATCTTTGTCTATATTTTCTCTGATGGGATCTTCGAACGTTAAACCAAACGAATTTACTTTTTCGACTGGTATTAAAGCTAGTGGAGTTGAGAACAGTACAGAAAGTGGAAGGCAGATTCAAGGTATGTGTGTGAAAACCGGATTTGAAAGGAAATCTGTGGTGGGCAATTGCATCATTGACATGTATGCAAAATGTGGAAGAATTGATGAAGCAGTGTTGATGTTTAATACAATGCCTATTAAAATTCTCATTACTTGGAATGCGATGATAGCAGGTTATACGCTTGCTGGATACAGTGAGAAAGGTCTACTTTTGTTTCAAAAAATGCAAGAACAGGGGGAAGTTCCTGATGAGTTCACGTTTACAAGCACATTAAAGGCTTGTAATAATCTTGGTTCAGTTGGGGGAGGAACTCAAATTCATGGTTTCTTGATCACCAGTGGATTTCCATGTTCGGTTAAAACAACCATTGCAGGCGCTCTTGTTGATTTTTATGTGAAATGCGGGTTCTTATTAGAAGCTAGAAGAGTGTTTGACCGGATAGAGCAGAAGAATGTAATATCTTGGAGTTCACTGATTCTTGGTTATGCTCAAGATGGGAACTTAGCAGACGCCATGGACTTGTTTATACAACTAATAGACAGCAGCTTTCAAGTAGATGCTTTTGTTTTATCAAGCATAATGGGTGTTTTTGCTGACTTAGCTCTTGTGGAGCAAGGAAAGCAAATACATACATATGCGATCAAAGTCCCATCTGGTTTAGACATATCAGTATCCAATTCAATTGTGGATATGTATCTCAAATGTGGTCTAATAGATGAGGCAGCTAAACTTTTTAGTGAAATGCCTGCGCGCAATGTGGTTTCTTGGACAGTGATGATCACCGGTTATGGTAAGCATGGTCTTGGGAGAGAAGCAGTTAGTCTCTTCAACAAAATGCTATTAGAAAACATTGAGCCGGATGATGTAACTTACTTGGCTGTACTCACAGCCTGTAGCCATTCCGGGCTCGCTGAAGAAAGTGAAGTATACTTCTCAAGGTTGTGTCATGACTGGCGCATTAAACCTAGAGTAGAGCATTATTCATGTATGGTTGATTCATTAGGCCGAGCTGGACGCTTAGAAGAAGCAAAGAATCTCATTGAAAGCATGCCTCTTCAACCCAGTATAGGTATATGGCAGACATTGCTTAGTGCTTGTAGAGTACATGGAGACTTAGAATTGGGAAGAGAAGTAGGTGAAATTCTCCTAAAATTGGATAGTGAGAATGCAGTCAACTATGTTATGATGTCAAATATTCATGCTGATGCTGGCTATTGGAATGAGTGTGAGAGAATAAGAAAGTTGGTGAAGAGCAAGGGCTTAAAGAAAGTAGCAGGGCGTAGTTGGGTTGAGATTGACAAGGAAGTACATTTCTTTTATGGTGGAGATGACACGCATCCACTAACAGAGAAAATTCATCAAGTTTTGAAGGAAATGGAGAGGAGAGTGAAAGAAGAGTTGGGTTATGTTTATGGTGTGAAATTTGCATTGCGTGACGTAGAAGAGGAGTCCAAGGAAGAGAGTTTGAGAGTTCATAGTGAGAAATTAGCAATCGGGTTGGCATTGGCTTGTGGTGGTATGGATGAGCAGGCAGGAAGGGTGATTAGGGTTTTCAAGAACTTGAGAGTTTGTGGGGATTGTCATGAGTTCATCAAGGGTTTATCAAAGATCTTGAAAATGGTATTTTTGGTGAGAGATGCTAATAGATTTCATAAGTTTGAGGGTGGGCAATGTTCATGTAGAGATTATTGGTGATGCTGTTTAAGCAACTTATTTTTAGTGGAAGTTTGTGTTGCTCGCACATACATTTTGGTCTCTATGATATGGCATTGGAAGCTGAGAGGAACCTGCAAGTTTCACAGTTTTGCATTTTTCCAAAGACGAAATAACTCCAGTGTTACTGGTCTTAATACACTAAAGTTTCATCTTCTGGAGAAGGAAGTAAAGTTAATTTTTGAAGGAGACTTGTTACTTTTAGTTAGATGATTAATGCATGTTTCAATCACCAATGATTATAAATTATATGGATTAGAAAAGTTGATCCTATTTTACAGATCATATGCTGCCGACATAATAAAAGAAAAAAATAAAATCTTAGGCCAAATAGAATGTCATGGATTCAAATTTTTCTTGCTGAGCGTTTGTGCTTGACATGGGCATTTGAGAAGAGAGCAAATCACCCACCCACCAATGTTTTTTTTTTTTTTAAAGCAATTTTTTTGTTTCCGTAAATAATTGACAGGGAGTTAGTATCGCAAGTAATCTATTTGGTTGTTTTGGCTCCGCAAGAATTTACAATATCAAGTTGCCCCGTAAGCTCAAGACAAGATAATCGCAAGTTCCCTCACACGAGGCTGCAGAGATTTTTCATTAAGCCGACATTTATACAAAAGTTACACTGTACACATTAGAAACTTGAAATTCATGGTTTTAGTCTTTCATTTAAAGACTAACCATAAAATTGCTTTGCGGGGGTGCTGCTTTTGTTAACTTGGACCCCTAAAAAAGGGATGGTTGAGTGCTTGTCGAGCAGTGAGACGTTCAGATGGGTCGAATTTCAACAAACCATGCAACAAGTCAATGAATGTAGATCTTGAGCTATCTACATGTAGTGATACCATGTTCTGCACAAAACAATGACAAGTTTGAATTCCCCATCTGGACATCTCTACAAAGAAACAGAGCCTAGCACCAATTTCTTATATAAAGAAAAAGAAGAAAACCTTCAGATTATCAAGCTTTCTCACAGCTCTAATACTCTCCCTTGAAACTGCTCCTTCAGGCCAATTAAGTCTAGACCCTCTCCTGAAATACTTTTCTGATCCCCTACTGCATATAAAACCAAAATGGACAGAATTTTTTAATGACATCTTTGATCAGAGGTCTGGAATACATTTCCCAATCTATTTCCACTTGTTAAATACATTTTTTCAGTAGCTTTTGCAAACACACAACTGGGACACTTATCAAGTAAGTCTATCAATGAAAATCATAGGAATTTTCCAGATCTATCAACTATCCCAAAATTCACAGGGAATTTTACCTGGCCCTTTGAATCATATGCTCTGGAATAGGTCCCAATACCCTTTCCATCATTGCCAAATGCTCCAAGTTTTCATGTGTTTGAAATAATGCTCCACCCTGACACAAAATTTTCACAGCTTAAGAACCTTTCAATATTCCAACCAGGCTAGCTATATCTGAAATATGCAGGACTAACCGTGCATAGCTCAATTAGTATACAACCAACACTCCACATATCACATGGATAAGACCAACCTAGCCCTGCAACAAATGTATAAATGAATGCAAGTTAGCAAAAAGGATATTAACATAAAATTGTAGAATCATGAACCAAACAGAGATAAGAAGCATTAAATACAAATTATCAATTAACAATAACAAAAGCACATAATCAATATGTACTACTCAAACATATCCACCAAATACATGAAGCCCTAAAATTATTATTTGGTGACAGACAAAAGCAATAGAATTTTCCCAGGCTTGCAGTAGCAGTCCAACATATATAATTAAAATGTGTGGCCCTAATGCCTCAGTGAAAATCACAACATCAATTTATTTTGCTGAAAAAATTAATAACATTTTTCACTAATTTAAAGGGTTGGCTTTACAGCTTTTTTCTACATACAAACATTGTACAAATCAAGATTCTAATCACAGAAGGGAAACTTTATCATAGAGTTAAGTGTTTAGGGTAAATAGAATTAATTTCATAAAGTTCCCCATCACAATATGTACTTCATTGAAACTAATAAACTTGAAGAGTCCAACAACATTACAGGCAGTTTATATGACAATTTAAATAAAGGTGCATGCAGCCTTCTGAACTTTGTGCAGCCATCTTCCTTCAATTTTCTTTTGATGTTTTTCCAAAAATTAACATATTATATATTACTAAGTACATCTCTTCCATCTATACCTGAAAGGAAAAGGCATCGTAGAACCAACAAACAATTCTTCTGTATGCTAGGATTAGAACACAACACATATGAAAGCAAAAATTGATGAAAGTGCATTTTATATGCCAACACAGTAACTAGTTACCTAGTATAACCTCAGGGGCTCTGTAATGCCTTGTGGACACAATGGAGCTATGATTCTGATTATCAAAAGCAGTACTACCAAAATCAATCAGCTTAATTGTACTTGACTTTGGCAAGCACCTGAAAGACATTTCATCTGAAGAACTCCTCTGTACCATATTCCAAGAATTTTTTTACATTATAACTAAGTCTGTACCCAAATCTAAAATGGCATTACTTTTCAATTCTAAAAGGCCAAATACCTTGTAGCCAGGAAGCTTTATATATTCAGAAGAAACAAGAAGAATATTTTCTGGCTTCAGGTCAGTGTGGATTAAGCGTAAATCATGCATATCTGTTGGATAAGATAAAGCATAGAAAAATTGTCAAACAAAAGGGAAAATGAAAAATGCACTGCTACCCTGGACAAACAAAACAGGTCAAGAAAACGAAATGGGTGATTGGTTGGAAAAGATAAAAGAAAATTATAAGACTTAAGCCAAGTACAATGCACACACATGCTACAGATTCCAAAAGCTGACGTCCAAATTCCCGAACAAGATCCACAGGAAATGGGCCGTATTTATTTCTCTTTAGAAAATCAAATAAACTTGGTCCAAGCTTCTCAAATACCTGGTAACACCATTAAAATGCATTCAAACGAAGCTTTCTGTTTAGTTTCCATTTTCATAAATGAAGTCTATATGAACAAATTAAAATTTTAAGTACCAAACTCATATCAAAAACTTAGTCATCCAAAAAAAATATGGATATCATCAATCAGTCAAGCCTCTACAAGAGAAACACCACAGAGTAAGGATGAACAAGAAGTACATTTATTTAGGTAAAACATCATTCACTATTAATTGAATAAAGCAAAAGCAACATGAACGAGAGATTGCACATCTTATTATAGTTTGCAGCTGTAAAAAACAATAGAATGCAAATTCTGGATAGAAGCTTCACTGGAATACTTACTATACAAATATGATTGCGATAATCAAACCAATTTCGTATCTGCACACAACTGCATAAAAAAATCAGCACACAGGACCATAAGACACATTGTAAGACAACATTAGAAACACTTGAACATGCTAAAACACATAACACATGTACCCTGAGCTTCCTTTATCATTCTTGGCAAGATGTTGAAGAACATCAATTTCAATCATTGCAGCATCACGATATTTGCGTATGCTTCTAACAACCTTGATTGCCACATACTCTCGTGTTTGACGATCCCAACATTCCAAAACTCGGCCAAATGTGCCTACAACACTAGCAAGTTGCTGAATGGGACAAGCACAATCACAAAAATACAAGAGCTTGTACACAGCAGAGCACTTGACAGCTAACCTTCACCCATCTTGCTAAGTATTTTATCTACAAAATATTAGTGGATTTATCAGTTTCACTTCACAATCTCAACCTGGCTCTTCCATAATTCAATGATATCGATAGGCAAACAAAAATTAAACCAACTGAACAAACTAATGCGCCATGATGTGATTGACAACTAAATTGAAAAAAAAAAAAAATAATAAGTAAACTCACATCTAGGAGTGAGATTTTCGCCGAGATTGAAGACGTAATGGCCCTCACGATCATCGTCCCTTCGAGGCGGCGAAACATGCCGGGGCCTGGCCGCACCATCGTGGCCCACCACAAGAGCCCGTTGCGCCTATAAAAACCATGCCGAATCCACGTCAGATTAGCAAAACCCGCACTTAATTTGATAGCTCATTCAATTTTATTTAACCATAGAGCTTTTTTCTTGTTTTGATTTCCGTCAAATCTCTCCACTTGTGAACCAACCTCTGGTTGTGATGGCGCAACGTCCCACGTCAGCCGACGCCGTTTCTTTATTCGCTCCGTCTCCGTCTCCATCTTCTCTACTATGTCTTATGTAACTTAACCTATTTATCTGCAACAAAAAACTCTTAACAAAATTTTATCGTCAGAAGCAGATGTTGGAGATACAAAGGGATGATTGGTCCGAGGGATTTGAGACTAGGGTTTCCCTATAATATGTGCAAATTTTATTTTGCAAGAATTTAACGATTGTCTGTTTCGCGATTCATTATGTATCGTACTCCGCAGATTTAGCCGTCGCTTTACACGTTCATAATGTAGTCCTACTCATGGAATGGGCCTGGCTTTCGTAAAGTAACGATTGTATTGGGTTAACTTTGGACCTGTATATATGTCCAGTTGTCCACTAGACAACCTTTCAGACAAATTAAACTTTTTTTTTTTTGGGTGATGGGGTGTTCAAGCCAGTTTACGCGTACATCAATTAATCTTTTAAAATCTTAAAACTATCGATCAGATAAAAGCTCTAGTGGCTACCCTTATTAGCAACCGTGGAGAGACTCGAACTTATGACCTTTTGAGTAATATATTCAAAAGTCTCTATCGAACCACTCAGTCATCCAACGATAATTAACAAGTTAAGCTCAATTTGGTTACTTGTGATAATTTTGGCTATAGATCATAGAATTTTATATACAAATAAATACCATTAAAACAACCTATTGTACAATAAATCCATATTGATTCACACCACGTGTCCCAAAGCTATGTTGTCATCTGGATTACGTGTCACTCTATAAGAGGGTTATTCATTTATAAGTCTACTAAGAATTACTTCATTGATAAGTCTCAAATTGTGCTGTCAATCCTTTTATCCTAATTGAGAGAGACTTATTCATAATTTGCACAAATTGCACTTATATTCAGAAAAAGCAAAGAAAACAATTCAAAAAAATCAACGAAGGATTTGCACCAAGCGTCACCAAGCATCCAAACCACTGGACGTAAGATTTACACAAAGCATCTGAATCATTTTAAAAAATCTTTTTCTTATGCTATTGTTTGATTTCTTATTTATCCATCAATTCAACATCAAAATCATGGATCTTATATAAACTCTTTCGTAAATTCCACCAAATATTCTAATTATTTATCGTTGGTACAAATTTCTGCATGAACACATCCATTAAAATAAAAAGCTATCCAACCAATGAGTCCTTGCCTTATCGAATCAGAATGATAACTAGACGTAGCAACTAGCAACATCATGACCTCACTATGACTCTATTTCAACTCACCACTCGTCAGTTGACTTGTTCCTTCACCAATCACCATACAAAACCGTAGCCCACAGTTTTGCCCAATACACAAGCGTTGGGGGGACGCGACCACCACGAGCCCTCTATAAATAGTACCACACACGCCCACTTCACCTAACTATCACACGGCACGTTGCGCACTACGCTACGCAGTATACTTGCTACACATACTGACAGAAGGAAAAAAAAAAATGCAATCTCTGCAAGAGAAAGCCTCTGAATGGAGCGGAGTTGACGCGGCCAACGCCTTCGCTATTGACGATACCAATCTGTTTCAGAAACTAGGCCTCCAAACCTTCATTAATCTCTCTACCAATTTCTATAACAGGTATGTTTGATGATTACAAAAGAGGGACATTGATTTTAACTCTTGACTTTTTGTTTTGATTCGATGTCGTATTTGGTTGATGCAGGGTTTTTGACGATGATGAAGAATGGTTTAGATCAATTTTCGCCGGCTCGAAAAAGGAAGAAGCAATTCAAAATCAATACGAATTTTTTGTGCAGAGAATGGGAGGGCCTCCTCTGTATTCTCAGAGAAAAGGTCAGCATTTAGCAACTTTACTAATTTTTTTTTTTTTTTTTTTAATTTTATTGTTATTGCTAGAACGGTATTGAGTTTCTGAAATTAATTATTTCTGTTTAAAGTTTGAAATAGTCTGTGTATGGTTTATACTCAATGTAATGAAATGATTGTTTAGCCTTTCATTGGTTGGATTACGAGATTTAAGGCTCTCAGAACAACCAGTTAATGAGTTAAAATTAGCTTGGGAGAACCTTATGTATTGTTGATTTCTAATGACTTATGATGGGAACATGTTTTCCTTGGCCTCTGCTTGCAGCATTTTTTTTTTTTTTTTAAATTTTTATCTTCTATCACTTTTAGCTTTCTCTGTGTTATCTATTCTTTTCTCAATGAAATACAGTGTCGTGTCAACTTAATTTCTTTCTAGTTTTTGTTCATTTCAATTAAGATTGAATTAACAGCCTTTAAGACTGTTCAGCTATATCTCTGGATGAAATAAATGCCCTCTAGGTTGTCTTTGTTTTTGCTTCTTGTTGAGATCTGCTAGTGTTCAGCACTGGCTGCTTCCATGATGATTCCTAGCAAGTACAATAAATCCACAACATCCAGTTAATTCATACTGCTCTCTTTTTTGGTGGATCGTTCCACCAAACCCACAAGGGTTTCCTTTGGTTTTACCATAGCTGGTTTATCTGGAAATATAGGTACCCTTATGTTTCTACCATGGCATAAATTTTTTGTCATTGCACATCCTCCTAGCGAAAGGTATTAATTTGTACAGTCTTTCCATTATCCAATCAGATCCAATCTATTAGGTTGTAGAGCTATTTACTTGATTAGAGCCTTTTTTAGAGCATCTTTAACGGAGGGATAAATAATCAATTCTGAAAGCATTTACTGTCAATCTCTCTCTGATATGATCCTACCAGATTCAGAAGGAAAAATTTGGATTAGGATCTCACTTTCCATCCAAATATGGGTCTCACGGTGCTGCACTTATCCTATTTTTAGACAGCCTTGTTTCTTCAAAAGAGTTACAACATGCTCACTTTTTTCTATGCTGTATTTGTTGCCTGAGTTAAAGCTTTTGGACAGCAACCTAGTGAGATTTGAGGTGTCAGTGATGGCCTCTAATTCCATGCAATTTTCTTCTCATGCAAAAATCGGTGTTGCCTAATACAACCTTGGAATCTTTTTAATGATATTGTGCTCTGCTTGTTTATCTAAACACAATGATATAACATATTTACCATTGTTTCCCTTGGCCTTTACAAAAACAAATAGTAAAATTTACAACTATAAGCCCCCAGTAGTTTTATTTATTTAATTTAATTTTTTTGTACTAGTTGACAATTTCTGTTTAAGCAATAAGATTTTTTATTTTTTTACTTTTATAATTGGCAGGCCACCCTGCACTAATTGGACGCCACCGACCATTCCCTGTCACGCATCAAGCTGCCGAGAGGTGGTTACATCACATGCAAAATGCATTGGACACCACCCCAGATATTGATGCTGACTCAAAAATCAAGATGATGAATTTTTTCAGGTTCAAATTCTCCCAAATTTATTTCTGTTTCTCGTCAACTCTCATTTCTGCTATATATTTTGTTTCCCTTTTTCAAACCTTGAAAGATTGTGCAAATCCCTTGTTTTTCAGGCACACTGCATTCTTTCTTGTGGCTGGTGATGAGTTAAAGAATCAAAACCATCAACCTCGGTGCAAGCACGAGGCCAGCGAATCAGCTGCTTCATAAAAAAACCATTAACAAGATTGCCACACTCCTTTGTTGCGACAAATGAGGGGATTAGTACTATTCATTAAACCTTTATACTGATGTAAAAGAAAACTTTCTCATAACTTTCTCATAGCTTTTCATCAATAAAAATGAAAAATTTTAATTTCATTTATTTATGTGTTGATGTGAAACTTGTGTTTTGTCCATTTTCTTGTTTTGCATCTTTTAGTTTCTTAGAAGTTGTTGGGTGGGACACAAAAAGTGCCATAATCACAAACACTCTAATTTGCAGTTGAGTAATGTTGGTTCATGATTCAATCTCATAATCCCCTATGTGATAGTTTGTAATTGGTCAACTCGTAAATAGGTAGATGGGATCCATAATAAATAAGTGAGATTTATTTGCGAGTTGACCAATTATAAGCTGTCAGTCGGGAGTTGTGAAAGAAGGTTATGAATTGGGTTGTGGACCTAGCATTACTGTTTGCGTTCTACTTCAATGGTTTATAGTCATGAATTATGGAGTCATTTGGTGAGCTATTGCAGAATAAACATATAGTATTTTCATGAATTTGCATCTTGTATGTGCTCTTTGGTTTTATGAATTTTTCATATCTTTAAGGTGTGAGGGATAATAGTCCATTTATGTCATAAACAGGGAAGTTGATCTGATTCTTTGAGTAGTGCAGTAAACATATTATTTTAATTGGCACAAATCTATAACAATTCAAATCACTTAAAAAAAAATGTGATTTTACATTCTAATGATATTATCCCTCTGTTGAAGACCCGAAGGAGGATGAAAACATGTGGGCGGCATGATTGTTTCAAAGTGATCTAAAAAACGATTGACTTGATAGATTCAAAGTAGGTGAAACTGAAAACTCAACGCTGTCAAATGGTTTTATCATTTTAGATACTGAATTTTTCATGCGACTAATTTTCTGCGATTTTGCGATAAAATTTAGCTTTAAATGGAGAAACCAAATGGGCACGGCATGGGCGCTAGCTCCCTTCACATGTAAAGAACAAATGCAACCAGATGATCAGTCCAGCCGAAACTGCTGAAAACAAGTCTATTTCGAATTCAACTGAAGAATCATTTGGACCAGTTCTGAGCAGGCTCAAATTGAATGTAGTATGAAAACGTGAGTTTGAGATCAATTTGATAAAATTATACACCCTGTTCAAACTTGTAGATAAACTGTTTCATGTGAAAAAAAGTAGTTGCCCCCACATCCATTGGGGTCTTTAAAATAAGAATTGTAAAATGAAGGGATATATGATCAAGGCAGTACCATTATTATAAAAAAACAGGAGGAGAATCTCTACGCATCATTTATAAAATCTACTAAGTGATGCCCATCATGCTTAAGATGAACAAGTTTGATCAAGTCACGTGAATATCTTAATGCAAAATCATCAACAATCGAAAATTGCAAAGTTTCAACGGCCTCTCCATTATTTTTGGTTGTTACAGCAAGAATTTTAAAGTGTAATAATCCCAAATGATTCTAGCAATCTTCAAAATTTTGAATTCAAAGTTCATGTTCTTAATTTGTTGGCGGCATATGGGATTGGCTCCATCTTTTGATATGACCCCATTACGTCTCATCAAATTCTATGTTATATAAAAGTGAAGAAGCAAATTCAGATTTGGGAAGACATGGAAGCATGCCTGAAACAAAATGTTTAAATTGTATAAAGTATACAAAATATAATTATTGATATTATTGCTGCGAGATTCTTTTTGCTTTTTTCATCATGGTGTCTTCCACTATTGAACAGTAAAAATTACTTAAAATGAGGCTTTTGAGTTTTGAGGATGAAAAAAAGTTGAAAACGTTCAAGGATTTTTTTTTTTTTGTACTCTTGTGTTTTACTTTGCATTGAGATTATAAACTAAAATTAAGCCCATACAATTTACTGAGGGTAAAATTGAAGAATTAAGGTGGGTCGACTCCTATTCAATAAGACCTTGTTGAATAGGAGGATTACCCTCTCTTATAAACTAGTAGCTTGAGTGTGCTAATCGGTGTGAGACTCCAACACTCCCCACGGTCAAACCCATATGTTGGGTATGCCTGTTGACGGAGGTAGTTGTTGGCTCTAACTCCTCACTCGCTGGTCAAACACTCAGCTCAACTGAACCTGGGCTCTGATACCACCCAATAAGGCCTGTTGAATAGGAGGGTTATTTCTTTTTATAAACTAGTAGGTTTGAGCATGCTTAGTCGGTGTGAGACTCTAATAAAAACAACAAGTAAGAGAAGAAAAAGAGAAAATTAACCATGGTAAAGAGTAAAAAGAGTTTTCCAAGCTCTTGGTTTGAGTCCCCTTGAACACTAATAGGAGTGGATACTGAGGTATCCAATCGGACTTTTTGTCCCAAAAGATTAGTAGGTACACATAAACTGTCCAGACATCCGATTATTTAAAAAAAAAAAAAAAAATCCAGGAACGATTATGAATTAGCATTTGAACATTGATATGTGCTGGCTCAATGTGTTTGCATGTATTTTAAGACCCTGAAACTTTTGATTGCTGGAGGGAAAAGATTAGGAAGAGAACTATTTTGTAATATAAACAGTTAAAGAGTTGAAATGGGTTCTTGAGATGAAACCAAAAAAATAAAATACATCATTTAATCCAAGAAGTTGAAGTTGTTGAATGAAGCCCTTGAAGGATTAGCATACCGAGCTGAAAAAGAGCGATGAAGATTATCAGGTTCTGCCCATCCCGTTCCTTGATCAAAATTCTGGGAGTATTCATCAGGGTCATAAGACGCCTGCAATGTAACAGGATAATTAAAAACTTTCTTCTTTTCTCCTCTTATTTTCTTCCAAATGCTTCTCCATCTTGAGTGTGAGTCCTCCTTGTATTTGTGATGGCTGTAACTCCGGCCTAAATGGATGGTTTCGCAGACCGCGCCGCCCGAATTTCGCCACATTTTGATTCCCATAAAATAGATAGGGAGAGATCTTTGTGCAGTTTACAGTCTAGAATCCGAAGAGGTTTATATAAATTAATGTAACATGTGTTTATGATGTATCTGAATATATAGAAATGTTATAAAGTCTTGGCTTGGTTCTGACTCCTGGATGGCTACAAAAATTGAACTTTGGCTTGGCTTGTAAAAGTAGGAAAAGATCTGGCAGATGTTTACATGCAGAAAATGACGCCATTAGTTTATAACAATTTGTGAGAACTGTGGCTTAGGAGCTCAAAGCCATTGCAGCAGCCAGGTAGAATGAGTGTAGATGAGGACCATGCCATGCCAGCAAGGATTTGGCGAATATAGTTTTGTAGTCAAACTTGTGACAAACAGCCGAAAGGGTCTTACTTTGCTAGCCGCGTACATAACTGTTTTGAATATGAATATTAGGATAGGGGAAGAAAAGGAGAATGTATTATTAAATATTTGATATAAATTAAAGTTAGGCAGGAAGTTTCAAATGAAAATATGGTTAACATAATAAATATGATAAATTTAAAATATATTTTCACCTAATTAACATATGATTATGTTGGAGTTAACTAACTTTATGGCATCAAAAAAACTATCTGAATAGAGCTCAATCAACTTTATGAAGATGAGAAATATCCCTTTTTTTTTTTTTTTTTTTTTTTGGTGATTGAGGTGTCCAGACCTCAATTAATCTCCTAAATCCTAAAGTTAACGACCAAACAAACCTCCCATGACCACCTCTGTCAACTTCATGAAGATTGGAAATAGACATTTTTTTTTTCGATGACTGGAGCATCCGAACTAATTTGTGCACACCTCAACTAATCCCGAAGCCTTAAAGTTAACGGTCGAATAAACCTCTAATGATCACTCCTATTAGCAACTAAGACGAATCAAACTCAAGATCTCTTGAATAATACTCTAAGAGATCTATTTAATCACTGGCCACCCAAGGGTGGTCATGGGAATAGACATTGATTACACATTTAGTGAAGAATCTCAAACAATTTTGATGCTAATTCAGTACCCATAAGCATAACAAAGTGAATTATAAAAGAGAGGAGAGAGTGGAGCAGTATAACGTTGCCTGCATTTTTCATTTGAATCATCACAAAATCCAACTAGCATATGGCCAAAATTAATACAAGAGCAAAATTTCTCCACGCTAGAACAAGGATTGATAGATATGCATACCCATGAAGATTACAAACGTTTCATACTAAAACTACAGCTGACCAAGGTTTAACTTAGACAGAATTACTTAAATAACAGAGCTGAATTAGTGTGCAAAACCACCATTGCTATTCTGTTACTGGGTAAGGGATCTCAATCTTTCATAAGCTTCGGAACAGATATGAGTATAGTCTGACAGAGCACGGAACAGCTCAGGCAAGCGAATCTTAAGATTCCCTAGAGACTTTTCTCTGACTTGAAGACAATGTCTATTGTGATCTTCAACTTCCTCATCCAACCTCTTCTTCAAGCTCTCAACCACAAATTGCCTCTCCATAACAGCATCCTTGGCATTTGCATCTTCACCCTTATCTGCTTCTGATTCACCGGATGTGTTTCTCTTCTGGTACTTGTGGTACCATTCCTCAAATGCTTGGCTCTTTCGAATATATTCTTTCCTGGTTTCTTCACACTTTTCCTTCAGCTTCATCTCTTCCTCCTGATGAAGCATTATGGTCTTTATCACAGCAGCAAAGGAAGAAATTGCAGATTTGGCTAGCTCATCTGGAAGCTTTTCAAGATTATCGTTCCATGAAAGAAGGAGGACTTGGATTGGGGGATTTGGGGGTCTTGGTGGGGATGAGACTCTCTCTTTTAAGCTGCTTTCAATGGGGATGAGATTTAACTTTAACCAGCTGTTCAGAAATTGGATATACTGTTTTTTATGGTTCACAAGCTTTTCAAACTGTGAGTGCCATTGTTGAACACTACTATACAGTTGTTTAGTGCGATCATAATGCTGCTTAGTTGTTTCCTTGGGAGCATTCGTAACATCAAGGGACTTGAGGTCTGTAACAATCTCCAGCTGGCTGTCATGATGTTCACTCATAGTTTTCCACATTTTGAACATCCTGCAGACAAGGTTTTAAACATTTATGGTTCCCATTCTGGTAAGTGCAAAAGTATAGCAACGGTTTATATCAGAACAGAGGAAATGAGAATTCATGGGCCAGCAACACTGGAAGAAACAGATAAAGTTATCAATCAACCACAGACATAAGATTTAAATGATAAGGGTAATGAATGAGATGCAAGAAAACTGTTACTGGTCAGGCAATTATTTAGTATACTAAACATTAAACAATGATCAAAATATTATGCAAAGCAAGGAACCAATCTGTATTTGGAAAATAAAAAATAAAAATTCATTAGAAAATATCACAGGGTTTTCAAGAACCACATAAAGCATCAGAATTTGGAACCTTAATGCACGCCATATATGGTCAAAAAAATTAAGAGGAAACCATAATGGAGCAGGCCGGTAATTGCAATGCCCAATAAGTTTTCAAAAATCTAAACTCACCCATCAACAAGAGTAACAAGTTTTGGGTACAACTCCTCATCACGTAAACGATTTACTTCTGTAACTGTCGAATCCATAGACTGCATGTCAACTATATATCTTGTGTGCAAATGAGCCACAGCTGCTTTTGTTTTTTCCAATGTTTCAGTAGCAGCTCCACGTTTCTTGTGCTTATTCAGCACAGAAACCTTCCTCTGATACTCCATCTTCATCAGCTCACCTTGCTATCGACATGAACAAAACTTCACTTAAAACAGGGGCACTAAAATTCTATACGCAGAAGAAGAAAAGAATTAATTCTTGGCAAACATCCTTTTAGGAGCAATACTCATTGCAATCATTCTAGCATGGGAACCAGAATTTCTATTTCTAGATTTTTATAGAATAGAATCACTACATTTACTGCTAATGGGTATTGACAAACCAATAAAAAAGAATTGATGCAATGTACCTTAACTTCTTCATAAAGTTTCTTTTCCCATGCTAACATCTTATCCAAAACATTAGCAAGAGTTTCAGATTCTTCTGAATCCACTTCATCCTTCCTACCTTCACCATTGGAAATACCTCTAAAGGACTTATTCCATGTAATAACCCGCATGACCCTCGCAGAATGATCAACAAACGCTGTAATAAGTCAAGCACACAAGTTAAGTCACAACAGAGTAAGCACTTTGTTTAACAAATAATAAAATTCTCTCCATGTAAGAATTAACCGTCATCAATAAGGATTAGATATTATTATTGAACGAGAATTCATCAGATTCCTTGCACATGGTTGTTCCTTTATCATCATCATAAAGCAAACTGTAAAATTTTATTTAAAGTTCACTTGGACCGCAGTTGACAAAACATGATCTTGGCTTTTAAAAATCCAAAAAAGGCACAAGAATAGATCAGATTCAAGATAGAAGTCAGATCCTAAGCAGAATAATTTAAAAAAGTGACATAAAAGACAAGATGCAAACGCAAAGCCCCCATTCATTCACATTAAAAAAAAAAAAAAAAGATATAAACCCACTTAACATTATATAATTTAGCTGGATCTATAACTACTTTTTTTATACCAAAATTCACTTAAACATGAATCCAAAAAGAAAACAGATGAAAAGTTGAATCTTAAAAAAAAATAAAAAAGATGTATTATTTACCTCGGTTGTCAGCAAAATTAGAGTGGTAATGAACCTTGGTGGCCTCAAGCATGTTGGAAATCTCATGAGTGGACTGTGAAGCCTTCAAGAAATGATCATCAATCTGGTTCAAAATATGCATCAAGTTCACCACAGCTTTCCTACTACTGAACTCTGGAGGAGCCGTTTTTGCATGCTCAATCACCTTGTCTTCAGCTTTTTCGAGCTCCTTACCATTAACATGAACACTAACATTCATATTATTGTTACTAATACTATTATTAATATTACTAATATTATTATTATTATTATCTTCATTACCAACACCAACATTATGATTATGACTACTATTATTATGGTTATTTTCCCCCATTTTTACTGAACTATTATTCATATGATGATGCTCCTCTGTATCCAAGCTACTTGTTCCAGCCAAGTCCTCGTCCACCCTGAAGAAATAATCCCAGGCAGCGCTCGGTCCGGACGTAATCGCCGGAGTTCTCGGCGATGTCGTTGCTGACGACATCATCTGTCCGTGGGACCCACCTCCACCCATGTTTAGATGTTTTTTGTTCTTAAGTTTGTCGCCGTTGTTTCCACGCGCTTCCACCTCGTCTTCTTCGTCGTCGTCATCATCTTCGTCCTCTTCTTCTTCGTCGTCTTCAGTAATGGTGACGTGATCGATTTCGTGAGCGTGTTTTCTAGGGATCGAGGGCAAGCTAACGGCGCGCTTGATGGGACTGGGGGAGAAGTTGGGAAGCGGCGGAGGAGGAGGCGGGAGGCGGTCAATGGAGGACGGAGGCGGCGGGGGAGGGGGAGGAGGAGGAGGAGGAGGAGGTGTGTTTTCCACCGGCTGGTGTGGCTCTTGGTTGTCTTCAGATTCGCCGTGGGCGTAGTCACTCAAGGCGGCGCCAACATTTTTGAGAGAAACGGCGTAGCCAGAGAAGCCGGCGGCGAAGGCGTTGCGAGCTATTACGGCTTCTTTCATTAAGTTCCTGCGGTCTTTACAGCGCGAGACTGACTCTTCATTGTCTATCCTAGACTGCGTGCACCCCATTGTGCGTTGTACTTTTAACAAAGTGTGTGTTGATTGTTCTTTGGAAAGAAGAAGCTTATGGTTTCCACATTTAGAGAGTTAAAAGAAACAAAAAAAAAAAAAAAAAGATGAAGAGGAAAAGGATGGGTTTTGAAGAGTAGGGAGTTGCAGAGAAGAGAGAGAGAGAGAGAGAGTTTCTGCAAAGAGCAAAAGCATGAAAAGAGGGAGAGTGTTGCCAAGTTAGTACAGAGCGGTGCTCAGAGTGTTTCGTTGTACTCGTTGAGTGTAGGCACATCACTCTACTCGCTTCAATTAAGTAAGAAGTGTCCTTATCAAATAATTTTTAAAATAACGGTCACATTTCCTGAGGCGCAACAACGTCGTTTTTGCTTTTTCCTATCTTTGACTCTGTAAATTGGAGGGTTCAGATTGTTGTTCATCTCTATGAAGGCAGATTTGATGGATAAAACTTTATAAAGTGAAAAAACAAAAAGAAAACCCACCTGGGGTAAATTTGTATGCAGATGATAACCTAACCTTGATATAATGTGTGTAAGATTTTATTATTATGGACCACTCCAAAGAAATAGAACAATAGGTAAAATAATTGCTACATAAAAGACAGAAAAGAAAAACACTTTATATGTTATATGTGTGAATTGGGTATTGCGTGTTTTGTTGAAAAATATATACTTCTTTTCACGGTGATGGATGGTAAGTTGTAGTTGTTTTTTGTGGTTCTAATCTTCAAACTATATATTTAGTTGTGTCATTATCGCTATTGTTATTATCTCTGTTTTTTAAGTAAAAAGAAGTTGGCCATTATATCAACTACCGGGCTAAAAAGTGGTCGACGAGTGGTTAAAACTTTGAAAATCCTGACTTTTGGTATAAAGACAGAGATCCATATAATTTCTGAGACAAATATTATCACAATAGTCTTTGATGTTAAATAGTTTAATGGAACTACAGGAACTTTGCATACTTAAACCAAAGGTTAGGAGACGTCAATAAATTATCCCCGGGGCACTTACAGAATTTCTTAGTTTTAGACTTTTAGTTGTAGAAAGATATATTTGAGTCCACTGCCCACCGTATTAAAATGTGCATAAAATTTGTTTATTTGGATAGTGAGGCAAAACATCCCAAGTTAACCTCAAGGGATTAGTCAGTCAGTCAAAGATGTTTGCTCATTTTCTTGAGTCCTTAGGTTCAAACTTTGAAATCATCTACCATAATAACATTGTAGTTTATTTGATCTTTTAAGCTTGTAGAGTATTCAATGGACCATGAGGATTAGTTGATGTATATCAAGTCGACCCGAACACCACGATTACCTCAAAAAAAAAAAAAAAAAAATCTCAAGTATTGTAATACTAAAATTCAATTCCTTATACTGGCAATAACGGATAAAGACTACTGAACAAATGCTTAAGCTTGCATGAGTAGAGATACGCACGAGGCAATTCCTGACCCTGTCCCTAATCCCCTAGGAGATTCTCCGTCCCTACTATGAGGATGACAGGGAACCCCATCCCCACCCCGTAGTACAAGGATTTTGGGGGGAAAATTCCCATAAGGTTTTTTTTTTGGCCTCATTCCCTGTTTTGAAACCTCTATACTTGAGCTTAAGGGTGAAATCGAATCGAGTCGAGTTAAGAATCTGACTACTTGAACTCAACTCGGATGCTCTAATACTGAGTTCAAGTGCAAACTCGAGCCTGGTCGAACCTAGGGAATGGAGATCGAACTCGAACTCGAACTCGGTACCTTAAATGGGTACTCAAACTCGAGTCCAAGCTTGGTTAATGGAATCATGCCGTAAAGATGAAAAAAAAAGATCAAGGACAATGGTCATGGTCGTTTTTCTGTGAGGGCAAAATCGTTGGAACTTAGGGGGTTTAGGTAAATAGAGGTGGACATTGCCATGGCAACCATGGTAAACTAAATAAAAAAAATGAGAGAAGAAAGAATGAAGGGAGAAAAAAAAAAAAGGAAGAAGGAATCTAGAGAAAAATGAATAAAGAAGAAGAAATGGGATGAAGAAAAGGGACAAAAGAGAGAAAGAAGAGATAAATATAAAAATATATATTTCTTGAAAGAAGGGATATATAAATAGCTCGGCTTAACTCGACTTGTGAGCTAGACAAGCCGAGTACCTAAGAGTTCGAACTCGACTCACTTGTTGAGTCAAATTGCTCGAGCTCGAAGTTTTCTCAAGCCAAGCCCGAACCGCTCGCGAGCAGCTTGGCTCGACTAACACCCCTACTTGAGTTGTGTGCAATCTGTTGGGTTGGCCTTGCATGGGTGATTGGTTGCTGATGTGGTGGATGGGTAGGGACCTTCTTCGAACAGGTGGTGAGGTAGGTTTGGGGGAGTGCAATGGCAAGAGGGCTATGGGTGGTGACCGACGATAATGGGAGACTTCGATCAACAATCCAAGCAACCAACACAATTCCAAAAACAAACCACCAAGCTACAACACAAACCCACTCTCCAACCAACTGCAATCACACGATTGAGTGGGTTGGGCAACTGACTCTAGGGGAAGGTTGCAAGGTGGAGTCAGAGATTGTGACGGTGGGCAAAGGCGACGTTGGCAACAGTAGTCGTGCACGACGCGACAGGTGATTTGTGCAAGCACACGCTCAATCGTTGCACCTCCGATGGCTATGGGCTATGAACATGGGTAAGGAATGATGAGAGGGCTTTAATGGTGGTTGAGGGGGCTTTAATGGTGGTCGAGGTGGCTGATAGCAAGGTACAATGACTTGCTAAAGGTCATGCGACGCAAAGGAAACGAGATTTGGGTGTGAAGAGATACTTCTGTGATAAAATTTAACATATTCAACATTATTTACCGGGGCAGGGCAAGGAGACCTCTATCCCCATCCCCACAGGGATAGGGAATTTCTGGTCCCCATCCCCCTATTTTTGGGGGAATTTTTGCCCTATTCGAGGCAAGGAGGGTCAAAGGCCCATCCCTATGCATGAGGGCAACAAAAATGTTACCACATCTATGCATTCCAATCATATAATGGCCAAGATATGAGATCAATTACACCGTTAGGGCAAGAGCTAAAATACTCTAGCTTTGATGGCCACGGACGAAGGAAATTTATCCAAGTAAACTGTGACTAAAAAAGATAGCCATATATACAAATTAACTTTAACACAATTCATTTACATGTCCCACATCACACCTAAAACCCATCCCTTAACATATGCACATGCCCGGGCAAAATTTTGAGTGGTTTAGGAGCTCTGCACTGGCTGTCTCTGTCCCATCACTTCTGCCAAAAAAAAAAAAAATCACGCTAGTTGAGTGAAATAAACATCAGCTTTGTCAAACACCAATATTACGAAACAATATCAAAATGCATGTGTGCATGTGAATGTTTGATAACACGAGCTTTTTTTTCAATACCCAGAGATCGCAAATTTTTCAAGGTCCACCGAGTATTAAATCAAAGACAAGTTCGAGACTATATCATTGATAACAAATAAACTTGTGAATATAATTATAGTGAGGGGCAGACATAAGAAAATTGAATCCCTGACCTCTTGGAACCAAGGGTCTTAACCACTCGAACTCATCCAAAACCTTGGGGTTGGATCATAATTTAATTCTCTTAACACTAAGATTAACATTTCATTGTATGGCATACTCTAATGCTTATGATGGTCAAGGATTCGAAATTCGTAGTGTGTTTTAAGGAATTTTCCGTCAAAGAATTACAAATACAACACAGACTCACATACAGACAAGCATGCACCAATCATGCACATAAGATCAAAATATAATAAGGCTAAGTTATCAATCATACCAACTTTTCTTAAGAGATTTGTAGTGAAATCAGAAAGCAACTTAACATATAGACAACTTGTTGACAAGAAAGTGGGACAAGATTATTACCAGTATATTTATCAGATGGCTGTAACCTGTCAGCAGGAAAACTATCACCTCAGTTGTGTGCTTCAAAAGTAGGAAAAGGCTTTTGTCCTAATTCAGTTTGGATGACCAAAGATGAGCTGCTGCACAATAGCAGCGAAAGCTTCATATGACAATTCACAAAAGTCAAGAAATCGGATATCTCAAGGTGTGTTAAAGTACTCACGAAGAAGAGGAAATGAAAAAGCACACTGGTCATTTACGCTTGGGCTTGAACTTGGCCTTGAGTTTTCTCAGCTCCCGACCTTGTTGCTAATAAAGAATAAAACATCCAATTATATTATTATAGGAGTAAAAACTAGCAATACCTTAAAACTCCACACAATACTAAATTTCAAAAAGGAGGTATTATATACCTCATGCAACTTTCTCCAAGCATAGTCTGATCTTTCTTGTTGCAAGGACCACTCCATGGCCATATCATATTCCAGTGTGTTAGGCTGAGAACAATGTGAAGTGGACACAGCTTCTCTCTGAGAAAGAAGAACAAACAGAAACCAAATTCATCAGGGATAAAAAGAAAAAGTTGCATGCAATTGTGTCCCAGCACACATGCATGTGTGAAAGAGGGAGAATAATATTTACCATTTCCCGTTGCATCTGAAGTTTAAGTTTATCAATAACAAGATGGCCAAAGAATGTCGACTGCTTTCCCGTAAAGCAAGGAGTTCGAAAGCAGCCCAAAAGAGGCCTGCAATTAGAACATACAAAAACACACAATAGAATATTTATTGAGCACTCTATAAAGCATGTAGCAAGTTTTGAATAAAGTAAAAAGACCATTTGGACAACTAATTCTTAATATTAAAATGATCATATATCAAATGTCAGTTATAATAAAAGACTGGAAACATGAGACTGTAGAGGTCTTGAGTCAATAAAGTTCATCAAAATTAACCATCCAACATTGTTCAAACTTAAATACTTCAAAATCATTACAATTGGACAATTTTTTTATTTGAACAACGTGAATGTTGATTTTATTTTTACTTAAAGAAGCTTATCATGATACTAGCAAAGTGTAATCACATTTCACTACTAAACAAGATAGTATAACTAAATTCAGTATAAGACCTAAAGATCACTACTAGATCCACTTTATAATCCAAAATTACTAGAATAATGACTATAACAGATTATAGTGAACCTCACAACAGTCCATATCAGATCAAACCATAATTTTTTACCTGTAAGGTAAGAACTCAGATAATGATTTTTTATTTGACTTCTAAATTGGCACTCTCTTTTTCTCCTGTCTATCTGAATCATTCTCCAACTTCTTTTTCTTTTGAGCTCCTAACTACTCTCAATATGATAAATAACCCATAAACTTCCTTTATATATTTCCCTTCTAGCATTCTATTTCATGAGAGCATGCTTTCCCATAAAAAATTCAATATTTAGGGATCAACCTGCTGTCATCCTTTTTCTTTGATCTTGTACAACAACTTGAAATATCACTTTTAACAGACTAAAATTGAACTATGTTTGCTCTAAAAATACAAGACGCGGAATAAATAAAATATCTAATTCCAAGATAACCTATATCTTATGGAAAAATAAAATCTTTTATCCTATTGTCCGCACCATGCCCTCAGGATGAAGGAAATTTACCTCAAATTTCAATCTCCATTTCCATTTTCAATTTGCTTCAATACAAATGGCATTAAAATGAACCCTCACCAAATACTGGAAACATATCTAAACCACTAATTCCTCATTAAAGATTTGTTCATCAAATTGTGGAGGCTCATCATTATCATCAAACCAAAATTTAAAGTAATTGTTAAGGCTATCCTTACTATGGCTTATGGATTTTGTAGGAGCTGGATTTGAAATAAAGGATTGGACCTACTACAAACAAGCAGACTTGGGTAAAGATAGGGTTATCCAAGAAAAATAAAAACAAAACGATCCATAAGGAAAAAGAGAAAGGACATTTGCTAAAGTGGCCGGAAGGACCCCAAGAAAACTGCAAAAGTGTGACGTTGGAAACGGCAAATGTAACTACCATTTCAAGAGTTTTCCTCCAAGATCTTAAAGAGTATAAAAAGAGGTTATACCGTATAAATTGTATTTAATTCATTCGATTAATAGGAATTCTCTTGTTTTCAAGAATTCTCTCAATTCTCCCCAAACTTTCCCACTTTCTCATGCTTTCTTGCGTTCCAAACACTCTTATTACATCAATTTCAACTCTAAAAAACAATCGAAAAATTAGATTTATTCACATTTGAATCAAGTACGGACATATGTATTTGAGTCATCTTCTTATAGATGTTGCAACAATTTAACAGTATCTATTAGTTTGGTCTCATTTTGACAGTAATCTCTTATTTCTCATACTAATCTTGTAGGAGGAACTTGTTTTCAAAATGACAATCTTGCCCACATTAATTTTCTAAAGAGTGTTCGATAAAGAAAGATGGAGACTGATTTGAAAGGTTTGTAGATCGGAGGAATTTTGGAAGTGCGTATGGAAGGATACTTATTAATTTTAGCTTTGATACCAATTATTAGAAACTTGACCCGCGGAATGACCCGACCAGGCCACTCAGTCTCAAGTCCAGTGGTTCGACCAGTTTGACCCACCGGTCAAACTAATGTTCAAAGGTTTAAAATCCAACAAAAATCGACCTAAAAATTACATATAAGTCCCTATAAGTTTGAAATCTTGCAAAAATACTCCAAACACCACCGTCGGCATCAGCAAATAAATCCTATTTCCAGCGACAATAACACTCCCCATCACCACGAAAACACTCCTTCAACCTCCTGATCAAAACGCATCCCACCCCTACCCCGTTAGCCTCCCCAATCGCCCACAACAGAGGGCTTTTTTCGACGACTTATTTATGCGATTTCTGGTTGATTCAATTTCCGGAAATCACCTCCGTTGCCACTATTCCACTCATCTGCCATTCCTCTTCAAAAGCCCTAACATTCCAACATTTAATTGTTCATGGATTGACATCTTAATTTCTAGGATTTTGAATGAATAGGAAAATTTGTAGCCTGACTCGGTGAAGGCTCCGAGTCTTGATTGAACTTGTTCAACCGGTTGGGCCAGGCCGGGTTCCTAATCACTATTTGATACAAATACTAATGCAGTCGAAGTAGAGAATTTCAAGACCCCAAAAATGTTGTAAACATTGAAAAATGAAAATAAAGGAACACTCCTTTATTATAATCAAATGCTAAGAATTCGCCAATTCACTCAAGCTAATATTAACCGAATAAAATTTCAATAATCTTGTAAAAAAAGCTCCAAATTTCCTATCTATGATAAAGGCCGAAAACAAAGATATGCTAAAGTTAAACGAGATAAAATTAATCCCAATTTTATTATCTGCTATTGAGATTCCTAATTCATAATGGTGATATGTAAAGTAAAGGATTAACTTCACCCACCCCAGAGAGATCAATGCATCTCGAACACCTTGACAATTTTCAATAACTATTAAATATCCTTAAAATTCTTGAACAGTGCATGAGATTATTGAAACCCCTTTATAAAAGTATCAAAAATTTTGCGACATAGGATATTAATAGTTTTCAACAATCGTTGGGAGAATTAAGACTTATTGATCTCTCAGGGTGGGTGGATGAAATTACCCAAAAATTAATAAAATATCTAATCCCAAAAAAAATCTTTCATCAAATTAATAAAATTCTTTTATCATTTAAATCGCCTACAACAAAATCAAGTAGTAGTTTAAATTTGAAAATCTCATAAAATGTCTAATTTTAGTCAACACCAAGCTCGACTTTAAATATGGATGAAGCCCAAATAGGTGTGAATGAGCCATATAGGTTAAATGATGATAACCAAGACCCAAGAGAAATATGGGGACTCAAATAGCCACCCTAAATAATGTCATTGGCTACATAAGCAGAATATTAGCCAAAGAAATATAAGGTCATCCTCATGAATATTCAAAACCACACGAATTTGCCTAAGATGTACAAGTTAGAACATTACATTTTTTTTAGCTTAGAAAAAAAAGTTTAGAAAGTATTGCAAGAATGGAAAAGATGTTACAATACATGTGGAACAACAAATTGCTCAAATTATTGAAAGGAAGTGTGCAACGCGTAATGCCAAATGACATACAAGGGTAAGATAGTTGAAATATATGTGTGCAAATTGATTCTCATGAATTAAGTAAATAGTTGACCTATCAACTAATGGATTGAGCTTTTCATGCCACCTAAATGACTATGCCTATCAACATAGTTATATACAATATCATATCCTAAATTAGGTCGATTCAAATAGGGAATGTCTAAATTAGATTGAAATAACACTAAGAAACTCCCCTAAAGTTAAGTTGATAAACGTACTCTAATTAGTTAAGAAGCTGTCAAAACCCACCTTATGAGGGAGATCCCAGACAAATTGAAAGGTAGATCTTCAACATACTTCAGAAAAGGGAAATAATGGTAGCTCTACGAAAACTACAAATTTGATACTTTAAAATGTTCATGAACAAAGTAGAACAACAAAGAAAGATCGTCAAGCCGAATTTAATACAATTACAATTGAATGATTCGAGTTGCACGCATACCTCCCATTTGATAGCAATAAGCACCCCTTATCTAATTTTGTAACAACCATCTCTGCCGCTTCTCTTGTTTTGAATATAACATAAGCTTGACCTACAACATGAACAAAACTTCTAGCTTAACTGATTGATTTCACGAACAATGTAACCAATAAGGTCATCTTCCAAAACGCTTTTAAAACAACAAGACACCAGCCTCGATATCTTGGTGTTAAAGGTTGTCTTAAGTGGGAAAATGATAGATATTACCATAGACTGAGTTACAAGTGAATATAGATTACATGTGGAATTCAAATTACGAACTCTGAGCAAGGAGGATGAATTGATGGCTTGCTATGTAGACTTAATATATCAATTGATAACTAAAAATAATACCAATCAATTGATAACTAAAAATAATACCAACAAGGGTACAATAGTATCAGCATTACAACACTGGAAATGATACCTTCAATGACATAAACACCTTCAATCTCAAAGATCAAAACTACTGTGTCGTTGAACTCCATAAACCAACACTTAATACATGTTCTTTTCTAATCTGAAAACCTTTTACCATCAAAAGCCAAGCCAAGCCAAGCCAGCTAATCAATGTTTTAATAATCAACCCAAGGTGAAACCCGGCAAAGTTGCCGAGTCCTGGTTTGACTGGTTAACTGGCCAGTCAAACTGGGAGACAAAACTTTTAAAATTCAGCAAATACACCCCTAAAAAGTATGTTAAGTCACTATAGGTTTGAAATTTAACAAGCACACCCCAAATACAAATCAGCTGACGACTGGTTGGCGGTAGCGACAACCCAAATGCAATCTTAATCGTCCCTTGAGCTCATTCCTCCCGACGTCGGTGTCGGCATTCCAGGCCAGATCTTACCAATGCCGACACCGGCATCGGCATCAACAACCCCATCACCCCGAAAATACTCTCCTCTTCCTCTCGACCCAACTCCGTTACCCTCGCCGATCGCTGGCAAAAGTCGGTTGTTGCCGCTGCCAGTTTTTTTTCGGAAATCAACTTCGTCGCCACCATTGCACTCACCAGCACTTTCTCTTCAAAAGCCCCAACATCCCAACCTTCAATTGTTCGTCGATCATCATCCAAAATTTTAGGGTTTTTGGTGAATAGGGAAAATGTTAACCCTGCCTAGTAAAGCTCCTAGGTCCCCATTAAACCGGCAGGCCAAGCCAGATTTTAAAACAGTGCAACTAATAAAAACAAGCTCTTCTTTTAAATGATTCATCCTTCCCAATAAACCATTTATATCACCACGACAACACATAATTACTAAATCTTTGAAAAGATAGCAAAATATCACCTCCTGACCTCGATTAATTCTTGGAAACTCTAGTAACGATGTTGTCATCTTTTTGTCTTTAAGTAGTTCCAACTATTCAAAGAGACATCTATCCCCAAAATACAAGAGTAGAGGTAAACTTACAAGAGGACTTCTATTTTCCATACACTAGAATGTTAGGGTTTATTTGAATCACAAGCTACAAACATAGACTTCAAGTGTAGTATCCCACATAGTAAAAGTTAATTCAATAAAAACCATATCTACTATAACTTCAAAGCTAACCCTCTAGATAAATATTATTATATTCCTCATAGCCTTTAATACAAGTATTCAAATTCCCAACTTGATAGAAATCATAGTTCTACATCTTTGAACAACACAAAAATATAAATCAGGGATTATCTTGCAACACATTACACAAAATCTCCTTAATTTTGCCCAATTCTAATGTAATAATGCACCGTCTAAAAATCTTCAACCTTATTTTATCCACTATTCATTCAAGCCTGATATTTATATAACACTTGGGATCCATTATAAACATATATTTTGTCATCAACTTCAAATGCTATAACAAAATAATGAGAATATGCTATCACCCTTGAAAAAATAATAAGAGTTATCTTTTATTTCAACCATGTAAACTATTTAAGTTTTCTTGAAACCATTCTCATAATGGAGAAGGAAGCCAAAATTCCCTTTTCTACAGTTTTATCCTCACACATAAACTACATGTTTGTAAAGCAATTCAAAAATCATAAGGAGAAGGCTTGAATTTCACAAAGATGCCAAAAGAGCAACCAACAAATATTTCACCTAAACTTGAATTAATATTGGAGGTCCCAACCTTTGCTAATTTCCAACAAATTCCTCACCTAGACCAAGGACTAACATTTTGCCACCAATTGCTCCAAAGGAAAAATAATAGCCTGCAATTTACCCTTAAAAACAACAACATTCCATCCTTATATCCTAATTGCCTAGCAGTAAAGCTTCACAATTGGAACTAAACTTAATGTTTACAACTACAATAAAGTGCCATCGCTTTAGAATTGCATCAAAAACCCATGTTATTAGTGTTTTCCCTACTAACGCATCAACTAAACTCAAAGTGTTAATGGACTGATTTATTATACGTCACTAGTTACTTATAAGAATGCAAGTCTCTAAGTCTAGCTACATTGTAAAAATGACAAATTTGAATCCTCTAAACAAGCACAAGTACTTTGGCCTTGGATTGTTTTGCTAGTGAGGAAAAAAACATGAAATTGGCAAGAAATGAGATAAACCTAAAAACGTTTTCTAACTACTGAGATTGTCGGGTTTAAGAGTAACCCCNTAGGTAGTTCCAACTATTCAAAGAGACATCTATCCCAAAAATACAAGACTAAAGGTAAACTTACAAGAGGACTTCTATTTTCCATACACTAGAACGTTAGGGTTTATTTGAATCACAAGCTACAAACATAGACTTCAAGTGTAGTATCCCACATAGTAAAAGTTAATTCAATAAAAACCATATCTACTATAACTTCAAAGCTAACCCTCTAGATAAATATTATTATATTCCTCATAGCCTTTAATACAAGTATTCAAATTCCCAACTTGATAGAAATCATAGTTCTACATCTTTGAACAACACAAAAATATAAATCAGGGATTATCTTGCAACACATTACACAAAATCTCCTTAATTTTGCCCAATTCTAATGTAATAATGCACCGTCTAAAAATCTTCAACCTTATTTTATCCACTATTCATTCAAGCCTGATATTTATATAACACTTGGGATCCATTATAAACATATATTTTGTCATCAACTTCAAATGCTATAACAAAATAATGAGAATATGCTATCACCCTTGAAAAAATAATAAGAGTTATCTTTTATTTCAACCATGTAAACTATTTAAGTTTTCTTGAAACCATTCTCATAATGGAGAAGGAAGCCAAAATTCCCTTTTCTACAGTTTTATCCTCACACATAAACTACATGTTTGTAAAGCAATTCAAAAATCATAAGGAGAAGGCTTGAATTTCACAAAGATGCCAAAAGAGCAACCAACAAATATTTCACCTAAACTTGAATTAATATTGGAGGTCCCAACCTTTGCTAATTTCCAACAAATTCCTCACCTAGACCAAGGACTAACATTTTGCCACCAATTGCTCCAAAGGAAAAATAATAGCCTGCAATTTACCCTTAAAAACAACAACATTCCATCCTTATATCCTAATTGCCTAGCAGTAAAGCTTCACAATTGGAACTAAACTTAATGTTTACAACTACAATAAAGTGCCATCGCTTTAGAATTGCATCAAAAACCCATGTTATTAGTGTTTTCCCTACTAACGCATCAACTAAACTCAAAGTGTTAATGGACTGATTTATTATACGTCACTAGTTACTTATAAGAATGCAAGTCTCTAAGTCTAGCTACATTGTAAAAATGACAAATTTGAATCCTCTAAACAAGCACAAGTACTTTGGCCTTGGATTGTTTTGCTAGTGAGGAAAAAAACATGAAATTGGCAAGAAATGAGATAAACCTAAAAACGTTTTCTAACTACTGAGATTGTCGGGTTTAAGAGTAACCCCCAATTTAAATCCCAGTAACCATGTAAAGAAGGTCAAGCGATTTCTAGTTATTTAATAATTAAAAAAAAAAAAAAAAGGAAAGAAAGAAAGAAAAGGAAAAGATAGGTGTTCTTAAAGGGAATAAGCAGCATCTCTTCCAAAGGACGCAAACAAGAATTTTAACAACACGAGAGGCCACTTCTCAAAACACAACAACCTCTTGTTTCAACCTACATAACCTTGAGTTACCCATGAAACAAAAAGAAAGCTATAAAGAAAGAAGATAGGAAGTCCAAGGATTGCAATTGGTGGTAAAAGCCTTTAGTTTCAATTGAAGGGTCAACATTTCAAATCCCCTAAAAGTCACCTTCTTCAGATATCACATCCTGCATGTTTTCTGGCAACCAGGGATGAAGGATCTAAGTACCCTTCGATTTAGATATTGAAGAACACAAAGACAAGGTCAAATTTTTTAGTATCTAACCAAAGAAAAAAAAATTGAAAGCGAGGGAAGAGAAAGACTTCCATTGTTGAAACATGTTGATCCAAGAAAGGTAGGAGAGATCAATTCCAAGGATTTGACTCAGCCTTCATGGGAGCTCCATTCAGAGTTTGAAGAATCAGAAAAATAGACCTTTCTAATGGGATTAGAGCAATTCCAGAATTAGCAATGCTTGAACCATAAGAAGTACTAGAACAAGAAGGTTCTTGCACTAGATCTTCAAAATTACTCAACGTGAACTGCTAGAATCACAAAGTTCTAACAGGGTTCAAGTAGATCCTACTGCTTGAACAACAAGAGTTGTAGAACCATAGGGTGGACATTCAATTTCAACTCAAAATGTGGCTATTTGGGCTAATTTCCAAAAATAAAAATGTTTTTCGTTAATAAATTTTTTTTGGTAAAAGTTTATTAAAATGAAATTAATTATACCAATGGATAGAAGAAACAAACATTAGTTTCACGACTCCACTAAAAAAAACTCCGCCAAAAAGGTCTAAAAACATTTTTAAGAAGACACAACAATTACCCAATCCTTTTGAATGAAGAGAAAAGTAACCCTCTCAATTGCTTTGCAAAAGATGCCCACTGAAAAGCAAAAATATGAAGTCTTTCCCATAACAGCTCCAAGTTCACATTCTTATCTTNAAGAAAAAAAAGGAAAGAAAGAAAGAAAAGGAAAAGATAGGTGTTCTTAAAGGGAATAAGCAGCATCTCTTCCAAAGGACGCAAACAAGAATTTTAACAACACGAGAGGCCACTTCTCAAAACACAACAACCTCTTGTTTCAACCTACATAACCTTGAGTTACCCATGAAACAAAAAGAAAGCTATAAAGAAAGAAGATAGGAAGTCCAAGGATTGCAATTGGTGGTAAAAGCCTTTAGTTTCAATTGAAGGGTCAACATTTCAAATCCCCTAAAAGTCACCTTCTTCAGATATCACATCCTGCATGTTTTCTGGCAACCAGGGATGAAGGATCTAAGTACCCTTCGATTTAGATATTGAAGAACACAAAGACAAGGTCAAATTTTTTAGTATCTAACCAAAGAAAAAAAAATTGAAAGCGAGGGAAGAGAAAGACTTCCATTGTTGAAACATGTTGATCCAAGAAAGGTAGGAGAGATCAATTCCAAGGATTTGACTCAGCCTTCATGGGAGCTCCATTCAGAGTTTGAAGAATCAGAAAAATAGACCTTTCTAATGGGATTAGAGCAATTCCAGAATTAGCAATGCTTGAACCATAAGAAGTACTAGAACAAGAAGGTTCTTGCACTAGATCTTCAAAATTACTCAACGTGAACTGCTAGAATCACAAAGTTCTAACAGGGTTCAAGTAGATCCTACTGCTTGAACAACAAGAGTTGTAGAACCATAGGGTGGACATTCAATTTCAACTCAAAATGTGGCTATTTGGGCTAATTTCCAAAAATAAAAATGTTTTTCGTTAATAAATTTTTTTTGGTAAAAGTTTATTAAAATGAAATTAATTATACCAATGGATAGAAGAAACAAACATTAGTTTCACGACTCCACTAAAAAAAACTCCGCCAAAAAGGTCTAAAAACATTTTCAAGAAGACACAACAATTACCCAATCCTTTTGAGTGAAGAGAAAAGAAACCCTCTCAATTGCTTTGCAAAAGATGCCCACTGGAAAGCAAAAATATGAAGTCCTTCCCATAACAGCTCCAAGTTCACATTCTTATCTTCGTCCAAAAAAAAAAAAAAAATCCTCTCTATCCAAATAACTTAAATTGCCACCAAAATAAAGTATATCCAAAGTATTATAGCTTTAAGACAACTTAAAAATAACTTTTTTTAGGACACCCAAACAAAAAGCAATTTTTTAATCATTCGTAAGTTATTTCTCAACGATATTAAAAAATAATTTGAAAAGTGTTTCTTATATTAAAAAAGCTCTTTTAACCACATTGGTAGGTCCATGATATTTTCCCTTTACTTCTTTAATACCAACTATCACTCGGCATAACTGCGATAATATGAAGGTTAAAGTTAGTCTAGCAAGGCAACAGTGAGAGGACAACAAATAATGTGAATGGTCATCGAAATTTAAAGTTCATGTTCATTTTTTTCATCCACTTAAATTGGGAAGAAAACTTTGTATAACACTCAACTTTTGGTTATTGTTCTGATTAATAAGAAATGCTTTAAAGGCATGTCCATGGTATTTCTCAAATGATATTAGTTCAAGTAGTAGGCCAACATATGATACATAAGGTTCCGTTGTATATCCCAAAAATAGCTCAAGTTTTTGTGGACATTTCTTTTAATAAGAAATCAGGTTTTTCTATGCAAATTATTCACCTTCAATAACTACCCTTACTAGTTTCATATAAAATATGACACAAATCATAAAGACTGAGGGACTAGAAACCTGTGTAACTTTTTTGTAGTTTTCCATCACCATCTATCTTGTAGCTTAGAAGAGGGAGAATATATATATATATACAGATATATATAAACTATAATTTCTTTCATAATGTCAGGAGAATTATAGTTTTATTCCATACCAGAGTGTGGTGAAGAAAAAAAAAGTTGTGGAACCATCTTTGCTGAGCAATTTTCCTTGAAGGCATGCCAAATTATGTCCTGATATACAATATACAAATTCTTAAAATGCACCCAAGAAAAAAAGATAGGGTAAAGCATAGAAGCAATATAAGTGATCAACTGATCATCATAACTGAAAAACAAAACAATATAAACACAACAAGTGGAGTTACCCACTACATTACCAAGAAATTGGATCAACAGGCATTGTATTTGTTGTATTTTATACCATAAATGCATCACCTTTTCTCAATATTGCATCATAAATCATTAAAAACTGAAAACCTATAAGTAAGAAAAAGTAAAAATCATATTTTCCATAATGATTACTACCTCCACCTCTGTTGATGTGTAAGATGGGTCCAAATTCTCAAGCAAGACAAGCGTTCCTTGATCATGTGCACGCCGCATTTTTTCTTCCCATGGCTGGCAATAGTATGGAAGAAGTTTCACAAATTAGTCTACAATTATGTTACTTCTCTTCCCCATTTGAGGGTGTATTCATATTCTTCTAAAGCAGATACTAATATTAGTAACCCTTACAACTTTTTTACTGCTCTTCAGATCCAATAGGAAACAGAGTAAAATAAAGCAAAATGAATAATTAAAAGCATTGAATAGGAGAGAAAAAACACTTACCAGTTCTTTAAACCATTTGCTTCTATCCTGTCATCATGCAAATAAACAAGAATTACCAAATCAAAAACAATAACACAATTATATTATGGTAATCAGCAATACCTTGCATTTTCAAAGATCTAAATGAACACGATACTGTATCTAGAACAAGGAAATAAGCTAGACCTATATATTGGCTGAACACTCATCCCATGTTTACATTTTTCCCTTCTTTCATTTTCTCAACCTTCACTTAGTATTGAGTGCTTATTATCCAAATATTTGCTTTAAATGCCTTAAAATATAAATTGACCCAGAAACACAATTTTGTTTAGATAAGTTTTGAGAATGACAAAAATATAAGAAGAAATTATCCAAAAACTCAATTGTTTTGACCAATGTGTTTTTTGTTTTTTAGTCAATGTCTAAATAACTCTTAATATTTAAATGTTCTTAATGTCAATCATGAATATGCTTTTTTAACACTCGAAGACATCTTTATCTGAGCATAACAGCTTTTTTCATTTATTTTATTCAATAAGGGGCGTGATGTTTTTTTTCCTTCGTTTCATGAAAATTTTTATGTCACCATTATCACTCTTAACACCAGCACAAGCACCAACACAAACACCAGCAGCACCACCATAAAGACCAAGACCCCATCACCACAACACAATCAGTAGTGTAGTCATTATTTTATTATTAACAATTATTTTTAATATGTAAATTATACAGGAATATTGATATTTATAAGAATAAATATGTGAAAATGCCAGTTTTAAGATATTTCAACAATATTAAAAAAAGTTAACTAAGGGATGACAATCTTGAGGTGGCAAACATGAAAATTAGTTCCCTGAACCCTGAAAATACCCAAAAAAAGAAATTTGGCCAGGGCCAAGGCTGAGGCCAGGGAGTCTCTGAAAATGTCCAAGTTTCCCCACCCCTGAGTTACAAACTCGATTTTATGACTTAGAATCTAAGTAGTTAATAGTGGAGAGGTCACAAGGAGTGTAGCTAGTCATAAACAGAGTGCAATTCACAGCTAAAGAAAAGTAAACGAAGTTTGTTGGCTGGTTGTGTTCATTAAAATGTTAGAAGGGCAGCTAAGAACTCCAAGTGTTTAATGTCAATAACATTTTATTTCATTACTATATATATAAAATAAGCAGGCCATATTACTCTGCCTAATTAAACCACAACAAAATGCTAGTTCAATTGATCTGAGGGACATTGATCCAAATTGTTTGGTCCTAAGATTGTCAAAACTCATTAACAAACTACAAGGCCCACTGGACCTTAAACTAAAATATGAGAAGATTCAATTGTCCCTAAGCCCATGGCAAGTCAGTATAACAGATCCAGCCCAACAAGCCAAGTAAGCCCCCGTACCGCCCAACGGGTAAAATGCCATCTCAAGATTTAACGTATATTAAAAAAAAAAAAAAAAAAAAAAAAATTCCTGGTCTACATCTTTATATATTTTCTATTCAAACTTTAGATAGAAAAGTAAACATCACCTAAGTATGGCATGAATTTGCAATCTTACCAAAATAACTGGTTATATTATAAAGAAAAGAGAGTTGATAGAAAACTAGTAGTGAATTTTATTATTCTGATTCAAAGTTTTAAGATAATTTTACATATTATAAAAACTTACAATAATACATGGTACATACATTTATCAAAAGCACGGCTGGTTATGCAACAATCATTAAAAGTTTCCAATTGGGTAACATTTATAAGCATATGATGTCAATTTCATGGTTTACCTACGATCTCTAAATTGTTTTGAAGCAGTAATTGGCACAAACATATTTCAATAAAAATTTGATATAAACAAAATGACAACAGTAAGAGTGAGAGTATATCTTTGAAGACTAAAAGAATATCGTCTTTTAACATTCAAATTATTTCATGTTATAAAACTATAAAAAATAAAATCAACCATATCTGTGATACTTATTTTGAAACAAATATTAAAAAATGAATGTTCTTCTGTCCAACTTTATCTGTATTACAATATTCATATACTACTTCTATCTTTAAAGACCAAAATCACCACTGTAAGCCCTCCATTCAATGACAAGACCAAATCAATTTATAAATATCTATAAGCTAATTAACATTTAACAGTAACACAAATAACCGGCATTATGAAAAAAAGATATTCCTAGCAACAGCACTCACCGATTTGGTCGTCGAGTAACCTCCCATGCTTGGGCATCCTTTTATTTCCTACGTTTGAAGGTTGCATCGAAGATGCTTTGGTCAAATTGCACTAGTAGGTTTTAGAAGCTTTGCATCACCTTTGGTTATTGGAAGGACCTTTTTCTATCCCACAATAAGCCTTTGCTGTTGCAAGTTTAAGCTTAGATTTATCTTCATTTTGGGTAGCAGGTACCATATCCTTTGCATCAGTCCCATCAAAATCAAAGCGTAACTTCTGTGCACCATCTTGTACTTATCATCAAATATTTCACAGAACCATCCAGCTCATTTTTTTCGAGGCCATAATCCAATTCACTAGGATCCTTAGTAGAGGTTACTTTTGTTTAAATTCAATCTCACTAATCCTACCACTTTTAGTCTCTTTCTTTTCAAATTTTGTACTGGTCTTGTCACTTTCCCGTGTATCATCAGTTCTAGTCGTTTTGCCATTGTAACACTACTCCAGATGCAACCTTTTCTCCAAGCAAGATCTTTGTCCAGCCAATGAAACTTTTGGATCTGCACTTTCTTCAAACTTAGATATCAAGCCGGCTTGTAATGGAAATATTTTCTGGTTTTGTAGCATTTGCCATTTCACTGCAATCTATGCCTACAGAAGAGGCAGCTTTTTTCCAAGTGAGGTTTCTGTTTAACCAGTGCAGCGTTCAACAATGATGCATCTCTTTTATTTTCATTTTATCCTTTCACCTGGCTCTAAATCTACACTAGAAGTTGGCTTTTCTAAAAGAGAAGACTTTTGTTTAACTAAAGAAGCATTCACATTTCATTGGCAAGGTATCATAGAGTACCCTCTGCTTCTTCAGTTACATGTTTTTCTGGCACCTCTTGCTCGGCTGAAATCACTACTTCCACTGCTACAGCGACATCTTCTTTTCTGAAACAAGTTTCAGATCACCACTAGATTTTTGAGAATCCAGTCGGTTAAATATAAACTTCACTGCAACAATTAGAGAAACATCAAACACATAGGCATCAAGCAATCAAGATAAAAGGAAAACACAAAGAGATTAGTGAAGTATTAACCAAGGAATGACAAGTACCTTGAATCCCAGCAATCATTTCATCAATTGTATCCAAGATTTTACGGTGCCCAACATCAAACGTCCGGTAAAGACAAGTCACTCATTTGAAGTTCTCCAGCTGATGGTTGTGGATTCTGTCATCCTTTGAAATGCAAAACAACCTTGCATTTTCCAGCAATTGCTTCCTATTTTAAAATGTAAAATTAGTCTCTAGATAGCTGAACTTATACTCTCACATCAAATGCAAGGAAACTATTTAAATGTTATAGAGTATGAACAAAGGACAGATATAACTACTATCCATATACCTTGACATAAACAAAGACTTTTATATTAATTTATGATTTTCATGGTTCAATTGTGAATATGCAGGATGGCCATATCAATAGCCGTGTTAATCCCCAAAAAATAAACAGTAATTTACCCACATCTGTAAGATTTATGTCAATCTGAATAAACAAACATGTGTATCTATTCATTGCAATACAGTGACTGAAGTGAGATGGCATACAAATATTGGAGAATGACAGGTTTGAGGATATACAAAAATAAATTTCTTAACTAAAACAAAATTAATGATGAAGATTCAATTACCAGAGGATTGACATTAGCAAGGCCTACACCTTCACCACATGCAGAAATAATTCATTCTCAGGTATCTGATCATTCCCAAGAAAATTTGAAATTCACAAGGACGCGAAAAACCAAAGAACCTTTATTTCTTCGTCTTATCAGCATTCTCCCATATCTTTATAACTTTACCATATAAGGTTCGGGTTCCCCTTCCTTGTACATATATACACAATCATAAAGAGCATATTCAACACCATCATATGTAAAAGATCATAGAACCGGACATCTTTCTTTTTTCACCAATTCCTCTCTTTTTACCCACTTAAATTCAAGGTTCTCAACTTCAGCAAATTTACCATCTTGACATGTACGCTTCACTACAGTCAAATAAGAAATCAAACAAGCCAAAAAGATTAACTGAAAAAACAGCAATAAACCATTTTAAAAAGTGAAGATTCTCTCAAAATTATGACCAGCTACAAAATGAAGTATTAACATATTTTCAATGAAAATTACAAGCAGAATGCACAACAAACGTTTGGTTTTTATAACAACCTCAGAATTCGCAAGAATACAAATTTTGATGGAGTTAGATTGACATAGACATCAATGTCAGACCGTTGTGATGATTTCAACAAAGATTAAAACTGAAGCCAAAAGTAAGAATGACTTTTTATCATAAACAAATATATAAGGCCAAACAAAAAAATAGAGAGTACAGTCCTAAAGTACCACATAGCTAAAATTGGCTGGCATGGGGAACCATGTGGGACCCTGTAGTTCTACCATTTGTGGTTGTTACAATTGGTAAGGATGACTTCGTTCTACATTTTTTGATGCTACAATTGGCAAGGGTGAGCTCTACCATTTGTGGTTGTTACAATTGGTATAAGAGCAGAACCACCCTTTGGGCAAACCAACCTCTCGGCTAATTGAATCGCCATCTGTGGATGGGCTCGACTGCCCATAGACCTCCTAATTGAATCCCACATTGCTAAAGAATTGGTCCGCATGTGGCTTAATAACAACGTGAGCACCCTCCCCTTATAAGCCAGTTTTTAAGGGTGAGTTCTACCCATTTGTGGTTCTAACAAGAGAATCCGGGAAACAAAAACTGCATGGAAAATTAATGCCACAATTTTTTGAAGCCATGAAAACCACCAATCACTAATCATACGAAATAATCAGCATAAAAGAAACCCTAAAAACCACAAACAAATCATGATGCTTAACACCCTCCCTTCGTTTCATTAGACTTAAAATACATTCCACGAAAGAAAAAATATAAAATCTAAACGTACTAAATTTAAGTATCGGGCATCAAAATTCAAAAATTAAAACTAAAATGATAACGTATGATTTTTTTTCCCAAATTCGCACAAGATAAGAAAATCTTTATAAACGCCTCGAATTACATTAAGAAGCAACTTGATAATATCTACAGTACTCGTTTGTCCTGAAACAAACGGACACTACGTAACATAAATCGATATACAAAGTATTGCCAGAGCCTGAAAACTAGGCAATGCAGTCGCCGGAGAAAGTAAATTTAACGGAAAAACTTACTGTAATCGAATCTTTCCTTCTTTGGAATGAAAAACCCTAACGACAAGAACGCCAAATTTATGCTCACTGGTTATCTGTTAACTCTCGGGACACTGCACTTATATATAGTTTAGGAACCGGCAAGACGTAGAAGGGTAAAATTACCTAACAAAAGAGACGTAATGAGGTCCCGCGTTTCTATTTGCTCACACTATATATGATCCGTGAAATTACACAAATGATTACGATTCAATAATATATTCTTATCCAAAATTATATTTAACGTCTATGATATTTTGATACCCTTATTTACAAAGAAAAATAAGATTCTATAATCAGAATAATATATGTGAAATAAATATGATAATTTTATATTTATAAATCATATTATTTAGTTACTATGGGACAATGTTCCGAAAATCGGACCGGACTATGACCCGTTCAAGGGTCTGATTTCCGGTTTGACCAGTTGGATCGGTGGGTTGGACCGTATTTTATAAAATTATTGTTAGTCCCTAAAGGTTTGAAATTCATCAAAAACACCCCTAATATAGTCCCTTAAGGTTTGAAATCTGTCCAAAACACCCCTATCACGCGAAGAGACTGGTGATGGTGGCGGCAGTGACGATCGACGGCCAATTGAGGTTTGGAATCATGGGGCTTTTAATTTATAAGTGTAGGTGAATCTAATGGTGGTGCCGAACTCGCCGGAATCAACAAAAGAAGTCTGACGGTCGTGTGAACTTTAGGTGGACAACGAGCGACGAAGACTGGACGACAGTGACTGAAAATGGCTGGGTTTTGTCGTGGAGATGCCGTCGAGTCTAATGGTGGTGTTTTCTCCCTCAAACGATATCAGAATCTGACAGGATTTAGCTGCGATTGGACCGCGATTCAGCACTATTCCAGAGGTCCAACTACGTCTTATCTGGTTTAAATGATATTAACCCTTTTTTTATGATACCGAACCAGATTTGCCCCTAGTTACAGGTTGAACTGGTCTGACCGGGTGGTCTAGTTTGGTTTTTAGAACATTGCTATGGGATACAATTAATGTTAAGAAAATCCATTGTTTTTTATAAAGAAACTCGCAAAATGATCGTTGGTTAACATAAATAAGGGAAGTAAAAACAACACGATTAAGTGGCATGCCACTCCACGTGACAAGGCTAAAAATTAAAATTAAAGCAAACGATATGTTCTCACCCAAGGTTTAGCCAAATCCCAAGTTCATAATTATATTTATTCCAAATTCTCACTCTTAAACTAACAATATAAGTTAATTTTGAATTTTGACTTGTGTTATTATCACCATGCTCTTCACTATTTATTTCAACCCACCCAGCCACCATCACAATCACCATCTAGCCACCACCCACCAAACCCACTTGATCTTTGTTTAGGCTCGATCTGGCTTGATTCCAATGCCAATTGACCAATCCAATACCACCATTAGGATCCTCTCATCTCCCTCTCCAAAACCTTCCCACTTTCAGCTCCAATTCCGATAGTTCTGCCTCTCCAAAACTCCTCCATTTTCGGCTCCAAGTCACAATCTTTCATGCCCAATTCCGGAGGGTTTTCGGCTCCAAAATCCCACCACTTACCAACATTAGCCTCTCTACTTCCTCTTGAACAAAACCCTTACCAGCAATGACTATTGTTGCTTCCCGATCATCGGGCGCCACCTACTGCATTTTGTGACCAAACCACCCATTCTAAACCCACTTGAAATCAATCCAACCCAAAAAACAACACAAAAACACTTCGAAAACAAGCATAATCAACCTCCAATCAATCACAAACCCATAAACTCCTTATAAAACCCTAAATTGACCGCCAATTAAACCTAATTTTCACCAAAATCATAAAACCCTAAGAAGAGTGACGGATGGTGAACAGTAGACAACTAGGATTGGGGTTGTTGGCAGTTTTTGAGGTGAGATGTTGGTGAAGCTATTGGTGGTAATGGGGTTGATTTCTAGCATCGGGAGCAACCAAAAATTTGCTTGAAGTGCACGAACAAAAAAATTGCAGTGTTTGATGAACGGCGACAGCACACGGTCGGAGATGATAGGGTTTTTGGAGAGGGAGATGAGAGGATCCTAATGGTGTTGTTGGATTGGTTAATCGGCATGAAATTAGGCCAGATCGGGCCTGAACGGCAGTCGAGTGGGTTTGGTGGGTGGTGGTTGGATGGTGATGGTGACTAGGGAGGGTGAAATAAAAAATGAATGGTAGGATGGTAATAACACTAAGTTAAAATTCAAAATTAACTTATAGTGTTAATTTAAGGATGAGAATTTGTAATAAACGGAATGGGTAATTTTATTTGTACAAACTCTTTATACAAAGAGAGTTTGTACAAACTTACGTGGCACACCATGTGAGTGCCACGTGACATGAATGCTCACATAACATTAATGTGATATTAAGTTACGTAGGTCCCAATACCACATGACATGTTTTATGACATGCTATGTAAGTTTGTACAAAGAGTTTCTACAAATAGTATTACCCTAAACGGAATATGAGGTATTTACTTGGGATTTGGCCATGTCGTTTGCTCTTAAAATTAAGACAACCGTAGATTAAACAGTAAACGCCACTTTCCCACCGTTTGTAAATTCCATTTTGAGCGTTCAGAAGAAAGCTAGGATGGTCAAAATCTCGTTCAGTGTGGCGGCTGAATGGCTGCCACGTGTCCTATCAAAGTTGACTTAAAAAGCAAAGGGAAAGCTAAAGTCCTTTACTTTTGAGTTTATTGGGAGCGGCGCTTATTCCTTTTTATCTTATTTATATATAATTACATATCGGGGGCGTTTTGTTAGGGGTTATATATGATTATTATGGTCATATCATCTTATATTACTTGATTATCACGTTTGTTTGTCAAGTAATATCAGATCCTGACAATTTTCTAATACTAATAGTAGTTACTGCTGATAGTATAAGAGGTACGATTGCTCATTCTCTATTTCAGCTAAAGAGTTCGATGGGTGTGAAGGGAATTGTATTTATTTCTCTTAAAATAGGTTTGATAAAGCCCGTAAGGATAATGATGAACATCTTGGAATGAGTGTTGTGATTTTTTTCTTGTAGAGTAATTATAAAGACCAGGTCTCGACTTTTCTTAATTATTCTAAGATTTTCTGGCTTGTGCCCAATTGGCTGGAGCATGATGCTAGCTCAGTTCCTTATTATGTAAGTTTTTTCTTCTCTGGTTATTTTTGTTGATATGAATTTGCGTGTTAGCTCTTCATTTTTCATATTCATGTGGCCTTCATTTCAATAGATCCCTCATTCTTCATAGATATTTCATTTCAACCCAAGTTCCAAAACAGGTTCTAATCCAGGTACCATCGGTTCCAGGTACTAGCCATCGGTTCTAAGTAGGTTTCAAACTAGGTACCTGTTGCAGGTTCATTTTCTAGGTTTTCGTTGTGGTTTCAATTCCTCCACATGGAGAAATCGGAACCGGTGAAAGAAACAATCATTTTTATTAAAATAATCAACATGAGTTTATAAGAAAAAAACAAGAAAAACTTCACTATATTGTGAACCAAAGCTCCAGAAATTCCGACACTTTTCTTCTTTACAATTTTTCTTCTCTTATTCTCCCAAAAAAATCCCCAAAATAATGCTAAAATACTTTTATTTATATCCCACAAGGGTTAGAGTTTTATTTTCTTTAATTTTATTTAGTTTAGGACCCCTAACCCTATTTTCCTAATAAAAAATGGAACAAAAATTCCTAACTATCGTGACTATGCCCCGACACAGTGCTGCAGCGCAATCAATTCTGGACAAAGTGTGTTGTGGCATAGTGATAACTCTTCTTCTTTAGTCCAAATCCCGCATCATTCGTCAGCACTCCAGAGATGATTATTTTTTAGCACAATAACGATGGAATCTGGAAAAGTGTTAAACATATAGAATGTAGTCCTTTGAATAAACTTTCTAACTGTGAAATAATCATCTTGATCCGAGTCTATAGCTCGAGATATTTTTGAAACACCAAAACATGCTCAAACTGGAGCGTAATTTAGAATTTCTTCTTTATTTCAATGCTCCATAACTTCTCAAATTCAACTCCGATTCTCGATCCGTTTGTTTCTACCTGTCACTCATTCTGTTTTTGACATGACTCTTCATTCGAGTATAACATTTAACATTAATAACTTGAAAAACACTCAAACACACTCGTGATCCCATAAAAGACAATTATGAAAATATCAAGCAACTTTATCAAATTAAGACTAATTTCTCACAAATAATCCCCATAAACCACTAAGTAAATGTATATTTTCAAGCTCTTATCAAGGGGTTATATAGGATTATTGAAGATGTGTCATTTTACGAACGGGAAGGGGTGAGCATAAACAGTCGACTCAATGAGCAGAAAGTGGTCGTAGCGACGGCACGGGGTAGGGCCAATGGGGAAGGAAGTTTTTTTATTTGAAAGTGGAACTAGGCATTGGAAATGAGAGGGGATTATGGCACGAAAAGACTTACGAACGAGCAAAGACGGAGGGCATCGTCAACATTGTAGGCTTGAAACGATGACGGCAAGTAAGTGCTCCGGTAGCGTGGGCCAACAGGTGGGTGGGTTCTTGAAACGACGATCCATTTTAAGAAGAAGAAGAAGAATATATATATAGTGAAGTATATATTACTATATATGTATATATATTTGATTAGGTTATTATAATATATTAAAACATTTTATATAGTGTAGTTTATATGTATAATTTGTATATTTATTTAATTAGGTTATTGTAAAAATTTAACTTTTTCCACTTTAAATTTTTTTATATGCAAATTTACAATAGACCTCTCATTCTTCACAACCAAGCTCATCCACACGTATTTCAAATCTGAAGAAAACCCTAGAAAAGAAATTGAATATATTATGCTTTAGGCCACCACAAGTACAACATTGACCATAATTCTTAGCTTGCCTTCATTTGATCTTTTTGTTGATCTCATATCGAACTTATTTGTGAATACATTTTTCTTTTTAAATGTTATCTATATAACAATATCACGAATAAGTTTAGTAATTATACTAAGGCACGATGCTAGTACTATTACCAAAACTCTTACTTAATTTATGTCAATACCAAATTTTCCTGAATTAATTACTATATTTGCACTATATTTTCAATATAAAAAACTTTAATTATTTAGATTAATCTTTTGTGAAAACTGACGGTATAATACACTTACTAAGAGCCCTGTACCAAAACCCTTACCAATACTAGCAGGTTGTTTGTGTGGAAACATGGAGATGAAATGTTGACTAAATTGGATATTTCTCCTAATGATTTTTGGGATCTTATTTATCATAACAAGAAATTATATAATTTTTAATTTTGCTTTTCATCATCGAGTACTATTATGGATTGTATTATTGTTTATAACATCAAAAGACAGTATAACTTTTTTTCTCAATGATAGAAAGTCAAATCAATCCTAAAATATATTTCTGTTTACTTATATTATTATTGCTCTCAGTAAACAAAATTGAACAACAGTATAAAGTTTATAACTATAACAAATGAAAAGTAATCAATTCAATATATTACAAATTTGGTACATAGTTTTTGCCTTCAATGGCCTCTCACATCACTAAAACAACAATAACTAATTTTTTTTTTATATGTGCATTGCCCATTGTCCTCTAATTTCATCCATCTCTGCTTCTGTGTATTTTTCTTTTCCTATTAACTATAAAAGTAAACATAATAAGTCTTATCAACAAACTATATCAACTATATCTTATTATAATTCAAAAGTGCAAAGAAAAAAAAAAAAGAGAGAAAACTTACATTGTTTTTTAGTAATGTCTGCCCATTCTTAGCCATATCTTTTATGTATCCCATTATGTAATATCCACATTCAAAGGTGTCGGGTTGACTCGGTCCCTACACAAAATTAATTCAGAAGTAAGCATTATTCAAAGGTAAAACAATATTACAATGGAAAATTAATAGCTATTGATAAGAACAATTGTACGCACCAATATTTTTTGCCATGTGATACTGGAGACCTCACGGGCGGAATGAATAATGATACCACTATGAAAGTTAAAACAACTTCTGAAATTAACACGCAGTATTTGATATTATATAGAGCATTAAAAATGACATAAGTAGAATTACTAACTTTTGCGCTACTTCTTTTAAATCCTCTCCAATATCTCCCCTTAAGAAGTCAAGATAGTATACTGTTAAAGTCTTCATGTCAATAGCAACAAGAACCCAATGAAACCTGTTAAGAAATTTGATAAGTACCCAACACGACAACCATAAAGGAGCAAAAGAATAATCACACAACAAGAGTTAATCAGCCCAAAACAAAAATGAAATAAAAAAGAAGCATGAAGACAGTATATTTGAGTCACAGTAGATTATCATAACCAAATAACAACAATCTAAAATCATTTGATCGCAATTAACAAATTAGGATAGACATTGTTTTTAAATTTAAAAAACTGATTATTCAAACAAGAGCAAAGGTAAGAAAATCAATAAATTACCAACATTGGGTTGTATGACACTATAATTAAATTCTCGTTCTTAACAATTGTCAACCGATTGACAAGCAATTTTGCCCTTCAAGTTCTTGTTCGCATGGCATCACGGTTGCCTGCTATTGACAATGAGTTGGGGCTCATGAAATCAAATCCACTCTTATTGCCACTATTACCCTTCAGCCTCTCATATAAAGCCCTATCCCAATTCAAAAAATACTAAAATAATAGTCATATGCAACATAACACCCAAAGAAAATTAAATCATAATCAATACTACAAGCAAACAGCTCACATTATATAAACTGTTAAGAATGATGCTGTCAACTCTTTCATATTAAGTACTCTTTCAAAATCCTCATTCAATACGAAAGTATAACTTTCATACCCAAACAAGTTGTCATCTGTATGTACACGAATTGCTTTCCCATCGGGTAGAAGATTCACCTTTGTTGAGAGCATCTTCAAAGCATCTCTATTCGTTTCAAGCACCTTCATTCAGAATTCAAATGTAAAAGGGAAAAAAAAAAAAAAAGAACATTCATAACTCAAAATCAAGTATACAACAATCACCATACCAAAACATTAATATCGGTACCATACCAAAGCACACAATATCAATACTGTATGAAAATTTTCTTAAAGTACGGGTATTGTGTGTGTGTTAAATAAGTGAAGCATGCGACGTCGTTTAGACTAGGTAACAAAACGCTGTCGTTTTGTCCATTATTCCAAATGAATCACAACCATCAAAGTTAAAGAGAATCCAACGGCTCAAATGCAATCACAAGTCAACAGTATAAAAGGGGAATATTCACGCATTTGGCAGTAATCGAGTTTTAGGTCTTCGTTTCGTTTCCTCTGAAAAATCGTTTCATCTGGGTTAGGGTTTCACGCTCATTCTGGGTCTTCTTTGTGTGAATCTTTCTAGAGTATTGTTTGAGGGCAGGGGTTCCTTAAAGGGTATAGAGTACTCTAGGGTTTGTTAGGATTTGCGGGATACAGGGAAGTGAATGAGTGTTTGATTCTGTGGTGACCTGAAGAAGATTCTTCTGTAAATTTTAATATTGAGGTGATCAATACTAGTGCAGCGCTCCATATTCTGGAGTTCAACGTGGATTTAACTTGTTCTATATTGAACAACAACCACGGTATATCTTGTGTTGTGTGATTGTTCGTTGTTCTTGCAGTTTCTGTTTTGTATTGTGACTAATCTTGCAAGTTGAGGTTGGTATTGATTTACAACAGTGTGCTTTGGTATGGTAGTAGTATTAATGTTCGGTATGGTGATTGGCTGTATACTTGATTTTGAGTTATGAATGTTTTTTTTTTTTTTCCTTTTACATTTGAATTCTGAATGAAGGTGTTTGAAACGAATAAGATGCTTTAAGATGCTCTCAACAAAGGTGAATCTTCTACCGATGGGCAAGCAATTCGTGTACATACAGATGACAACTTGTTTGGTATGAAGTTATACTTTCGTATTGAATGGGTTTTGAAAGAGTACTTAATATGAAGAATAGGGTTCTAAGCAGCGACTGGCAACTGATTAACCAGAAGGACGACGACGGAAGGAACACCGGCGACAATGGACGACCAAAGGCTGTTTAGGGTTTAGGTTTCGACTGTTTACACTGTAGTATCATATTTTTGTGCTTTTGATTTTGCTAGTTGGTTGAAATAAGAGACAACTGGTACTGTGTTGGGCTGTCATTCGAGGTTAATGTTTACAGAAAAGGGTTAAAGGATTATGCAATTCAAGAGGGCTTTGCATTAAGGAAGTTATCAATTCGAAAACTTTCTCATTCTTGTTTGTTTCTCGGGAAAATTATTTTAATTCCGTGTGTGTTGAATTGATAGAACAAGAAATTGGCACAAGATGAGAACTAGATGTTGGAAAATATGCTTCTGGTTTTACTTCGGTAATCGGTGGTGCATTTCTTACTATTTTGACTTCTGTAATTGAATTCAGAATTTTACTAGCTTTAGTGTTTGTTATTTTTCACCGCAAAACGTGGTGGTTTAATTTATTTTTGTGCTGCTGGAAGCACTCTTGAATGCACTGTTATTTTGTTTATTTGAAACGAATTTGGCGCAAGATGGCAATAATTAGAAAATATGCTTTGGGTTCGGGAATTGGTGGTACATTCCTTACTATGACATCAGAAACTGAGATTCGACATTTTCTAGCTTGTGTTTGTTAATTTTCGCTGGAGAAGTGATCTCTGAGAATTGCTGTGTTAAAATTTACTTGAAGTGCTCTGTTGATTCCTGAAGCTTTTTGTATGCTAAAGCACCTTGAATGTCTATTTTGTTTGTTTACTTGAAACAAAATTGGTACAAAATGAGACCAGTTGTTAGAATAGATGCTTGGACTACTCTTTTAATTCCTGAAATCACTAAATGATGACATTTTTTTTTTTTTTTTGTTAGTTATACTTAAGAGATTGGTATATGGTACAGTCCTTCGCATTGGATTTAGGAGAGCCAGTAATGCAGTATGGACAATCAATTGATGACGGGAACCTAGCCAGGCTCAAATTCCACGGCTTCTCGGTCAGTAAATTCTTTTGTTGTTAATTTGCTGCCTTACAGTTTGTATTTCTAATTCTATTAAAAGGCAATGTTGGACAATTTGTGACACGTGCAATGTAAAGGAAAAAATTGGATTTGCTTTGCAGAAAGTCATTGGTGTAGCTTGTTTGTGATTGATAATATCTTGTGATGCAATTGGTTATTGTATATTTATTGCAAATTCGTGCAAAATGACACTTTTATGTACATGTATATTTATTTATTTTTTATATTACTATTTCTTTGTTCTTGGTTCTTAGACTTTGGAAACTTCAGCCTTGGTGTTGTGTGGGGTGGGGTCTAAGGCCTTGGTTTCGATACAATTGGTGTGAAATTATTTGTCTTTGTACAGAGGATGAGAGTGGAGGTAAGACATATGTTTTATTGGTGCAAAATGTAAACCTTTGTTTGTTTTGTTTAGTTTAAGATAATCTGAAATGCACTATGGTGAGGATGATTGTCCCGTGGCAGTTCCAAGTCATTGCCATGTTACTGTTCCTTATGTAACAAATCCCACATTGAACGTATTGGGGAGGTCTTGGGCTTATAAATAGGAGGAGTCCCTCCACCTAACAGGTTAGCCTTTTGGGTGTGAAACTCCTAACCCGTGACAAGTGGTATCAGAGCAGACCCTCCGTCTTTCGATGTCCCACCAAACGTCCACGCGGGGCGTTCACGTGTGATTGTGGGTCCACACGAGAGTGAGGTGGATGGGCGGCAGGGGGCCTCCCCTGTGACGAGGGCGTCACAGGATTGGGGTGGGGGAGAATGTAACAAATCCCACTTGAAAGCTATTGGGGAGGTCTTGGGCTTATAAATGGAGGAGTCCCTCCACCTAACAGGTTAGCCTTTTGGGTGTAAACTCCTAGCCCGTGACACTTGGAACTTATAGTTTTTCCTTGTGTACAATAGGCATTTGTTTGGGCATGTGGATACTGTGATTACTATATGGTTATTTGCTTGAAAAAGTTTAGGATTAAAATGAAAAGGATTTGCATTGGGTGTCATTAGGTAAGGTTCACTTTAACTTCTCTTTTCTTCTAATGCTTAACATCACTTGTACTGATTTCAGGTCTTGCTGATGATTTGAGTCTTAAAAGGTTATATGATTGGAGCAAATTTTCAGCAGGTTCAATTGCTGGTTTGTCCACGGGTTAAATGTGATAAATAACATATTTAATTGATTTTTCTTTGCTGTTGGAAACATTTGATAGGATAATCGAGCTTCCTAGTGGGAAACAAAAGATTGTGAAAAAGGTTTTGAAGATCTAGAAAGCAAATGAAAGCAACTTCAAGGAGCTAGAAATGGAACGGGAAAAGCAAAACTTCTTGGATTTTAAGAAATGAATGAGAAACTTCTTATAAGACATCACTGGAAATTTGTAATGAATTGACAAAATGATTCGAATTAATACGCACTGTAATTTTACAATCTGGATTCTTATTTAACCAATTAGTTTAGTGCTCGTACTTAGTTTTATTGGGTTTAATTGACAAAATTTATTACATATAATGCCGGGTTGTTGCAGCAAATATAGGGATAAAATGGTAATTTTAAGTTTCATATTTCATTGATTTAAAATATTATTTTAATAGAAAATTGGAGGGATAATTGGTTTAATTGAGGTATATCAATAATTTTCATTTAAGAGTGTTATTTTCGAGTTTACAACAAATTATTCTATATTAAACAGATTTACTGGTGGAACATCACTGTAGGTGGGAAAATGTCATTAGCCCAAGTGGGAAAATGTCGTTTACTCAAAATTAAATAGACAAATTCATCCGCGTGAAAACCATAAATTTTGAATTATGAATGGACCCCATTCTAAATCTTTAATAAAAGGAGGTTTTTATATTTCCAATATTTTATCATTTGGAATTTTACTTCAGTTTAAAATTGTGAAAAACAACAAAATATTGGTCTTATCATTTTAGAATAGATTGCATTGATAGTAGATTTAAAACTTATGAATTATTTATAATTGATTGAGTATATTTAAAAATATATTAATATATATTATATATATATATATATATATTTATAATATTTAGTCATAACGTCCTGATATTAATTATGTAAAGACCAGGTTTGAATACCCTTAGATATATTAATTGAATTAAAATGATATTTTACATATAAGAATTGAACAACGATTACGTATAATCAAATTGTATTGACTAAATAATAATGAATATATAATTCACTATGATATTACAACTAATATGATTTATATATTTAACATGCATAACTATTACAAATAAAGTAATGAAAATAAAAACACATGGGACATGATTGCCTAAGATACAAATAAAGTAATGAAAATTAAAATTTTGTTAACTACATAACCATAAAACCTTTTTAAATCAGCAATTGATTTTGTTCTCTCGATAAGTTATTAAAATCTCTAATGATTTTTTTTTTTTTTTGTTTTAAACATATAGATAAAGATTTTGATTAGAATCAACATTAAAGAGAGTGTAAAAAGTTGATGTAGTAAGAGAGAAGGACCAAACTGAGCGTGTTTGGTTTAGTACATTTCTAAAGGGTTACAGCTTCAGCTTAATGTGATGAAATTTGATTTAATGGTGGAGATCAAGAGACTGGGAAATGCGATGCAATCACTGGCTAGAAATGACAGAACTTGATTGAAAATTTAGGGTTTTTTTTTTTTTTTTTTGAAAACAATTATTTTTTCTATATAGAGTGTTTTCTGTTCAGTTTAAACAAGCGGAGGAGAGAGAGAAAGTTGAGTTGGGATTTGATGTTTGAGTGTATAATGTGGAGATATCTCTAGGTCGTTTGGCTTATTGTTTTTATCCATATTCTCAATCCTATTGTTCAATGTTGTTTGGCACGTTATTCCCAAAATATTAGTCTATTTTTTTTAATTACTCCTAGACCTCATAATTTTATTGATTTCATTAAATACCCCCCAGAAAAAAGTTTAAAAACTAGCAGAAACACCCCCATCCACATACTTGCAAAATTCCGGCAACCACCGCCGGTGGTAGCCGAATCTGTCACAACAGTCACACGACCACCGGTAATGCCAGATCTGGCCTTTTCCAGCCAGACCCGCCACAGATCTAGCCAGAAAATGTCTTGACGGCCAAATCTGGCCATCGTTGACAGACAAACACGGCCATATCTTTGGCCTTCGCTGACGGCCAAAGTTGGACTTTTTTATCGTTGAAGGCCCATCCGGCCTTAGATCTGGCCTTTTTTCGGCCAGATCCGTGGTGGATATGGCCGAAAAGGCCATATCGACCGAATGCCCCCAGATCCGACCGGATTTTGTGTTATCCAATTTTCTAGCCAGATTCCGACAGTGGTGGCCGAATCTGGCACTTTTGTGTTAGGGGTGTTTTTTGTCATTTTATAATATTTTAATATATTTGGGGTTTATTAATTAGCAAACCTTGGGGCTTTTTTCATAAATTTTTAAATTTTATCTCGTAATACTCCCCTATTCAACTACTATACTATCCCCAAAATCTTACCCAAAATAATAAACCAAACGCACCCGATATGTCAACAGTTGGATTTGTCTTACGTCACTATCTCTCGTCCAATGCTCGTCACCAGGACTGCAGAGTCTTTCCAATTTTATGGACCCGAGTTAGTTTCCCCAAACTATAGGGATGAAAATGTTATTATCTCTTCTATTACAGACAAGTTCTTAATATACCATTCTCTTAACTAAAACATTGGTTTTAAGTTAAAGTCAAGTCTTTAAGTGATAAACTGAACACCAATAGATCTTTGCATATAAAGATTTATTTTTCCTAAGAGGAACTAAGTAAAGAATATATGTAAACATTTGGACTTGTCCCATTCTATGTGACCTACTGTTTCCAAACTAAAGGACACAGACTACTATATGCATAGTAATGGTACCAAACTTGCCCTAGTATTTATCCCTAATTCAAAATTGCTTGTTCCCCAAACTTTCTTGCTACTCACTGTCACGTACAAACTCCACTCCCCTCTCTTCTCTCCAATTCGTCGACACTTACTTCTTCTTTTTCATCAGCGAACGGCGATGACGACGAACGGCGATAACGACGAACGCGATAATATCTAATCCCTTCCCATCAGAGAACAGCGATAACAACAAATGGCGACGCGATAATCTCTTAATCACTCCCCATTAGAGAACGGCGATAACGAACTGAGTAGCACGAACTATGACGGCGCGCGACCAGATAGCACAGGCAGGAGCTTCTCTCAGTTCACAATGGTGCGTTTCTTTTAGTTTTTATTGGATTTTTTTGTAATAATAGTGGTGCAATGTCTTTAATTATATTAATGTATCTTGTCGGTTTTGAATTCATTTTGGTGTTTGGTTTGAACTTCATTGAAAGTTTTACTTATCTTTTAGATGGCTGCTGATCGTAATGTTAGTCTTAGTGGAGGCGCTGATCACATGGAACTGCTAAAGGTTGGAGATTGGATGATAGAGTGAATCTTTATTTTGTAATTCTATAATTTATAAGTATATTCCGAATTACATTCCGTTAGGGTAGATACAAAATTAGTTTCATTTCTTGTAATTCCTATAGGATAATCATTTTCATATAGGTAATCATATGTTATATTTAGGATTAGAGGATATCTTTATCTAACTGAACTACCCATTGATGGGAAACCAGTTATTGCAAATTCAATAGATATAGATGGGTTGTGTGAGAGGCTTTAGGAAGAATCCCACCGAAGAAAAAAGTTGTAAAAACTGGGTATTTGGGATTGAAATGGTAAGGATGAGTTTGAGAGGTTAATGTCCCAGCCGATAGCCCTGACATTCATAGATATTTCAGGGCTTATTTGTTGTTATCTTTGGTTGCGTAGTTTTTCCCCGGGCTGTCGAGCATCAAGTGCCAGAAGATTATCTTCATCTCTTCGACGATCTTTCCGCCATTGATGATTTTGCATGGGGGTTGGCTATGTTGGCTCCCTCCATGTAGCTTTGGAGAGGGTGAGAGACAAAAACAGCAAGGGGAAAACTTATCAGCTAGCTGTTTATACTCCATGTAAGGTTAATGTTACTGTTTTATACTGCATAGTTATTAGTATACTTTGCATTCTCCATCATAATATTTTTATGTTTTTCATTGTTTAATAGATTTTTGCTTTGGAGCGCCTTCCAAGCTAGTTACTTCGTATTTTGGTGGTGACTTCGAGTTGCCAAAAGCTATACCGCTTACTGGGGTCGATCAAAACTTCTAGCACTCTATTCTAGAAACAACAATAAGATTTTAATATGGCAGAAGCAGATGAGGTTTGAATTCTTCAAGCTTCAAGCTGTTATGGTTATGCTTTGTATTTTTTATTAATGTTTTTTTGTTTTTAATCAATTCTCTCTCTCGTCACTGTGCAGATTTCATTCGACACTGTACAACCGAGTCTTGATTTCGATCCTAATTTCTTGGAACAATTTAAGTTGCGCGGCGGTTGTTTCTATTCAATTTGCTTAGATCGATATGGTATTATAGTTGTGAGGATTGTGCTGATCAGTTTGGGTCTCCCTCTTTTGGATAATCCCCTATCGAAGCTGGATGTTGGCACGATACCGAAGTCTAGAAGGGGAGAGCTAACATGCTAATGCAGGTGTACGAATCATGCAAGTAATAAAGCTTGAGTAAATGATGTCGAATCCCAAGAGAATTACCTACCAAGTACCAAACTTCTATTTTATTGCTATTTGATGAAACATAATTTTATGAATGAATTTAATGAAAAAGAAACAAATTAAAAACTAAACAAAACCAGAATTTTATAAATACTTTGGTATAAGATCAATATGGCTAAACCAAGCCAGATTTCACACCAATTTAATCATATGTATTGACGATTATTACTAACCTAATTAAGCTTATTCTAAAGGCCAAACTCCCTATATTCCCCTAACTCTCTCAATAATTAGTGAATTAACCCCTAAACAACACTCAAATATCTCTAAGTTGGATTTAGGAGCTAAGAGATCATTAAGTTCTATGGAATTTACCAAGTCTCATAGATCGCGGTAACCTATATCTAGCGTTCGCTCAATCTATGGTTTTATTACCTTAGACAAATCAGGTTTCATCTCTCGATCTTAACCCACTCATGATATCATTCAACCCTCGGATCCTTAAGAATTGAAAGCATTACACACAATAATAAAACTTAGAATTAATACTTAATAAGAAATCAATAAGATATGTCAACACATTTCTAAATTGGGCTACATCTTTAGCCGTAAAAGAGATTTAGTTCATAGTTGTAATAATAAAAACCATCATTGTATTCATAACATGAGTTCAAGAAAGAAAAATATAAACACTTCTTAATTGGCGAACGAGACCTACAAGAATTCTGATCTCAAAATAATAGCCGTCCTTTCTCCCTCTCTAAAACTCCCTTAAACTACTTAAAGACCCTTATTTATTACTAGGGTTTGGAGGTTACTTAGGAAAGAATTGAATGCCTTCACCCATTCAGATTTGGACTAAGAGAATGTAATAACTTAAACAGGCCCGTGACCCTACTGCGGCGATAGACCGTTGCTGGGACAATCGTTCTTTTTGTCCATGAGTCTGTGATCTTTGAATTTGGTAAAGTCATAAACACAAATTTTGTAGCTCTCTGAATAATCTTTCCAACGCAACAAGAATCGTCGAATTCCGATTTCTACAGCTCAAGTTAGATCCAAACAGCGAAGCATGCTCATCTTGAAGAATTTCCAGATTTTACGTTGTATCTTCAACGCGTCACAACTTTGTCGTTTCAACTCCTCGATTCTTGCAACGTTTGTTCTTACTCATCTATGAATTCCATCGCATCATTCTTTTTCCTTCACATATCGATTTGAACCTGAAAATACTCAAAATACACCTGTGATCCCGTAAAAAGTATTCATGAAATAATAATTCAATTCCACAATTTAAACACATTTTTCCACAATAATCCAGTTAAATCACTAACAAAATATATACTTTCAAGCTCTATCAAGAGCATAGAGATTGGGAAAGTATTACAAGAATATGTAGCACTTGGAACAATAGTAGTCCACATGCGTCGATCACCCCTACCTACTATTGTAGGCTGAAATGGAGCTTATGCCTTCTCCCCATATTTTCTCAGTGGTTTTTCCTTCTTCTGTATCAGTAGTGGATGGAGCGGATCACCTCTTCAAGAGCACCAACAAGAAATGTCTTCTCCAATGCCTGTTACAGTGATTAAAGAGAAGCCATCTTTGCCTTCTTCCCATATCCTTCTAGAGGCGACTCTATTGTGGTGTTATCTTCCTCTGTACTGGTAGTGGATCAACCTCCTAAAAAGACCAAACAAAAGGCAATTGAGAAAGTGGAGCCAAAGATATATTATACTCCTAAGTTAAACCAAAGCGAGCTAGGCACCCACCTCAGGTGTTAAACTCATTTTTATGGGATAAACTTTTAATCGAAGAATTCAGAGCAATGACTGAGGTATGACTTCACTAGGCTTTTATTTCTTCCTCATAATACACACAACAATTTGGGCTGCTAGTTTTCTGCATTGGATTTAGTTTGTTGTTTTTCTATGAACTTATGGCTGCAACTTGGTTTAAACGGATTTAGTTGCTGTGTGTGCTTTGTGTTGTGGTGAGGTTGGTGTATACTTGATTTTGAATTCTGAAATAGATGTCGATAGCGTGCTTTTTTTTTTTTTTTTTTTTGCTTTTACATAATTGTATAGTACTGGTACTGTGTACTTCGTATAGTACTGATACTATGTGTGCTTTATTATGATACTACTATTAATGTTTTGATTTGGTGATTGGCTATATACTTGATTTTGAGTTATGATTAGATGCTGATAGTGTTCTCTTTTTTTGGTTCCCTTTTACTTTGAATTCTGAATTTGTTTAATGGTGTATTACAGGTGCTTGAAACAAATAGAGACAAAACTTTCAATTGAAGAATTCAGAGTAAGGACTGAGATATGAACTTCACATAGGCTTTTTATTTCTTCCTTAATAATACACACAACAATTTGGGCTGCTGGTTTTCCGAATTAAATTTAGTTGTTGTTTTTCTATGAACTTGGTCTACAACTTAGTTTTTACGGATTTAGTTGTTGTGTGTGCTTTTGTGTAGTTGTTATACTTGATTTTGATTCTGAAATAGCTGTCGACAGCGTGCTTTTACATATTCATTTAGTACTGGTACTATAATATTTATAGTATTGGTACTACGTTTACTTCGTATAGTACTGGTACTATGTGGTATTATAGGAACGTTGATTGGGTTTCTACAAGATAAAACTGACAATTTTAGACTTATAGCTTCGATTGCTTTTTAGATAAAATCTCGTTCTACCTCGATTTCGTTTTTTTAGCTTCTTAGCAAGTTAAACCTGACATTTTATAACTATTGATTTGGTTATAAGAGATGCAAAATGCATCCCATTCTTGCATATTTTGCAAAATGTATCTGCAGAGGTTGCATTTCTCACCTCTCTCTTAACAATGGTTGCATTTCTTACTTCTCTCTCTCAACAATGGTTGCATTTCTCATATTTTGCATTTTCCTTTTATTGTTTTTGCTTCCTAAACAGAGACTAAAAATGTTATGTTATTCGTGAAACCCTGAAACTTCTCAGGGAGGGAATGTCTCTGAGAATGTTATGTTGTTAGTGAAACCCAAACTTATCAGGGAGGGAATGTAGCCATCGGTCCTGAATGTTATGAAAATGTTGTTTTTAGTTTTTGAATACTTCTGTTTGTAGTGCAATGGATTTGGTTTTAGTTTTTGAATATTTTTGTAATTTTGATCTATTTCTCACTTTTGTGTTTTTTATTTTGCTAATGCACTGGAATTATTTTCTTGTCCTTGCAGCCGTGCTAATACGGCGATTTATAAGTTCGATAGTGCACTTATGTCAGGACAGAAGAATGTGGCTCTTGAACTGTCGTTACAAGTCCCACTCGAGCCAAAGGTTCCATTCCAGCAAAGGTTCCCCCCCAACAAAAGTGTTCCACCCTAGGGAATCGATAAAAAAAATTTTTTTTTGGATGAGACATGAACTTAGGAATTTCAGTCATTTAACTGAAATTCTTATGTTTGTTAGGGATCCTTTTTTTTTTTTATATTAAAAAATAACAAAACCACTAATTTCATGTTCTCATCCAAAAAACTTTTACTGTGGAACCTAATTTCATGTTTCTCATCCCAAAAAAAGTATTTTTGGATGACAAACTGGTCAATCCTATCACAAAATCAAAATGAAAAAACTATAAAAGTATTTTTGTATTTTTTTCATATAAAAAAAAGGGACCCCTAAACAACATAGGAATTTCAGTTAAATGACTGAATTTCCTAAGTTCATGTTCTCATCCAAAAAAAAAAAATTTTTTATCGATTCCCTAGGTAACCTTTTGTTGGGGTGGAACCTTTTGCTAGAATGGAACCTTTGGCTCGAGTGGGACTTGTAACGACAATTCAAGAGCCACATTCTTCTGCTCCTGACATAAGTGCACTATCGAACTTATAATCGCCCGTATTAGCACGGCTGCAAGGACAAAGAAGAGAAATAATTCCAGTGCATTAGCAAAATAAAAAACACAAAGTGAGAAATAGATCAAATTACAAATAAATATTCAAAAACTAAAACCAAATCCATTGCACTACAAACAGAAGTATTCAAAAACTAAAACAACATTTTCATAACATTCAGGACCGATGGCTCATTCCCTCCCTGTAAGTTTTGGGTTTTCACTAACACATACACTTCTCAGAGACATTCCCTCCCTGAGAAGTTTCAGGTTTCACGAATACATAACATTTTTAGTCTCTGTTTAGGAAGCAAAAACAATAAAGGAAAATGCAAAATATGAGAAATGCAACCATTGTTGAAGAGAGAGAAGAAAATGCAACCATTGTTAAGAGAGGGTAGAAATGCAACCTCTGCAGATACATTTTGCAAAATAGGCAAGAATGGATGCATTTTGCATCTCTTATAACCAAATCACAGTTATAAAATGTCAGTTTAACTTTGCTAAGAAGCTAAAAACGGAAATCGAAGGTAGAACGAGATTTTTCTAAAAAGCATCGAAGCTATAAGTCTAAATTGTCAGTTTTTATCTTGTAGAAACCCAATCCAACGTTTCCTATATACTTTGAAATATACACAAATGACACAGCAGAGCAGATATATCAATCAATCTAAACGAAAAAGCAGATAACAATAAAATAATCAATTCACATATTAAAAAATAAAAAAAAAAGTAGCTTGGGTCGTCCTTTTGAAGACGCCTGGCTGTTGGTTGTGCGGCTGTCGCCACCGTTGACACGCTGGCTGATGGTTGTGTGGCTGTCGCCACCGTTGCACGCGCTGGCTGATGGTTGGTCGCGAGGGTGGCCAGAGTGGAGCCAGCCTGAGCATATTCTATCTTTATAGTTTACTAATATAAGGCTTGGGTTCCCCTTCCTTGTACATATATACACAATCATAAAGAGCATATTCACAACCATTATATTAAGATTCATAGAACAGGACATCTTTCTTTTTTCCACCAATTCCTCTCTTTTCCCCCATTAAATTCAAGGTTCTCACTTCAGCAAATCTACCATATGACATGTACCTTCACTACAGTCAAATAAGAAATCAAAACGTCCAAAAAGTTAACCTAAAAAACAGCAATAAACCATTTAAAAAGTGACGACTTCTCTCAAATTTCATGACCAGCTACAAAATGAAGTATTTAACATATTTTCAATTAAAATATACAAGCAGAATGCACAACAAACGTTTGGCTTCATAACACCTTCAGAATTCGCAAGAATACAAATTTTAATGGAGTTAGGTTGACATAGACTCAATGTCAGAACCGTTGTTGATGATTCAACAAAGATTAAAACTGAAGCTCAAAAGTAAGAATGACTTTTTATCATAAACAATATACTAAGGCCAAACAAAAAATAGAGATGTACGGTCCTAATTAAGTACCACATAGCTAAAGAATTGGCTTGGCATGTGGGTTTAATATCCATGTGGGCACCCTATAGTTCTACCATTATGGTTGTTACAATTGGTAAGGATGACTCATTCTACATTTTTGATTGCTACAATTTGCAAGGTGAGCTCTAACATTTGTGGTTGTTACAATTGGTATAAGAGCGAACCACCCTTTGGGCAAACACCCCTCTCGGCTAATTGAATCCACCATCCTGTGGATGGGGCTTAACTGCCCTAGACCTCCTAATGAATCCACATTGCTAAAGATTGGCTCGCATGTGGCTTAATAACAACGTGGCACCCTCCCCTTATAAGCCAGTTTTTAAGGGTGAGTTTTACTCATTTGGGTTCTAACAAGAGAATCCGGGAAACAGAAATTGCAGGGCAAATTAATGCCACAATTTTTTGAAGCCATGAATAAACACCGATCACTAATCACCGAAAATCAGCATAGAAACCCTAAAAACACCAAACAACTCATAATGCTTAACACCCTCCCTTCGTTTCATTAGACTTAAAATACATTCCACGAAAGAAAAAAATATAAAACTAAACGTACTAAATTTAAGTATCGGGCATCAGAAATTCAAAAATTAAAACTAAAATGATAACGTATGATTTTTTTTTCCCCAAATTCGCACAAGATAAGAAAATCTTTATAAACGCCCGAATACATTAAGACAACTCTGATAATATCTACAGTACTCGTTTGTCCACTGAAACAAACAACCACAACGTAACATAAATTTAACATACACAGTATTGCCGAGCTGAAAATAGGCAATGCAGTTGCCGAGAAAGTAATTTAACGGAAAACTTCTGTAATCGAATCTTTCCTTCTTTGGATATGAAAACCCTAACGACAAGAACGCCAAATTTATGCTTACTGGTTATCTGTTAATTCTCGGACACAGAGCTCTGAAACTGGCAATGCAGATGCCGGAAAAGTAAATTTAACGGAAACTTACTGTAGTCGAATCTTTCCTTCTGTTGGAATGAAAAACCCTAACGACAAGAACGCCAAATTTATGCTTACTGGTTATCTGTTAATTCTCGGGACACTGCACTTATATATAGTTTAGGAACCGGCAAGACGTAAAAGACTAAAACGGTAAAATTACCCAACAAAAGAGACGTAATGGGGTCCCGCGCATCTATTTGCTCACACTATATATGGTTCGTGATACTACATAAATGATTACGATTCAATAATATATACTTGTCCAAATTTATATTTAACGTCTATGATATTTTGATGCCCTTATTTACAAAGAAAAATGAGATTCTATAATCAGAATAATATATGTGAAATAAATATGATAATTTTGGTTCCGTTTGGTTCCCTTTTGGGAATACTACTATTAGTATTCCCAATAAAGTTAAACAGTAAAATTGCAAAAACTCACAATATTATTCAACTTTTTTTAAACCCCTTAAATTTGTTAATTTAATTAAATACCCCTAAATATTTTTTTTAGAAATTGTAAAAACACCCCAACAACCCACGTTTACCAGATTCCGGCCACCACTGTTGGAAGATGGCTGGAATCTGGTATAACGGCACACTACCGGCCAAATTTGGCCGGTAGTGCGCCCATCTAGCCTTTTCCGGCCAGATCCAAGGTGGATCTGGCCTGAAAATGCCAGATCTTTGGTCGTAGCCAGTAGTCAACGACGGCCAACATATGGTCGTCATTGACCTTCAACGACGATCATATGTTGGCCGTCATTGAAGAGCAAATACGGCTAGATCTGGCCGTCAACTAGTCGTAGATCTAGCATTTTTCGGCCAGATCCACCGTGGATCTAGTCGAAAAAGGCCATATTGGCGCACGACCGGCAAGATCCAACCGGTCATGCGTCGATACAGCCACTCCGGCCACCCTCTGGCAGTGGTGGCCAGTTGTCCATATTTTTTGGGTGGGTTGAGGGTGTTTTTGTTAACTTTTAATGTTTTATTATAGGGGTGTTTAGTAAATAAATAAATATAGGGGGTATTTTATTAATTTCCAAATCCTACATCGTAATACCTGTTCAATTCAACTTTTTTTTTAACTTTTTTCACAAAACTTTTCTAAAAAGTGTAAAAAAGTGAACCAAACGGAGCTTTTATATTTATAAATCATATTATTTGGTTACTATGGGACACAATTAATGTTAAGAAAATCCATTGTTTTTATAAAGAAACTCCNATATTTGAGGTGATCAATACTAGTGCAGCGAGCTCCATATTCTGGAGTTCAACGTGGATGTAACTTGTTCTATATTGAACAAGCGAACCACGGTATATCTTGTGTTGTGTGATTGTTCGTTGTTCTTGCAGTTTCTGTTTTGTATTGTGACTAATCTTGCAAGTTGAAGGATTGGTATTGATTTACAACAGTGTGCTTTGGTATGGTAGTAGTATTAATGTTTCGGTATGGTGATTGGCTGTATACTTGATTTTGAGTTATGAATGTTTTTTTTTTTTTCCTTTTACATTTGAATTCTGAATGAAGGTGTTTGAAACGAATAAAGATGCTTTGAAGATGCTCTCAACAAAGGTGAATCTTCTACCCGATGGGCAAGCAATTCGTGTACATACAGATGACAACTTGTTTGGGTATGAAAGTTATACTTTCGTATTGAATGAGGATTTTGAAAGAGTACTTAATATGAAAGAATAGGGTTCTAAGCAGCGACTGGCAACTGATTAACCAGGAAGGACGACGACTGAAGGAACACCGGCGACAATGGACGACCAAAGGCTGTTTAGGGTTTAGGGTTCGACTGTTTACACTGTAGGTAATCATATTTTTGTGCTTTTGATTTTGCTAGTTTGTTGAAATAAGAGACAACTGGTACTGTGTTGGGACTGTCATTCGAGGTTAATGTTTACAGAAAATGGGTTAAAGGATTATGCAATTCAAGAGGGCTTTGCATTAAGGAAGTTATCAATTCGAAAACTTTCTCATTCTTGTTTGTTTCTCGGGAAAATTATTTTAATTCCGTGTGTTGAATTGATAGAAACAAAAGAAATTGGCACAAGATGAGAACTAGATGTTGGAAAATATGCTTCTGGTTTTACTTCGGTAATCGGTGGTGCATTTCTTACTATTTTGACTTCTGTAATTGAGATTCAGAATTTTACTAGCTTTAGTGTTTGTTATTTTTCACCGCAAAACGTGGTGGTTTTAAATTGATTTTTGTGCTGCTGGAAGCACTCTTGAATGCACTGTTATTTTGTTTATTTGAAACGAATTTGGCGCAAGATGGCAATAATTAGAAAATATGCTTTGGGTTCGGGAATTGGTGGTACATTCCTTACTATGACATCAGGAACTGAGATTCGACATTTTTCTAGCTTGTGTGTTTGTTAATTTTCGCTGGAGAAGTGATCTCTGAGAATTGCTGATGTTAAAAATATTACTTGAAGTGCTCTGTTGATTCCTGAAGCTTTTTGTAATGCTGAAAGCACTCTTGAATGTCTAGTTTGTTTGTTTACTTGAAACAAAATTGGTACAAAATGAGAACCAGTTGTTAGAATAGATGCTTGGACTACTCTTTTAATTCCTGAAATCACTTAAATGATGACAATTTTTTTTTTTTTTGTTAGTTTACTTAAGAGATTGGTATATTGGTACAGTCCTTCGCATTGGATTTAGGAGAGCCAGTAATGCAGTATGGACAATCAATTGATGACGGGAACCTAGCCAGGCTCAAATTCCACGGCTTCTCGGTCAGTAAATTCTTTTGTTGTTAATTTGCTGCCTTACAGTTTGTATTTCTAATTCTATTAAAAGGCAATGTTGGACAATTTGTGACACAAGTGCAATGTAAAGGAAGAAATTGGATTTGCTTTGCAAGAAAGTCATTGGTGTAGCATTGTTTGTGATTGATAATATACTTGTGATGCAATTGGTTATTGTATATTTATTGCAAATTCGTGCAAAATGACACTTTTATGTACATGTATATTTATTTATTTTTTATATTACTAGTTTCTTTGTTCTTGGTTCTTAGACTTTGTGAAACTTCAGCCATTGGTGTTGTGTGGGGTGGGGTCTAAGGCCTTGGTTTCGATACAAATTGGGTGTGAAATTATTTGTCTTTGTAACAGAGGATGAGAGTGGAGGTAAGAACATATGTTTTATTGGTGCAAAATGTAAAACCTTTTTGTTTGTTTTGTTTNGGAGGAAGCTGAAACTGACGGCAGAAAGAGTTTTAGTTCTAAGATCAAACGCAATTTTGATTCTTCAGAAGCATTAAGCCGAACACTGGAAATGCAACTGCATTTTACTTCTGTATTTCTTCTTCTCCGATATTGAGTTTGCTAAATCACAGCGCTTCCAAAACGCAGCACTAACTAACACCTCTGTTAACTTCCGTTATTGAATTTAACGTTTTCTGTTAAACGAACTTTCCCTTCCCAGACTTGTTACGGCTGGTAACCGTTCGTTAAATCTAATAAAAATTAACATATTACTAGGGTTGTGTTTGGTTCGGGGTGATATATGATTAATTATGTAATATTTGTTTAATTTTCAAGATTCTCTCGTTTGGTTGTCAAATAATAAAATATTATGATAATCTTTTATTGTAAATAGTGTTTCCTATTAGTAATATTAGAGGTAATCAGATTAACTTTCAAATGAGTGTTATTATAAGATTACCAGGGTAATCTTAATTTTGATCCTATTTTGTCTTTAATCTTTTATCATTTTAGACACATTTTCCCTTATATGTCTACCAAACAACCATTACCCAGACCCCTCATATTTGAGAATTTAGCTAAAACACCCCAACTACAAAAAAGTTAACAAAATACCCTCAATCACCTAAGACCATTGCCAGTTGTCAGCGGAAGTCATCATATTAGCGTAAGACCGGTGCGATCTTGCTGGTCGTGCGCCGATAAGAACGTTTCCAACCATGGATTTGTGATCCATGGTTGGAAATGGCCAGATCTGGCCATGAAACGGCCATAGAAATGGCCAAATCGGGTTGTTTTCTGATCAATGGCCAGAAAAGGCCTTCCTGATGCACAAACAGCTAGATCTAGCTGGTCATGTGCCATTACGGCGGCTATTGGCGGTGGTGGCTGGTTGTTGGCAGTGGCTTGGGGTGGATGAGAGTGATTTTGCTACAAATTAAAATTTTATACAACTAAGGTATTTTAGCAAAATTTCAAATATAGCGTGTTAAAAGAAATGATTCAAAAAATAATACTAAAAATAATATTATATTATTATTTAAAAAGGAAGACAATTTAGTAATCCATATAACATATCCACTCATTTATCATCTCAACCAAACATATTAATATAACACACTCACCAATTTATTCCAACTAGCCAAAGACATTTCTCTAAACATTTCTTGGTAATCTATCTTTCCATTAGTAAAACATTCTCTAATAATACAATATTTCCTAAACCAAACGTTACCTAGGATTAAAAAAAAGAAAAATACAAACAATTTAAAATAGTACAGTAATGTCGTTGACCTCCTTTGAAGTCTGGTTATTTTTAACATAACTTTGACCAATGATATAGAGATTTAAGCAAAATTTTCAGAATTACAAGTAGGTTTTAATATTGGGATGAAATTGAGATGAGGTAAGCGATATAAAAAATACTATATTTTTAACTCAATATCCCAACCTTCTCTTATAACCCTAACATGATAGCAAAGTTATTATTACCACGTCAATTGACGACGTTAACTAAACATGAGTGGCTATTCCTTTGGAATGAATGCTTGTTCGTTAGGGACGAACGGCTGTTCATTCATAAGGAACAATCATTCTTTATGAAAGAAACAACCATTCTTTATGAAAAAATGACCATTCGTCCCTAAGAATGCCTTGGATGTGGTGGGAGCTAACGTGACAGTTGTCAACTCAGCTACCACATTGGGGTTATAAAAGAAGGTTGTGAGATTAGATTGTGAATGTAGCATTATCCAAACAATATTATTAGAAAACTTTAAACTAAGTGGGTGGCAGGTAGAATACACAACACATAATTTTCGATAATAAACTATACTTTGGATTAAATTAGTGGAAGTAAGAAGATATAATTGTACATTAGATCATACAACGCATAAAATAAAAAAGCACATAAAATAAAAAGCACAAACATTAATCACACAACTAAAAACTAAAAAGCAATTACCACTTTATAAAAATAAAACTAAGAAACTAAAATTAAAAAATAAGCACCACTTATACAACTAAAATTAAAGAAATAAACATAATACTTGGACTGACGCATGGCACATACAACACAAACTGAAAACAAATCACACTTATAAAGATTGTAAGTCTTACAGTGTGTCTTTAGGATACACGTGAAGATCACTAAAGAACAAAATCTAAAAAATATATACTACATCATATAACATTGGTATTGATTCAATAACATTATTGACTTACTGGTGAGGTATTGAGGTAGACTCTTTATTTGAGGATGTGAACATTTATGCGGTTTTTGATGACATTCAAGCTAAATTCCAGAGATAGGAATTTGGGACAAGAATATTTTTAAGAAGTTAAATTCACATTTCATGTCAATTAAGAAACAAATTAGTAAAAGTTCATTCTCAAATTAAGTAGAAATATTTGTTGAAAAACCATAATTAAATCTGTTTTGTTTTAATGATTATTATTAGTTTAATTATTATCCATTAAAAAATATATATAAATAAGTGGATGTTTACGGTTAAATAGGAAACATAATATTATGTGAAATGTAGGTTGTTTAATCTAGTGTATATATATATATATGTGTGTGTGTGTGTCATTTTTCCATATTTCAAATATAAAAGAGTCCGGTAAAGAAAAATATAAACAAACTTCTTCATTTGGTATGAATTGTAAGCAATAAACACAAATGTAGAATTTATTTTTTCAACAGTTTCCTAAACATCAGAAGTATAACCACACATAATAACAATTCTAATGAGGAATTTTCTAATTTTCAAAATTTTAATAAAGGTTTGGACCAAAATTATTCAAAATTTATCCTTTAACAAAGGTCTATAGTCAAGATTTTGCTATATAATATAACGGATTAAGTTAAAAATATGCTAATTAAGTAATGAAAACCTAACAGAACAGTGACATGAAGAGGTAAATTGTTATTTCTAATACCTCAAGGCGAAATTCTCATTTAAGGAAGCCTCAGGAGAAATGTTGTATTAAACACTTGGAAAAATGACAAATTATAGAGAAGAATGTTCCTGGGTTTCTGTTTTGAGTTCACCTACTGTTTTTCATGTTAATAATACCAAAACACATATGCTATCTCTTTGGCATAATAGGTTAGGCCATCCTCACTTAGATGTGTTACACAATATTCTGTCATCTATGGATAAACAACCTTCAAGATTAATTTCTGCCTTAGGATCAGCTTCTGTCTTGCCTTTCTGTGATGCCTGTAGATTAGGCAAGTTGCATAGAAATCACTTTCCCTTGTCTCAATCTAGAGCCACACACCCACTCGAGTTAGTTCATAGTGATGTGTGGGGACCAGCCCCACTGACCTCCCTAGAAGGGTTCAAATACTATGTCCATTTCATAGATGATTACAACCGGTTTACTTGGTTGTTTCCCTTAAGGACAAAAGCTGAAGTCAATTCTGTTTTCATTAAGTTTCACCACCTGGTTGAAAGACAATTTAATTGTAAGCTTAAATGTCTCCAATTGGACCAAGGTGGAGAATATAAGGGTCTACTGTCATATCTTTCTGCTGTTGGTATTCAGTTTAGGCACTCTTGTGCTCATGTTCACCAGCAAAATGGAAGAAGTGAACACAAACATAGACATATAGTAGAAACGGGCCTCACTTTACTTGCTCATGTCTTTATGCCATTACATTTATGGTGGTTTGCATTTGATACTGCAGTCTTCTTGATTAATAGAATGCCTACTTCAGTTTTAAATCACATTTCACCTTATCAAGTACTCTTTAATAGACCACCAGTGTATTCTGAACTTAAAACCTTTGGCTGCACTTGTTTTCCTTTTCTAAGGGATTTTAACAAACATAAACTCAGTTTTCATTCATCCAAATGTACTTTTGTTGGATACAGTTTAGTGCATAAAGGTTATAAATGTTTGACTTCAGAAGGCAAAATTTATATCACTCCTAATGTCCAATTCAATGAACAAGAGTTTCCTTTTGCCACTAAATCTGATCAGTCTCACTCTGTTGCTGTACCACTTGATTCACCAGAAACCACCTCTTCTATTCCTAGTTTTTCTTATGTTTCTGTTTAGCTCCCACATGATATAAGTGCCAAAGTCTCTCCTGCAGTGGCTAATCCTGATCTATGTCTCAATTCAACAGTTGGTAAGTCAGTTTTTGCTTTAATCTTAGCACTTCAATCTACTTCTAATATTCCTTGCAGCTCTAATTTTAATTCTGCTGTCCCTTTGTCTTCATCACATCATACTACTATCCCTATAGATGTTCCCACTATTTTAGGTCCAACTTCTTCTGAGACAAATGTTACAGTGTCAACTTCCACTACAATTCCCACACCTTCATCCACCTGCCCTCTTGAGGTTGATTTCACCCATTTCAAGAACAATTGTATAACTAGTGAGTCACTATCCTTGCCTACTAATCAGCCCAATTTACAACACTATTCTCAACCTCTTGGTTGCTCTCTTGCAGTAGATTTAAGTCCATCACAATTCTCTGCTCCTAGTTCATCTTCTTTACCAATGACCATCAATTCACACTCAATGATCACTAGGTCTAAATCCTCTTTACAACCTTCTACTGCCCAAACTTGGTCTATCATCACCACTACACAACCTGAATTTTTCACAACAAAAATAGTCCCTGCACAACCTGAATTCTCAACAACAAAACCAGTCCCTGTACAACCTTATACTGCCCTTACATCATCTACAACCATTGTCCAACCTGAACCCTTGACAGTAAGTGAAGCTCTTGCTAGTTATGAGTGGAAAGAGGCTATGCAAGCTGAGTTTAATGCTTTAATGCAAAATGAAACCTGGAGTCTAGGTCCTAAGACTATCGATATGAATGTAGTTGGTAACAAATGGGTTTTCGAGACAAATTCAATGTTGATGGGTCACTTTCCAAATATAAGGCTAGGCTAGTTGCTAAAGGCTTCCAACAAACACCTGGGTTGGATTACTTTGAAACTTTAAGCTCGATTATTAAGCCTAGTGCCATTAGAATCATTCTTACAGTTGCTGTTTCTTCTGGAAGGGACATTCAACAGATAGACGTAAATAATGCTTTTCTTAATGGCCAATTGACTGAAACTGTTTATATGAGGTAGCCTGAAGGTTTTGAAGTTCCTCACCTTTCTTCATATGTGTGCAAACTAAACAAAGCTCTTTATGGCCTAAAACAAGCTCCAAGGGCATGGTTTGATAAACTCAAACAAGCCTTCTTGGACAAAGGCTTTAAGAATTTAGTTTCAGATTCCAATTTATTGATCCTTAAGGATAATGCTCAAGTTCTCTATGTCCTCATTTATGTGGACGACATACTAATTACTGTAAATCTCAAAGAAGAATAGATGATGAAAGAGAGAAGAATCTCAATTGGTTTTTCATTAATTGAAATCAGTTATAATCAACCCATGCTTTATACTCTAAAACGGGCTTAAGCAAAAATAGCTGAAGAAGATAAGCTAAAAGTAAAGTTGCTGAAGTGTCATTACAAACAATGTAAAAACCATCAAGAGCAAAACGACATCGTTACAAACAAAGCAAAAGACAAATTACAAGAAGACCCTCAACTCTTCATTTTATGACAAACACTTCCCTTTAATCCATAAAGCTTTGTTTTTCACCAAGAATCACTAACATCCCCTTGTAAACTAAACTACTCAATTGCTGTGACTAACATCTCCTCGTAAATTAAACCACTGGTCTTGTTTCAGTAACACTGCTCTGTTTTGGACTCAGTTTCTACACTTCTTTGTTCTTCATTTCTTTAGATAAAAAAAATTCACTTCACAAAAAAAATTCCTGCACTTCATCTTAAAAACAAAAAATTCCTGCATTTCAACTTATGCAGTTTAGTCACAAAAATCCTACACTTCATCTTATGCAGTTTAGTCACAAAAATCCAGCACTTCAACTTATGCAATTTAACAACAAAAATTCCTGCATTTCAACTTATGCAATTTAGTCACAAAAATCCTGCACTTCAACTTATGCAGTTTAGTCACAAAAATCCAGCACTTCATCTTAACAAAAAAAATTCCTGCATTTAAACTTATGTAGTTTAGTCACAAAAATCCAGCACTTCAACTTATGCAGTTCAGTCACAAAAATCCTGCACTTCAACTGATGCAGTTTAGTCACCAAAATTCCGCACTTCAATTTATGCAGTACAAAACAAAAATCATGCACTTCAACTTATGCAGTTCAAAGCAAAAAATTCCTGCATTTCAACTTATGCAGTTCAGTCACAAAATTCCTGCACTTCAACTTATGCAGTTATACCAACTGAGTTCCTGCTCAGTTTAATAACCATGGACAGACTGCTTTATATTAAAAACAAGAATAACCAACCATGAACAGACTTTTCTTTATGCAGATTCTGCACTACTCTATTCTCATTTCAGTAAACATGTTCAGTAGACTACTTCAGATCAAGGTTCCTGCACTCAAATTATGCAGTTCAACATGTTCTCATTTCAGTAAACATGTTCAGCAGACTGCTTCAGATCAAGGTTCCTGCACTCAAATTATGCAGTTCAACATGTTCTCATTTCAGTAAACATGTTCAGCAGACTGCTTCAGATCAAGGTTCCTACACTCAAATTATGCAGTTCAGCATGTTCTCATCCTAGCATCAACATCATCATCAACCAGTAGCACTCTAGTAACAATCAACCAGTATCAACTAGCAAAGTTAACCAGCAAAATCAACTAGCATTACTTCATCAACATTCAATAATAAAATCAACCAACACCGACCACATCAACCAAAAAAAAAAAAAAATATCAACCATCATCAACTTAACAAAAGCATTACTTCAGCAACATTCAACAGCAAAATCAGTCAGCATCAACCACATCAACCAAATCTGTATCACACCATCTGAACTGAGCAATTTATATAACCATGCCATTTTAATTCCTGCACTGAGCTTCAAGGTACAACAACTACACAATATCAGCAACTACAACAAGAAATAGTGCACTTCATGACTCAATTGCCAAGTGTACTGAAACCACTGTAAGCTTTTGTTTTAATTCCTGAAACTGTGAGATAGAAAGAGCCTTTGTCAAAACATTAGCAATTTGTAACTTGGACAGAACATATTGCACCAGAACCTTTTTGGCTAATACTTGATCCCTTATATAGTGGGCATCTATCTTGATATGCTTTGTTCTAGCATGAAAAATAGGATTGGCTGCCAAAGCTCCTACACTTATGTTATTGCACCAAATTATGGGAATGGAGTTCAACTTCACATCTAATTCAGAAAGTAAGCTATTCAGCCATGCTAATTCAGTTGTTGTTTGAGCTAAAGCCCTATATTCAGCTTCGGTGGATGATAGTGCAACCACCTTTTGCTTACGAGAACTCCATTGCACTAGATTGGGACCAAGATACACGCAATACCCACTTGTGGATCTTCTATCATCCAAATTACTACCCCAATCCGCATCAACATAACATTCAACACACAATGAGGCAGCTGGTTTGAAAAGAAGACCATGGAAAGAAGTGCCTTTAATGTATCTCAACACACGTTTACAAGTTTGCCACTGAAATTTTGTTGGAGCTTGAAGGAATTGGCTTAGCTTATTGACTATAAAGCTAATGTCAGACCTTGTTAACATTAAGTACTGTAATGCTCCAATGGTGCTACGATAGAGATTGGGCTCCTTAAATAATTCACTATCACCAACAAAAAGTTTTGTCCCAACAGCCATGGGAGTAGGACAAGAATGAGCATCTTGCATTTTTGTCTTGATAAGCAAATCAGTGATATATTTGGACTGCCTTAAGTGAATTCCTTCATTTGTTCTTGTAGCTTCCAACCCCAAGAAATATGTGACTGATCCCAAGGTTTTTAGTACAAATTGATCATTTAAATCAAGAACCAACTTGCTAATGGAAGAGTTGCTGGATCTAGTTATCAAAATGTCATCAACATAGATGAGCACATAAAGAACTTGGCTTGGCTCTTTGAGAATGAACAAATTGGAGTCAGAAACTGAATTTTGGAAACCTTTTTCCAGTAATGCTTGCTTCAATCTGTCAAACCAGGCCCTTGGAGCTTGTTTCAGGCCATACAATGCTTTATTAAGCTTACAAACATGTAAAGGATAGGTTGAACTCTCAAACCCAGCAGGTTGTTGCATGTAAACAATTTCACTCAATGTTCCATTCAAAAAGGCATTGTTTACATCAATCTACTGTATGTCCCAGCCATAAGAAACAGCAAGCGTAAAAATAATGCGAATAGTGCATGGTTTAATGACTGGACTAAAGGTTTCAAAATAATCTAACCTAGGAGTTTGCTGAAACCCTTTTGCTACCAACCTAGCTTTATATTTCTGTAAAGTACCATCAGCATGAAACTTGGTTCTAAATACCCACTTATTTCCAACAACATTCATATAAGAAGTTTTAGGAACAAAAGTCCAAGTATTGTTCCTAAGAGTGCATCAAACTCATCTTGCATAGCATTTTTCCACTCAACACTAGCCAAAGCTTCAGGTATGGAATTAGATTCTGGTTGTATGACTGATGATTTGGAAGAAAGGAAGGCTGTGGTTGTTTGTTCAACAGTCTTTGAACGAGTGAGCATGGGATGAGTGTTGGAAGATTGAGTCTGATTTAGTTGTGACTTGTGAGGGCAGGTTGGTGCTGGTTCTATTTGATGTTGGTGAGAGTAGGCTAGTTCTGTTTGATGTTGGGAAGAGTAGGCTGGTTCTGTGTGATGTTGGTAAGAATAGATTGTTGACTTTTCGTTGGAGGGTGGCTGATTAGTGCGGCTTTGTAAATTAGGGACTGAAGTATCCTGATTAATGTGTTCTGTTTGAAGCTGTGATGATGTTAGATCAACTACAATTGGACAAGAGGATGATGTCCTTGGGTTGGTTGACTGAAAATTGGAAATATTTGCTGGTTTGTAACAGGTGAGATCAATTGCAAAAGAATAGTTTGTGGGTGATTTATGAAAAGGGCAGATGGAGAAGTGTGTAAAACAGTTTGAGAGGTGTTTAAGATTTGAGACCTGTCTGTTTTTGAAGAGATATTATCATGGGTTGGAATGATTGATTTGTTGAAACTATCACTGCAAGGATCAGCTACAAAACAGTCATGATGCAATAAGGATTGTCTGTTGGAGCTATGATCAGTTGCAGTAGGCATTACAGTGAAAGGAAAATAAGTCACTGGATCATCAGGATTGACATGGCTGACTTGTTCTAAGGATGTTTTTGAAAAGGACATACCAGGAAAGTGAGACTGAAAACCCTTCTCAAATGGAAATTCAGACTCATTAAAGTGGACATTTGGAGTGATAAACATTTTACCTTCAGAATTGACACACTTATATCCTTTGTGAATAAGACTATAACCAACAAACACACATTTGGAAGAATGAAAACTCAGTTTTGTGTTTATTAAAATCTCTAAGGTTATAAGGAAAGTAAGCACATCCAAAGGTTTTAAAAGAAGAATATAATGGTTTTGATGCAAACAAGACTTCATATGGTGATAGAAAATTCAATACAGATGTAGGCATTCTGTTTATAAGGAACACTGCTTTATCAAATGCAAGCCACCAATAATGCAAAGGCATGGATGCATGGGCTAACAAGGTAAGACTGGTTTCAGCAATGTGTCTATGTTTTCTCTCACCTCGCCCATTTTATTGATGAACATATGCACACGAATGCCTAAATTGAATGCCGGCAATGGTGAGATAAGAAATGAGACCCTTATATTCTCCACCTTGGTCTGATTGCAAGCATTTGAGCATGCAATTAAACTGCCTTTCGACCAAGTGATGAAACTTGACAAACACATAATAAACTTCAGCTTTTGTTCTTAAGGGAAATAACCAAGTGAATCGACTATAATCATCTATAAAATGGACATAATATCTATATCCCTCTAAGGAAAGGACTGGAGATAGACCCCAAACATCATTATGAACAATTTCAAGCGGATGAGAGGCTATAGAATGAGAAATCGGGAAGGTATTCCTATAAAGTTTACCTAATTTACAAGCATCACAAAAGAGTAACTGTGACATATGACCAGCAGATTTTTTTTGCATAGAAGATAGGATCTTATGTAATGATTTAGCATGCGGATGTCCTAGTCTATTGTGCCAAAGTGATAGTTGATTTTCTGAACTATTGCTAACTTGAAAAGCACATGATGAATTATGCAATGAAAATGTATCGTGAAATGGAGTTGCATTATGTAAAGAAGATGCATTATTGGTGGTTTCATTCAATTTATCACACTGATGGGATAACAAGCAAGGTAATTGCAACAAAGTTTTATTTAAAGATGACACATTACAAGACAGAGATGGTTTGCAAGAATGTGAGTCAATGACCTCTGACTTACAACTGTTTTTAGAAGACTGTTTTTCAGTCATTGCACAACTGTTATTAATCGAACTAGCCTTATTTTCTTCATGTAAAGTAGGTCCTAAGGATGTTTTTTCAACAACAGTAACATAAGTTTGAGGAACTGAAACAGACTTACTACTAGATGTAATAGTAGGTGACAGCAGGGAAGGAGAACTATATGATGATAGGTTAGATGGTATTTGCAACTGATACAGCCCAGTTTTAAGTCCTCCCTATAACAGAACTGTTTTGGAAGCTTTGTCCTTTACAGTGCAATAATCACAATCAAATTCAACTACAACATTATTATCTTTGGTAAGTTTTGAGATACTAAGTAAATTTTTTGTAATCCTAGGCACACAAAGCACATTTTTTAAGTAAACACATTTAGATTGCAAGGAACCAGGAAGCAAAACAAAGCCAACATGAGAAATGTTTAGAGACTCATCGTTGCCTACTTGTAGTTGATCATTACCATCATAGTTACGGCTGGCTGTTAACATGATCAGTTGCACCAGAGTCCATATACCAGGCTGGATTAGGTGATGAGTTGGAAGTGATGATAGTAGGCTGAAATGAGTTCCTGTTTGGAAAGGATGTAGCTGAGTAGGCAGCAAAGAAGGCTTGGTTTTGAGGTTGCATTTGTGAGGGTTGTATTTGTGCTTGGTTTGGAGGTTGCATTTGTGAGGGTTGCATTTGTGGATTGGGAACCCTAAAGCCTGGCTATTGAGTTGAGTAAGAAAGTTGCTTTTGTTGATCAAACTAATACTGTTGAGACTGGTGATTGTGGCTTCCATGTTGCTGTGTATGATGGTCATAAGAACTATTTCTAGGACCAAACATTCACCAAATGAATTAGTGTTAACACTGCCAGGACCAAAACCAAGATCTTGAGAAAAACCATTAAACTGCTATGGTGAATTGAAGTGAGCTGAGGTACCACCAGTATAACTGGTATTAAACTATGGAAAAGAACCATTATAGTTGAATGAAGAGCCATTGTAGCTGGTGTTATAACGATGATATCACTGAATGGCTGTGTGTTCCATTTTACCACAAACTTGGCAAATTGGTTTGCCTCGTCCATTGTTTCTACCCCTGCCTCTGCCATTTCAACATTTCCAAAGGGTCTATAAGCAGGTAAATTTGAAAGCTGACTTATAACCTTAGATAAGAAATGAGGAGAATTCTGATTTATTGGCAGACCTCCAACTGTCAATGGATAACTCTGTGATTGTACAGACAAAGCATTCTGCAGCGGAACATTATGGTTGACTGATCCAAAAAATCTAGATCCAGTATTTCTAGAAGAACCTTCAACAGAATTTAAATGTCCTAATGCTGAGTTGTGACAAGAAAGTTGAGACTTAGTTAAGTTTGGATTGAGTGATGCCACATTGACTGAACAATTTGGAAAGTCAGGAGAATCAAATTTCTCAAGTCTCAGTTCATATTTCTGCAACAGGAATTGAGCCTCTTGTAAAGTAATTGAATCAAACTTGGATTCAATCCTAGAAGTCAGATTGACGACAACCGCATCAAACTCTGGACATAATCCATCTAAGACATACTGTAACACTTATTCATATGAAACAATCTGACCACTGGATGATAAACTCTCAGCAATTCCTTTCATTTTCTTCACATATTCACTCACACTCATATTGCCTTTTTGTGTGGTTTGAAGTAGGTTTTTCAAATTTAAAGCTCTAGCTTTAGAATCAGCCAAGAACTCATTTTCAAGTGTGAACCAAATATCAGTAGAAAACTTGCATTTCGACACTTGACTAAACATGCATTCAGAGATTGACGCTAGGAGCCAGGTTACAAGAAATATATCAGTCTTTTTCCAGATTATATACTCCGAATTAATCTTCTCTTTTCCTAGGTTTTCCTTAATTTCACTTGAGCTTAGCTCTTTCAAATCATCATCACAAGCAATAAGAGGTTCTGGACATGGAATCAAACCTGTTAGGTGTTCTTCAAGATCGTGAGCTCTTACTGTAGAGAGAACTTGAGACCTCCAAAAAAGATAATTGTCTCGGTAATTATCTCTAGTCAATTTTGGAGTGATGACTTGAAGACTGGAACTGAAAATCGAAGAGTGAGCACTGGTTGAGCCGTTAAGCGTCTTCTCTGTACTCTTGTTTGATAGATTGTTACCAGGAACTCTAGCCATTGACGTTAGTCGTTTGGCTCTAATACCATGTAAATCTCAAAGAAGAATAGATGATGAAAGAGAGAAGAATCTCAATTGGTTTTTCATTAATTGAGATCAGTTACAATCAACTCATGCTTTATACTCCAAAACGAGCTTAAGCAAAAAGAGCTGAAGAAGATAAGCTAAAAGTAAAGTTGCTGAAGTGTTGTTACAAACCATGTAAAAACCATCAAGAGCAAAATGACATCGTTACAAACAAAGCAAAAGACAAATTACAAGAAGACCATCAACTCTTCATTTTATGACAAACACTTCCTTTTAATCCATACAGCTCTGTTTTTCACCAAGAATCACTAACAATTACTGGATCCAACACTTCTTCCATTTTACAACTAATTGAAACTTTAAATACTCAGTTTGCCTTGAAAACACTTGGTTCAGTGACCTATTTTCTTGGTTTGGAGGCAACTAGAACACATGAGAGAATTCACTTGAAGCAGACCAAATACGTTACTGATTTGCTTGTCAAAACTAAGATGCAAGATGCCTATTCCTGCTCCACTCCCATGGCTGCTGGTACAAAACTTTCAGCCACAGATAGTGAGTTATTTAAAGACCCCAGTTTGTATAGAAGTACCATTGGTGCTCTTCAGTACTTAACCTTAACAAGGCCTGATATTAGTTTTACAGTCAATAAACTAAGTCAATACCTTCAAGCCCCTACTGAGCTACAATGGCAAGCTTGCAAGAGGGTTTTGAGATATCTTAAAGGAACACAGTCTCATGGTCTTCAGTTCAGACCAGCAGTTTCTCTTCACCTTGAATGCAATGCAGATGCTGATTGGGGCAGTAACTCGGATGATAGGAGGTCCACCAGTGGATACTGTGTATATCTTGAGCCAAATTTGATTCAGTGGAGCTTCCGAAAGTAAAGAGTGGTTGCCTTATCATCTACTGAAGCTGAATATAGAACATTTGCACATACAGCAATTGAATTGGCATGGCTGGAAAGTCTGTTTTTTGAGTTGGGAATATCTCTCAATTCTTGTCCAGTAATTTGGTGTGATAATGTAAGCGCTGGTGCCTTAGCTTCTAATCTCCTTTTTCGTGCTCGGACAAAGCATATAGAGATTGACACTAATTATATTCGGGATCAAGTTTTAGCAAAAAAAATTGTTGTGCATTATGTTCCTTCAAAACTGCAGATTGCTAATGTGTTAACCAAAGCCCTCTCTATTACTCAATTTCAAGAGTTGAAACAGAAACTTTGTGTTGTTGACACTCCACAGCCTGTGAGTATGAACTGAAAAATGGTGACTTGTAGTGGTAAAAATAGTGCTTAATGCTGCCTGTGTGCATGAACTGAAATATGGTGAACTGAAGTGGCTGTTGAAGGTTTTGTGTTGAGTTGAAATGTGGTAATCTAAAGTAGTAGTTTTTGTATTGAGAAGTGATTGTTGCAACTGTTCTGCAGTAGTAGTTTTGTGTTAAAGTTGCAGTAGTAGTAGTTTTGTGTTATTGAAGTTTTGTGTTAAGTTGAAATGTGGTAATCTAAAGTAGCAATAGTGGTGGTGAATCAATATGGAAAGGGTGTTTTGTAGTGGAAATGGTAGTTGAAGTTGAATATGGAAAGGGTGTTTTGTAGTAGAAATGGGAGTTGAAATGACTGCTAATGGTAGTTGAAATGACTGCTCTGTAATTGAAATGCACTATAGTTGAAGTGGCTTTTAAAATAGCTGTTTAAGTGTTGAAGTTGCTGCTTTTGCTGAAGCATTGAAATGGTTCACTGAAGTGTTGAAGTTGCTGCTTTTGCTGAAGCATTGAAATGGTTAATAAAAGTGTTGAAGTTGCTGCTTTTACTAAAGCGTTGAAATGGTTTATTAAAGTGTTGCAGTTGCTGCTTTTACTGAAGCATTTAAATGGTTTATTAAAGTGTTGAAGTTGTTGCTTTTACTGAAGCATTGCAGTTTACAATTTGTTCCAATTTTTGAAGGGAAAATGATATACAAAAACAGAACTCACAAAAAGTGCAGCAAAGGGATAGCAAGAGCAAAGGAGAGTCTAGTTTAAGGGGGAATGTTAACCAAAATGTGAAAAAGGACAAACTATGAAGGTCCTTATTGTAATTTCCTAATACTGTGATCACAGCTCTAAAACTGTGTCGTTTTGGTTTTGCATAGTGTCTTCTTTGTATAAAGTACTCACTGTATGTTCTACTGTTTCAATTAAGAAATCAGTTTGTGAGGAGTTCACGATTTCCAAAATTCTTTCTAGTTTCTACTTTCGTCTATTTCACTGTATCATGCCTGTCGCTTGATTTAATTTCCAAATTGCAATTTCTACATATTTTATACAACAAAATCTGCTCCCGTATCTATATAACGTCCCACTCAAAACGATTTGTAATCTGTTTAAATCTACTGCCGACACTTTCTATTCTCTATATCCATAAAACCATCTAATATATTTAATTTTGTGGGTCTCACAAACCTATCAAATAAATTGAATCTGAATTTCATGCAATTATGTCAGAGATCATGTTTCTGCTTTAAGAAGGCTGGTTGAGATAATGATTTGGAGCATATATCAATCTTGGGTGTCCAGTTAGCTTGTATACACTTTTATTAATCCCTGTAGTCCATTGAAGACCCTACAAACCCAAAGGATCAAGTAATTAAACCACAATGTTATTGAGATAGGTGACCTCAATGTTTAAACCTAGAAACTTAAAGAATGAAGCAAACTTCTTTGATTGTTTGACCAACCCCTTAGGGTTATCTAATACAGTAGAACTTCGTTATAGTGATACTCTATAAAGGAATAACCTTCATGTATTCATAAAAAATTTTGGATCCAACTTAGGCCAGTTATAAATAAGAATAAATTTCACATTATAATAAGTTATAGTTTTTTTATGTCTCATCTTAAAGAACTTGCCTCTACATAGTAATAATTGTATGTATATTATAAAAATATATATGTTATATTACATTAAATGTTTGAGACAATGATTTATATTTTAGAGTTGATATTATATCTTCTATCTTGTGGGTACGTAATAAGTTGCCGATATAGATACCTTTCTGTTGAAACGAAAATATTTTTAGCTCCGGAAAAGAAAAATATAAACAAACTTCTTCATTTGGTATTAATTATAAGCAATAAACAAAAATTTAGAATTTATTTTTCAACAGTTTCCTAAAAATTAGAAGTATAACCACACATTAATAAAAATTCTCATGAGTGAATTTTCTAATTTTCAAAATTTTAATAAAGGTTTGGACCAAAATTATTCAAAATTTATCCTTTAACAAAAGTCTACCGTCAGATTTTGCTATACAATATAACGGATTAAGTTAAAAATATGCTAATTAAGTAAGGAAAACCTAACAGATCAGTGACATGAAGAGGTAAATTGTTATTTCTGATACCTCAGGGCGAAATTATCATTTAAGGAAACCTCAGGGGAAATGTGGTATTAAACACTTGAAAAATGACGAATTATAGAAAAGAATGTTGCTGCTTTCTGTTTTGAGTTATGATTTTTGAAGATCAGTCAAGTTGGGCAACGGATACATTAACAGCAAAGTTAGAAAAAGCTGTTAAAGTTAGTTTATGTCTAACAGTGTTAAGGGTTTCCGTTAGTTTTGTTAGCCAAAATGATGCGTTTTGACAAAGCACAGTTATATCAAGATGAACCACATAAGGACAGTAAAAGTGCAGCTGCTGCGCTCTAGAGCTACCTAAGTGGAGATTCTTCACTCGATCAATTGTGCATTCCATAAATCTTTTATATAGAACTCTTCGGAATTTACTTATCATCCAGACAAGAAATTCTCTACTGTGGACATTGGATTTTATGTTCATCAATGTCTCGTAAATGTTAAAACTGTGTTTTAGCCTTTATTGCTGTGAACGACACTATATTGTTGCCTTATGTCCAACAAATGCATCAATCTTACTCCTCCTTTCGAAGATTTGCATCGATGTTTTTAGTGAGATTAGTTACAAAATCCACGTAAATTTGATTGGAGTAGGACCATCTTCTTGTGGCTTTTCATATTCCCAATTCCATTTCACCAAGCTTCCCTCACTCTTTGAAACAACCTGAATTGTTGCCTTGTAGCTCTTGTAATGCTGCATCAGACCTCCCTCCATCACAGCCATAGTGATCCTCTTTTTTTTTTTTTTTTTCCTGGGTCTAATTCTACCCTTTCTTTCATCCTCTCAGCAGCATTTCCTTCTGTTAATTTCATATATATAATTAATATATAAGACCATTAAAATAAAAACTAAGTCAGTCCATGTTTCCCATTGCTGTAGCTTAAAGATTATTATCTTAAGCTAGCGTTCAAAAGAGTCTGATAAACTGAAAGTGACTAAATTTTTTAATTGTAATATAATCAGTTTTATAAAAGAATTTATAAAGATACCATAATTAGCAATGGCAAATATACATGCAGTGAAAGTCCAGAGCTTGACAGAGCAATGGCAAATGAATGTTTCAACAGACTTTCAAACTTCTCACCTGCTAAAAAATAATGACTTATTATAGAGTAGGTCCAAATGAATTAGGATTTTCTTTTCTTTTCAAGATCTTGAGTCATGTGAAAACAAGAGCTCCACGTGGATGGACTGGACGTAATATATCTCGACGACATGTTCTCATCCTATATATAATAATTTAGAAGCAAAAATTGAAATAATAGTTCGTCTCTTGATTTTTTTTTTTTTTTTTTAAAATAATTTTCTTTCATTTTCCTATACCTCTAATGTTACTGAAGTAAAACAGATATAGGAAGAAACCACCAAGCAAACAACCAAGTGACCAACCTATGAAACATGTTTATCACACCATTAATCACAACATTTATTATATTATATAATTTTCTCGTCACAAGATCTCTCACACAATCTCACACATTACTTTAAACCAACTTACTAGTCGGTTTTAAGTAAACATTATGGTAAATTATTGCACATTATAAAGAGTAGTTATGCATAGTAAAATCGACAAACGTAGTCATTTGAGCTCTTCTAAGCCTGCTTGACAAGATATGCTGCTATGTCTTGAGTAACTTTAACCATGAAATCTAGGTACGCATGTGGCTCTGGAACATTCTCATTCAATTTCTCGTATTGCAGAATATGTTTCACCACGCAGCTTTTCTCATCCTTTGGAGTGGCTTGAAATGTTGCCTTCCAGTTCTTGTAATTCTTGAACACATCTCCATCCAATCCAACAAGAGTTACGGATTTCTTCTGGTCATCTACTTCAATCTTTTCCTTATAGGTCTCCTCTCTTCCTTCTGTAAAGTTGATTTAGAGAGGAAATGCAAACCTGGTGAGCTGAAAAGAAACAGGGGAAGTGAAGAAGAAGACTGATATTTTCGTTAATCAAATAACTGTCACTGTTACAAGCTTTTTATAATACAAAGTAAGGGTAAATCAGTAAATCCCAGACTACTTTAATATCCTGATATCCTCCCTTAAACAAAACTTCTATCAGTAATTACTGTTACCAACTACTCCAATATCCACTCTTGAACCAAGCATCATTTCCTTGCTGTACCATTCACTGGCTGCCTTTGTGGAGCTCATAAGCAATTGGTCTACAGATAGAAATTGGTCTACAGGTTTGCACCAGAATATGCAAACTGTTCCAGCAGGTTTTAATGCAGCTCAAGCAACTTCAAACGCCAACTGCTCCACAATAGACAGATAGCACTTCCCAGAACTCCAAAATAATGCTAACAAGCAAAATTCCGTAATGCAGTTCAAACAACTTCAATGCACCAAAACAAGCTTNCGGACCGATCAGGCACAACGCGTGGCGGCATGCTCTTGTTCGGGAATGGATACCGACCAAGACCCAATCAAATCACTTACGTCGGTCAACTTTCTCCAATGATCGCTCGTCCATGGGGAAAGAACGAGCTCGCCTTGAGCACGACCTACTCTCTAACTTGAGATACTCAACTCAGAGAGTGGGGGACAAACTGTTATGGCCAAAAATCGTCCTTGGCCCAAATAGGGAAATAGGACCATTAGCGAAGACGGACCAGGCCCAGTCCTGCAAAGGTCCAAACCAGCCCAAGTCAAGCGGGCACAAGCCTCTCAAACCTAGCCCATGTCCTAGGTCCACGGACGAATCCGGAGCCCACAGCCCTGACACAGTACTTTCCTATTCCTAATCAACCCCCAATTCAAAGACGCCTTCTTAATTTTGACCACTTTCCTACTTAGCGAATTCTCTTAAACAGAGTAACCTTCCTATTTGGACACAGGTAAGACAACTCACCACGACCCTAATTCTCCTAGGGTTTACATCAGAGTCAGATGAAGACTCCTGATCCCACCAGGATTGGGAGACCAGACGACCACTATATAAGCAGAGGCCTGCCCTCTCACAAAGGACATCGACATTACAACTTCACACCCGAGACTCTTTACTCGAGAGTTTCACTGATTCGCCGTAGTCACAGTCCCCGACTAGACTTCCGGTAATCTCTTATTCCTTAGCCCTCACTATATTGGCCCTTTTCAGCCTTGCTGACTTGAGCGTCGGAGTTCCTACAGCAAACACCACCCCGGTGTTTCCCGTTCGCTTCACGCGTGTGTTTCTCTACGTGTGCAGGTGCAGCGGATCGCTAGTGACCTTAACCTCACGGGATCAGACCCCCCTTTCCGTACAGGTAGATTTTTACGTCTACAATACTGTAAAAAAATCATCATGAAATTACAAAAATTCATAGTAAAAAACTTTATGGGATGGTGTTTTTATGGTCAATTTGTGATGAACTTAACTAGGTCATAAGTTGGTCACAGTTAGGGTAAAGCCAGAAAATTTATTTTGGTGGGCCAAAATTTAAGTTGAATGAATGAAGGGGTCAGTGAGGCATCAGGAAGATACATTATGGGGGCCAAAGTGTGTATTTTAGAAACTAGAGTGACTAGAAAAAAAATATAAAGGGACAAAAATGATACTTTTCTATATAAAATTAGAAAAAAAAAAAAAAAATTGTGGGACTGGGTGGCCACCCTAGGCCTGCATGTAGCTTCACCCTTGGTCTCTTTTCTTTTTGGTGATCGGGGGTGTCTGTAGACCAAAGAGTCAAAAATTAGAGTTTGATGGTCTGTTTACAATTTGACCAAAGTGATGCCATTTTGAAGACTCAAATAGTTTGCTTCTTCCACTTTAAGCAGCTAGTATTTTACTTTACTAAATGCAACTGTATATAAAGAAACCTTTCTCTGTATTTTCGTAATTAATTCGATCAATAGAGAAACGGTTTTCTTTTCATGTTTAATCCCTAAATCAAATCCTCTCAATTTGTTAAGCTCACATGGTATCAAAGCCAACAACTAACGTCAATGGCAAAGATCTTAGATGTTAATCACTCTAACACCAGCTCTAAAAGAATGATTCACTTCTCCAGCTCCTTTTGCTCAGCCTTTCCAACGAGTCTTTAAGTTGTCACTCCAAAATTAACTAGAGAAAACTCTAGAGATAATTACCGCTTTTGGAAATCGCAAATCCTTTCAGCGGTGAGAGCTCATGAACTTGAAGACCATTGGACAGGTTTGATTCCTTGTACCGTACCTTTAATTGCATCAGATCATGAAGAATCGAGTGAATTAGGTGAAGTTAGGTCAAAGGAGAAAGTCAATTTTGCTTACATTTCCTAGAAAAGAACTGATAAGTTTTTAGTAACTTGGTTCTTAACATCTATTTCGGGGTGCATGTTTAGAATTGTCTCAAAATGCCAATCTTCTACTACCATTTGGTTAACTCTTGAAAGTGAATTCCTAAATGACTCTAAATCCAGGGCTCTTCACTTAAAAACATTACTTCAAAATACTTAGAAAGAAAATCTAAGTATTAGTGATTATGTTAAAAGAATGAAGGGAATAGCTGAGAGTTTGTCTACCAGTGGCCAAGTTATTTCTGATGAAGATTTACTAGGATTTATTTTGAATGGCCTTGGTCCTGAGTTTGATATTGTAATCATCAACCTCACATCATGGATAGAGTCTAAATTTGATTCAATCACTTTACAAGAAGCACAATACCTACTGCAGAAGTATGAAATGAGGATTGAAAGGCTCAATTCAGCTGATTTTTTGAATAATTCAATTAATAGCTCTGTCAATATGGCTGTACTTAGCACTCTAGTATCCAGTCTATTCATGGTAATTTTTTACCGACATTAGTACTCTCACCATCTATTCCTCTACATCAATACACACCAAACTCAAATACTTTTCCCTCAAGCACTCCACATGTTTCAAATGTTCCCAACCATCTCATGCATCACAATATCCTTCACACATTGGAATTCCCTCTCCCAATATCTCTACATTAAATGATCAGTTTCATGCCTCAACAAATATTGGGCAGTATGGAGTACCTTACCAAAACTTCAGACCATCTAGTTTCTCTTCTTTTGGACGAGATAAAGGTAGAGGAAATCCAAAAGGAAAACCTATTTGCCAGGTGTGCAATAAGATTGGTCACATTGTAGTGTAGTGTTACCACCAATATAGTTCAAACTATAATGGTTCTCCTCCACCTTTTGGTAGTCAAGTTCATGGAGGTTATCAAGCTGGTACTGGTCTTCCTTAAATTAACCAACACGTTAATACCTCCACCTATCCATCTAACTCTCCATATGGTGGACATCAAAAGTACAAAACTGCTGGTGGTGGTGGTTATCAACAACAATAGCAATTAGTACCAAACTTTAACCATTCACAATTGGTTGCAAATGCACCTCAGCCTTCACTATTCCTAGTCAACAAACACCTGTCTCAACTGCTAATCAAGCTTATTTTGCTGCTCCTAATCCTTTAACAAATTCAAGCCCTGTTTCTCTTGGCACTACTCAGCTTCCCTTAACCTCAATTCAAGATCCAGCCTGGTATATGGACTCCAAAGAAACTGATCATGTCACCTCTGATCTTAACCAATTGAGTGTAAGCAGAAACTATGATGGACCTGAATAGCTTTAGGTCAGCAGTAGTGAGTTTCTCAATATTTCTCATGTTGGTTTTTCCCTTTTGCCGAGTACATTGCAATCCAAGTTTTTATATCTGAAAAATGTTTTATGTGTTCCCTGTATAACTAAAAATTTGTTTAGTATCTCTAAACTTACTAAGGATAATAACGTCGTTGTTGAATTTTCTGCTTATTGCTATGTGGTTAAAGACAAGGTTACCAATCAAATGCGACTGCAAGGAAATCTTAAGGCTGGATTGTATTAGTTGAACTTGTCTTCTATCTCTATTTCCTCTTCACAATTTCCTTCAGTTAATGCCTCTTTAGCTTGTTCTAAGTCTCCTGCTCAGTTGTGCTCTGAAACTCATAATAATATTGTTAGTTCCTATTGCAATACAGTCCCAACAAGTTCTGTTCAGTCCAAATCTATGTCATATACTGAAAATGCTGCTAAATCTAGTAGTGCTGAGCCTATTATCAATAATTGTAACTCTTTTTTCATCAATAAAGTTGAAGATTTGTCTAATTATACTGTGCCTACTTCTACTGCATTAAATTCTGATTATACACACACTATTACTAATTCTGATCATATGCATCCTAATGTTAGTTCTGCTAATTTGTCTGCTGATAACTTTCCTACTGCATTTCATTCTAATCACATGCATTCGAATTCTGATCATATGCATCCGAATGTCAGTTCTGCTAATTTTATGCTGATGGCTTTCCTGCCACATTACATCCTGATCATATACTTTGCATGATACTTTGCCTGATATATGTGTTTTCAATTTGAATTCTGCTTCTGTAACTAATATTTTTTCCACACATATGTCACAACCTGCAGTCCTAGTGTCTCAAACTAGTAAAACCAGTGACAATTTGCTTTAGTTTGGCACAAAAGGTTAGGACATCCTCACAATGAAGTGTTCAAAAAAAATAGGGCTCATATACCTAAGGTGTCATCTTCATTACCCAAAACTGGTTCATCTTCACTCTCTTTTTGTGATGCCTGTTACCTAGGTAAAATGCATAGGAATAACTTTCCTATTTCTCAATGAAGAGTTGCCTCACCCTTAGAACTTGTTCACAGTGATGTTTGGGGACCAACGCCTATTGTGTCATTTGAAAGGTTTAGATACTATGTTCAATTTATTGATGACTTTAGCAGATTTACCTGGCTCTTTCCTTTGAGAACTAAGAGTGAAGTTAGGTCAGTTTTCATTAGGTTTCACCATTTAGTTGAACGATAATTTAACACAAAACTTAAGTGTTTACAATCTGATTAAGGAGGTGAATATAGAGGACTTATATCTTACCTTTCTAATTCTGGAATTCAATTTAAAAACTTTTGTGCCTATGTGCATCAACAAAATGGTAGGAGTGAGAGAACGCATAGACATGTTGTAGAAACAGACTTTACTTGTACATATGTCCATGTCTTTACAATTTTGGTGGAATGTTGTTGATACAAATGTTTTTCTAATTAATAGAATGTCTTTCGTTTTAAACTTTGCCTCACCCTATCAAGTCTTGTTTCACAGTCTACCTTTTTACTCTACATTAAAAGTTTTTTGTTGCACTTGTTATCCTTACTTAAGAGACTATCATCAGTATAAGTTCAATTTTCATTATAAAATATGTGATTTTCTAGGATATAACTTAGTTCACAAAGGATTCAAGTGCTTGAGTCAAAATGGAAAAAATTACGTCACTCCAAATGTCAAGTTTAATGAGTCAGAATTCCCTTTTGCCTCACAATTTAATCTATCAACTTCTGCTCTTACAACTTCAGTTGCACCTCAATCTACTAGTCTTGTAGTTAATTTTCCTTTTGTGTCTATAAAACACTCAGATTCTTTTGATACAACTCCTACTAGAGGATTAATTTTGTCCTACTGCAGTCTCTTGTGCTAGTCTCAGTCCCTGCTCAGCAATTGGTAAGACTAATTCAATTTCAATTTTTGACTCACCAAATTTGGCCTTTCAATAATTAGATACACATTCTTTGCGCCATTCCCAATCAAACACAATGCATACCACATCTAATTCTCCTCCCACCCGTCCTTTAGTAGTTGATCTCATTACACAAACACAATCCATTCCAAGTCAATCTGATTTTTCTTCAGGTTGTCCTCTTATTGATGATCTCATTGCCCAACCACAGACTATTCCTAGCCGCTTTCATTCATCCTGTTGTCCTGAAGTTGCTATAGGTTCATTACAGTCCCTTTCTACACTTAATGTTCCACAGGTTACTCAAAACATCCATCCAATGGTGACTATAGCCAAATCCAAAAATCCTCCCCCATCCAAAGCTATTCTACTTACCTCTAGCTCCTCTCCAACTATAATTCCTGAACCTTGTACTGTTAAAGAAGCATTGAGTTCCTTTGAGTGGCAAGCAACCATGCAAAATGAGTTCACTGCTTTACTTAAAAACAACAGCTGGTCCTTAGTCCCTATTAATGATGATGTGAATATAGTAGGAAATAAGTGGGTCTTTAGAACCAAATTTTAACTTAGATGGTTCTCTCCAAAAATAAAAAGCAAGACTAGTTGCAAAGGGGTTTCAACAAACCCCAGGTCTTGACTAATTTGAAACCTTCAGCCCCATGACAAAACTTTCAACCATCAGAATTGTCCTTACTTTAGCCATAACTCATGGTTGGGATATTCAACAAATAGACGTTAATAATGCCTTTTTGAATGGTACATTAACCGAAGATGTCTTTATAAAACAACCTGAAGGTTTTGAGCATCCAAATTTCTTGGTTTTGTGTGCAAATTGCAAAAGGCTTTGTATGGGCTTAAACAAGCACCTAGGGCTTGGTTTGATAAATTGAATCAAGCTTTAATTGCTAAAGGATTCAGCAACTCAGTGTCAGACTCCAGCTTATTTATTTTGAAGATAGGTGATCATGTGACTTACATTCTCATCTATGTTGATGATATCTTGATCACTGATGGAAATAAGGAGTTTATTCACAAGCTAATTCAAGATCCTAATGATTAGTTCTCTCTCAAAACTCTTGGATCAATTCCCTACTTTCTTGGCATAGAGGCCACAAGAAACAATCAAGGAATTCATCTCAAACAAACCAAGTATACCCTTGATCTGCTGGTTAAAACAAGAATGGCAGATGCACATTCCTGTCCAACTCCTTTAGCCAAGGGGATTAAACTCTTTTCTAGAGATAGTGAACCTTTTAAAGATCCAACCTTGTATAGGAGCTCATCCATTTCCAACAAAGACAACACAACACATACCACAAATCCAAGCAAAATTTGGCCAACACAAATATTAGAGTTCAAATCACTTACTTGCAATTTTCAGACCAAGATAAGTAATAGCACTTCAAGCCTAAAGGATTACTCCACCAACTTGAATTAATTCACCACCAAATCCCTTGCGAAGACTTGGCCAAAGAATTCACACTCAAGAACACAAAAGTTCTTTCAAATGGATAAACCAATTTTCATATATTTCAAAAGCTAAATGTTACAATGAAAATAGTTGCGCTTATATAGGCAAATACAAGGATAAAAAAGTAATTGGTAAATACATTAAAATGAAATAAACTTAACTAATATTATAAGCCATTCATTCAAAAAGCAAGGTCATGTCTATTTAATGCAAAAGAGACATGATTCTTTAATTCTAGGATCTATGTCTGTAACCACCTCATTAGTTGAAATAAGCTTACTTCATTAGATCAAAACTTGATCAATGACCCTAATTAAGTCTACTAATAAAGGTGTAAGAGTTTGGACCTTGAGAATTATGCAAATGGATCCAATAAAGATTCATGTGGACCTTCCCCTTTGGAATGAGACTTGGGCCGGATTGGACCATTTCAACACTTTGACTTCTTTCCTGGTGGGCTTGAGCTTCTCTTGTTGAGCTTGAGCTTGGAATGTTTTGAGCTAAAATGTTTGGACTTTCTCCCTCCTTGGAACTTGTTGGGGCCAAATTTTCTCCATTGCATTCCACATCCACAATCCAAGTGTTTTAGGACTTGGAGTGAAATTCTTCAATTCAACTGAATTAGCAAGCATTTTAGAACTTGTAATTCCTTGTCCACTTATGTTTACAAGTGTTTTAGGACTTGTAAACGTATTAGGAGCATAGTGGGGGCTTTGCAATAACTTACTCTTACAAGACCTGACATTAGCTTCATTGTTAATAAGCTAAGTCAGTATTTGCAAGCCCCAATCGAGATTCAATGGCAGGCTTGCAAGAGAGTGCTTCAATACCTTAAAGGAACTCAAGATCATGGGCTTCAGTTCAAAACAGTAGTATCAATGTGTGTTGAATGTTATGCTGATGCAAATTGGGGTAGCAATCTTGATGATAGGAGATCAACTAGTGGCTTTTGTGTATTCTTAGGTCCCAATCTGATTTAATGGAGTTCTCGGAAGCAAAAAGTTGTGGCTTTGTCTTCTAGAGAGGCTGAATATAGAGCATTAGCTCATACCATAACCGAGGTAGCCTGGTTAAAGAGTATTTTCTTTGAATTAGGTATTAACTTCACTCAAGCACCTGTCATTTGGTGTGATAACCTTAGTGCAGGAGCTTTGGCTGTCAACCCTGTATTTCATGCCTGAACCAAGCACATTGAGATTGATGCACATTACATAAGAGATCAAGTCTTGGCTAAGCAACTTTTGGTTCAATATGTACCTACAAAACTGCAGATAGTAGATGTCATGACCAAAGCACTTTCAACTACTCAATTTCAAGAATTAAAGGAGAAACTTAATGTTATTCATGTTCGTATCCTAACTAGTTGCTTCTTGGCTTGTTTTTCTACTATATTTTTCCCTGTTCAGGATTTCTCAAGCATCGGTGATGGTTCAATTACCTGCAAAAAAAAAAAAAAAAAAATGTTTGTTTTACTTTAGTTTTCTCAAGCTGGATTGGTTTTTCTCTGAAATGGTTCAACTATGAGAACACTTCTGCTGTCTGAAAACTTCTGATCTTGAATTGCATTTGCAGTATCTCAAGCTACATTGGTTTCTCTCTGAAATGGTTCAGCTATGAGAATAATTCTCCTGAATGAAAAATTCTGCTCATTCAGTTGTGCAAAGCTGCATTTTTTGTGAAACAAAGTTTTTTACTTACTTCGGAGTTGCATTCAGTTGTGCAAAGCTATTTTTTGGTGAACCTAAATTTGGTTTTCTTCTATCTTAGTAATCATTCAGTTCTAACTTTGGTTAACTCATTGGTTATGGTTACAATTACCTGCCTTTTTCTTGGTTCATGCTTATCATTCACATTGAGTGAAGTTTTGCTGATTTGTTGATGCTACTTTATTATTGGGATTTTTGTCCTTATTAAAGTAAGAATAATGGTAGTTCCAAAGTTCCAACTTCTTGCAGTGCTGGGGTTACCAAATTATTGTAGTTTAAGTGCGGATGAAGATCATGGTAGCTTAGTTATCATATTAGCTAAAAAGGGTATGAAATATACAAGGTGGAAAAACTCTGGAAAGTTCAATTTGAGTGGGCATGTGAACCAAAGAATCAAAGACCAAAATAACTCTAGAAAGTTTAGCTTGAGTGGGCATGTGGACCAAAGAGTAAAAAATTAGAGTATGATGATCTGTTTGTAATTTGACCAAAGTGATGTCGTTTTGAAGAATCAAATGGTTTCCTCCTTCCGCTTTAAGCAGCTATTGTTTTACTTTACTAAATGCAACTGTATGTAAAGAAAACTTTCTCTGTATTTTCGTAATTCATTCAATCAATAGAGAAACAATTTTCTTTTCATGTTTAATCCCTAAATCAAATCCTCTGAATTTGTTAAGCTCACAGTGTTTGGGTCAGTTTCCATGCACCTCAACTAATCCTTCGAAACCCAAATGTTAGGGACCAAGTAAACCTCTAGTAGTTGTTCCTATTAGCAATCAAGAAAAATCAAACTTATAACTTATTGAGTAATACACCTAAGAATCGTTATTCGACCAGTCAACTATCTAGAGGTGGTTAATATGGAATAAATTAAAATTTGTGATGACTTTTCATTTCAATGCTCACGAACATTGAAATAAAATCGAATCAAATCAGCAAATCACAACCTAAGTGATAATATTACCAAGCTCTATGAAGCATTAATCAAAAGGGATCATATCACCAACTTGATTCACAATTCCTCAGATTTTTCCCTGCAATGCACCGATATCTAGAAAAGAAATGATTAAACGAAATGAAAAAGAATCTAACGACTACGGACTTGTTTGATACATGATTTGTTTTTGAAAGTAATGAAGATAAAGATTCTTACGATATATTAGGTTGAAATGAATTGGAATGTTTTCGAAAATTAATAGTTTTCTGACACAACCCCATCGATGTAAAACTTTCTTTTGACAATAATTCATGGCTCTCATGTGGTTTCTTATTTAAGCTTTGAGACAAAATTATACAAAGCAACTCAAGTTTCTCTCCTCTAAAGCTGCAGCTTTAGTCCCTGATACTTCTGAAATATAAATATGATTTTTCTGCAAGTAAACATTATCCAACAATTTAACAGCATTGAAATCTATGCAATATGTCTTACAATTATAATCACACCTTAACTAAGAATCTCAATGAGCTCTTAATCCAAAAAAGAAACCAATAGCTTTAGGACTTTGTCGTTGAATCGCTAGCAACTCCGGAGGAAAAAAGAAATGATAGAATTCTTTAAAACAATCTCGAGATGTTGCTATTTAATTATGCATCGACAGCATTCTGTTTTGGCGTAATGTAACAATGTCGGGTAGGATTTAGCAATGGACGAGGCCGAAAATCCTATAGTTACACACTGACTTCTCCATAGCATTTTTGTTTTCTTTTGGATTTTATAAGAACTTGTAGATGTAAAACTAATAGATAATCCATATCATGGACTTCGGTAGGAATTTGTGTGCTTCGTCCGAACCAAACACGCCAACCAAGTACGGACTCAAAAATTAACTTTAGGACTCAAAACACCGTCTGGACAACATTTCGCTGGCTAGGAGCTGGGTTCCTTGGTATCATTGTTGGGTCGGCATCCAGACGTTGTACTAGCGTTTTTAGGGCGGTGGTGAGTGTCCCGAGATAGTTCGCTATTTGCGGGTCTATTTTTGAAACAGTTGGTGCGCTCTCCAATCCGAGTGGAGGGTGCTCTTTAGAGGTTGTCCTCAGGTGACTAGTGGAAGCTTCTTCAGCCTGGTTGGCAACAACCTTATTTTTTTAATTGGCCCTGGTGGCGCGTGTCATGATTGGTGTTAAATGAACTAGGAAAATCGAGTCAATTTTGTTAGAAAACTTGAAGAGCTCTACAAGGGCCCTCCTTCTATCACTAAAATGTTGATGTGATTTTCCACACCAACGAGAAATATGTAAATTTCGTGGGAAAATTTACGTAAGGGTTTGTGATAAACAAGTAATTTAGTATTGGACTAATGCTAAAATGATAAATAAATAGAAAGAACAAAGAATTTTTAAAATGGTTCTAATGCAAGGTACAAATCTTACGTCCATTATTATTTTATTATTTTTTTTGTGTTTTTGTAAGTGCAAGGGATCTCAATCCTAAGGACAAATAAAGCGGTTTCTACATCAAAATAATAATGTGTTCAAATATCATTTCATTAGCATGAGAGACCTCTTTATATATTACTGCTTTGGTAGATTTACAGGTGAAGTAACTCTTACAGAGAGCGACACACGGCTTGGGTTAGTCTCGCACATGAAGTAACTCTCCTATGAGATGACACATGGCCTGGTTGTCAGCACAAGTTGATGCTTACCAATGAATTAACATTTGGTAAACTTATAAGTGAAGTAGCCATCTAATGGAGTGACATATAAATGTTTTTTCCTTAATTAAATCCACATAATTGAATTATAAGATAAAGTTTTGGCCTTAATTCTCTACCTCATGCAAAGATCCATTACTATTATCTTTTTCAATTTCATTGGCCACCATAAATCACCAAATACTCATCTCTTAATTTCCTTATGCCCCCCTTGCTTCTGGTGGACTAGTACTTTCATCCACCCCAGCACTTCCGCTCGTCGATGGCAGAGAGCGACGGCCAGTGTTCCTGATCAGCTCCAACTCTACCTCAGTTTCTGGCTCCGGCTCTGGCTTAGGTTCTGGCTCTAGCTCTAGCTATCACTGGGACGGTGCTTGTTGCTGGGCATCTTGGGCAACCAACACCCCTAATTGCATAATTTCTTTTTGCAGTGAAAGATTCAAAGCTGCCAAGGTATAGTTTCAAACAATGCATTATATTTATGTAATGATAATATTGGATGATTAAATAAGAAGGGTTCAGGTTTGATTTGTGATCCCATAATTATTTTTTATAAATTAAAACATAAATATAAAAAAATTATATTTATAAATATAAAAATTGAGCTATATTATGAAGTATGTTAAAAGTTAAAACTCAAAGAAGTGCTTTATATAACAAAGAAAAAGATACTAATAAAATTAAATGTTTAATAATTATAATACGTAAACTCAAAGAGGCTCTCTATCAGAATTATAGATTATATACTATTACAATTGTCTAATATCTATTTCACTGAATTACAATATGAATAAGATTTGCCAACGTACACAAATGACTTTTAATTTTAATGTTTGTGAAATTAGCAACTGGATGCCGCCCTTGGTCTGCACATTAAAAACTTCATGATGTGCGTATATATATAAAACAAATCAACTTATTAAGCAATTCCACTCAAATCAAAGTTTATAATATATAAAAAAAATGATCAAGTAACGTATATCAAACATTATAAGAATAATAAAGTTTGATGAAAAATGAAAAACAGAAAATAAATTCCATTAAACTTTAGCCATTTGATTTCCAACAGAGTACAAATTATATCAATTACTTTAGTATTTCATGGAAACTAAATTGCAATATTAAATAACTTTATAATTTAATAGAAAATTTAATTCTCACCATCTTGAACCTGAACTTGTTGATCAATTTCCTGCTGAAATACCCTAAGACCATTATTTTCATCAATGTTCATATCCACATCAGCCTGTTTAATTTACACTGAGGAAAAGGTTTATTAGCAAATTAAACTTAATTTATAGTAATTAAACATTTGAACAATTAAATTAACATAAAATTTAATTAAGAAAGAAAGGTAATTAATTGATATACCAAGAGCATGTTCAATGTTTGAGACAATTCAGCCGCTTCTTGCTCCAAATCTCTCATCCTTCTTCTCAAACGATTTAAGTATTGCATGTTCCTTTGAATTGATCTAGAAATCGAGTAAGATAAAGGCGATCTGTTACAATTACAAGTACCAACACAAAAAGAACAAAGATTGGTAATATCAATGTTATACTAGTAACATGAAACATGACTTTGTAAAATAGAGCAAAAGCTCGCATATTTAGATGTATGATAGTAAGAATTAAAATTTTCTATTTTAAAAAAAAAAAACTATTTATATCGGATATTCATTAAAGAGCATCTTTATGGTCATTTATATCTAGTGATGCACATATATTAGTGCGAAAAAAATGATTTACTTAAGCAATACAAGTTTCGTTGTGGGACAAAGTGATGATAATAGAGATTAGAGAGATCTTGGGCGAATTGGAAAACCTTAAGGGGGTTTTTGAAATTTTTGAAAGTTGATGCAATTTTTAAAAATTAAGTGCAATGTTAAGAATTTTCATAAATTTGCCCAAAATTTTAATTGGTGGTAAAAAAATTTAAAAAAAACTAAGAAGAATAATAATAAAGATGCACAAATATAGGTTTTAATTAAAATGTTGAAAATAATAAATAGCATTTTGCTGTCTTAAAATTATTTAAAGTACATAATAAATATGCGTTTTATACTCATGTAAAGAAAAATATTACTTTTTGGTTCTCAAAAAGGATTTTTCTTTATATTTAACATTATGGTTCAAGACATACGATTATCCAATTTAAATTCACAAATAGTGTGTAATAATAAAAATCTATAAATAGATGTCAATCAATGATAATTATTAGTTACTTTTTTCATATTATGAGAATTTTTTTTTTTATATTCGGCTGTTTCTAGCATATAATATATCACATAAAAAATTCACAAAGGTGGTTTTATATATAGTGTTAAACAATAGAAAATAGTATTTTGTTGTCTTAAAATTAGTTGAAGAACATAATGAATATACAAAAAATTGTTGAAGAAGGTAAATTTTGATATATGTTAAAGTTTTTAAGAAATTTTATTAAGAAATTTGTTTCAAATAAGCTTACAAGAAATTTTATGAAGTATGAAATCACTTAAATCAAAGTTTATAATTTTAAAAACTAATAAAGTTTGATGAAAAAATGAAGAATGGAAACAATTTACTTATTGATCAGTAGAACAAATACATGTACAAAATATATAGTGAATAGAGGACTAACCTTCTTCTATAAATGGTGATGGTTATGCTAAAAACCAGAACCCTAATCAAGAATCGAAATGGTTGAGTCTCTCTATCGCTCGGTCGATTTTTTCTGCTTCTGTGTTTCTCTCACTTGGGTATGCATGTTTTTTATATTCATATGTAAAGAAACAAAATTACTTTTTGGCCCTTTAAAGGGGTTTTCATTTATGTTTATATTCTGATTTAGGACTAACGATGCTTTGATTTAAAATCACAAATGGCGTCTGATAATAAGAATCTACGGTTAAATGTCAGTCATTATAATAATGGTTGGTTACTTTTTCATGTTATAAGAACTTTTTAGCCATTTCTAACATATAATATATCACATAAAGAAATTAAATTAAGTTGAAAGAATATAAATTTTATGCAAAATATAAACTTAAAAGATAGAATATAGCATTTTTGTTTCTTTAATTAGTTGAAGTACATAATATATAACCCCCAACCACACCTCCCCGCCACCCCCACCCCCCCAAAAAAAAGGGCTTTGAGTTATTAATCTCAGCCCAATAATAAAATAAAGATTAATATTAATAAAAGTCATAATTATTTAGAAATATATCTTTCTATATAAAATTGAAAAAAAAAAATATAAAACATCTATATATGGCAAGAAATAAATTTCCAAATAAGAACATTAATGTTAATTATTTGAGTAAAAGGGAAGTAGAAACATTATTTAAGGTTGCTTTGTCATTTCTAGCAAAGTATAATAATGAGTAATAATAAAAATGGCTTAATTTAAGTAAAAGTACAAGAAGATAATAAAAATACTTTATAAGATAGGGATAAAAATAGTATAAAAAACTTTATCTTTATTGTTTAAACTTAATAAGAATTTTTATATTAAATAAAGAAAAAAAATTATTGTCTAAACCATATTTAGCTGGAGTGAGGTTTATTCAAGTTAAGTGAAAGTAATGTGCTAGGGTATACAATAATTGTTACAATAAATTATGTTTATTTTGCCCATTATGTACAAAAATATTTATGCAATATAAAACCAAATGAACCACCCTTGGATGGCCGGGTGAGACGATAGTAATTCTTGATTGTATTACACAATATATCTAGACTCTAGAGTTTAATTCCTCTTGGTTGTTAATAGGAGTGACCACTAGAGTATATATATACAAAATGGACTTGAGAATTTTTTTTTTTTTTTTTTTTTTTTTTGAAGATTGTCATAAATATATTTTAAATAAATGTAAAAAAATCATCATGAAATCATAAAAATTTATAGTAAAAAACTTTACGGGATAGTGTTTTCGTGATCAATTTGTGATGAACTTAACTAGGTCATAAGTTGGTCACAAACAGGGGCAAAGCCAAAAAATTTATTATGGGGGGGCAAAATTTATGTTGAATGAATGAAGGGGTCAGTAAGGAAGTAGGAAAATACATTATGGGGTCAAATTGTGAATTTTAGAAAGTGGGGTGACCAGAAAAAACTTAATATAAAGGAATGAAAAATGATACCCTTCTATGTCTTCGCTTCTGGCCACTCTGTGAGTCTGTGTACAATAATGCTAGGGACACCGAAAATTTTACACCGAAAATGTGTACCGGCCTACGTGTAATACGCATCTGATTTGTTTAACAATTTTTTTCTAGTGAACGGCCGTCCATCAAATTTGGACGGCCATTCACTCACATGGACGCCCGTCTATATTATATGGATGGGCGTCCATATACAAGGGACGGGCGTCCCCATTTAAAGGACACCCGTCCGTAAATAAAATATGAAAATAAAAAAATAAAAAAAAAACTTTGGGGACGGCCATCCATACTTAAAAAAAAAAAAAAAATGTTTGGACGGGCGTCCATTCCACACTTTAAAAAAAAAAAAAAAATTCGTCTTCTTCGTCTTCATTCCCCAGCTCCTGGGTTCTCATGTTAGTTCTTCGTCTGAGCATTTTGTTGTACAAGAAATTATAAGAACTGAAGGTGCTCATCTTTCGAGTACTAGCCAAAATCCTGATGATGCCAAGTGCAAGAAGCTAGGCTTGCAAGTTGTATCTGGTTTAAGCTCAGAGCTCACCAGTGTGAAGAAATCAGCTGCCATGGATTCTGACGTGCTCAGCAGTGATGTGTCCAAGCTTTCTAGAGCAAAATTGGATATATCCCTCTCATGGCCTTTTCAATTTTCCTCTTGGGGTTCGTCCTGTGCCTCTGAAAATACATATTCAGGGAGTGGATATATCCAATTTTGATGCAAGGATGCAAGCCATGACGAAACCCATATATACTGCAATTGTCCAACATGCCAAGAATGAAAACCTATGCTTGTATTTGTCCCTTCAAGAAAATATGTGCAGTATCTGTAGAAACCAAAATAATGGACGGGCATCCATTAGCAATGGACGCCCGTCCAAACGTTTTTTTTTTTTTTTTAAAGTATGGACGGGCATCCATTCCTAATGGACGCCCGTCCAAACATAAGGGACGGCCGTCCAAAATTTATGGACGGCCGTCCCCAAAGTTTTTTTTTTATTATTTTCATATTTTATTTATGGACGGGCGTCCTTTAAATGGGGACACCCGTCCCTTGTATATGGACGCCCGTCCATATAATATGGATGGGCGTCCATGTGAGTGAACGACCGTCCAAATTTGATGGACGACCGTTCACTAGAAAAAAATTGTTAAACAAATCAGATGCGTGTTACACGTAGGCCGGTACATATTTTCGGCGTAAAATTTTCGGTGTCCCTAGCATTATTGTTCTGTGTAATAGAAAACATACAAGTTTGAGTTTCCTAGTGTAACCTTGACTTAATAAATTGGAAAGATGCATCATACTATTTCTACTATATGGGAAATGGTTTCGGTTCAAAGAAATTAAAAAACTAAATTTTTTATTCGGCTATCGGTTTGGGAGAATATGGGAAACCGGTTTTACTAACCGGTTTATTATAAAAAGTATTAAATTAAATTATAAAATAAAAAAATCCAATTTATTACAAAAATATTAAATTAAAAAATATATTAAATATTAAATTAAAACCGGTTCACAATCGGTTAACCGATTTTTACTAATTGGTTACCTGAAAAACCGATTTTCCCTTTAACCGGTTCGGTTTCGGTTCAAGAAAATTCTTGAACTGGAAAACCGGTTTGGTTCACAAAATCGGTTAACCGTTTTTGAATACCTCAAGTAACCTTGACTTAATTGATAATCTAAATTGGAAAGATGCATGATACTATTACTACTATATGCCTTTCAAAACATCATAATGTAAGAAAAGCATCCAAAAAAAAAAGAAACCGATTAAACGAAAAGAAAAAGAATCTAATGACTAAGGACTTGTTTGATACATAATTCATTTTGGAAAGTAACAGAGATAAAGATTCGTATGAAAACGCATTAGGTTGAAATGAATTTGAATGTTTTTGAAAATTAACAGTTTTCTGACACAATCCCATCGATGTAAAATTTCTTTTTGTTGTTGAATCACCAACAACTCCAGAGGAAGAAAGAAATAAATGATAGAATTCTTTTAAACAATCTCGGGATGTTGCTATTTAATTATGCGTCGACACCATTTTGTGTTGGCGTAATCTAACAAGGTCAGGCAGGATTTAGCCATGGAGGAGGCCGAAAATCTTGTAGTATGTATAACTGAATTACACACTAACTTGTCCATGGAATTTTTTTTTTCTTTTGGATTTTTAAGAACTTGTAGATGTGGAACCTATAGATAATCCATATCATGGACTTCAGTAGGAATTTGTGTACTTCATTCTAACCAAACACGCCAACCAAGTACGGACTCAAAAATTAACTTTAGGACTCAAACACCGTCTGGACAACATTTTGCTGGCCAGGAGCTGGGTTCCTTGGTATCATTGTTGGGACGACGTCCAGGCGTTGTACTAGCGTTTGGAGGGCGGTGTTGAGTGTCCCAATAGGATGTTTGCTATTTGCGGGTCTGTCTATGAAATAGTTAGTGCGCTCTCTAATCCGAGCGGAGGGCGCCCTTCAGAGGCTGCCCTGAGGTAATTGGTCGAAGCTTTTTCAGCTTGGCTAGCAACAGCCTTATTTTTTGAATTGGCCCTGGTGGCGCATGTCATGATTGGTGTCAAACGAACTAGGAAAATCAAATCAATTTTGCTGGAAAACTTGAAGAGCTATGCAGCGACCCTCCTTCTAGTGCCAAAATGTTGATTTGATTTTCCGCATCAACGAGAAGTACGTAAATCTCGTGGGGAAGTAACCCTTATAAAGAGTGACAAGCAACCTGAGGTAGACTTATTGGTGAAGTAACCCTTACAGAGAGTAACATGCGACCTAGGGTAGTCTTACACATGAAGTAACTCTCCCATGAGATGACAAGTGGCCTGACTGTCAGCACAAATTGATGCTTACCAATAAAGTAACATTTGGTAAACTTACAATTGAAGTAGTCATCTAATGGAGTGACAGATAATTGTTTTTACTTAATTAAATCCACATAATTGAAGTTAAATTAAAATTCAGAAGCTAAGATAGAGGTCATTTAAAAAAAAATCATTAATATTTTTAGCATATATGTCACAAAAAAAAAAACTCATTAACACAGAGGATCGGGTACAAGGTCATGGGCTAAGAAATTTGGTCAGGATCGGTGGGTGATCAGGGGCAGGTCGAGTTTTGCTATATCTAGCTAGATTAAATAAATCCATTCTAAAACAAATTACCAACAAGTTGGCAATGAAAAAAAAAAATCTGTTTGTAAAATCGTAGCAACAAATTTTAATCCATTGCAAATATTATGTACCAAATTTCAAGATCTGGGGTTACTTTTTTGGCTTTCTTCAAGGTCACCTTCTTGCTTCTTGCTCTTCTTTTACTCCTTTGCTTCTTTTCTTGATTTCGTTATGAACTCTCCTTTGATTGTGCTAAATTTTTTGTAGCTAATGTTTGGGTTAGAGTTTGGGCGAAAAAGAGAAAAAAGGGAAAATTTGAATTTGGCGAAAAGAGGAAAAATTGAATTGGGTGAAAAAGGGAAAAATTGAATTGGGTGAAGTGAGCTGTCTTTGGTCTCTTCTCTTCTTTGTAAATTTGAATTGGGAAAACCAAATCTGAAAGAAGAAAATTGGGAGCAAGGTGGCAGACGAAAGGCAAGAAGGAAAATAAGCAGGGAGATGGGACATCGGGCAGCTAAATTTCCTCCATTATTTGGTGGAGCTTGAATTCCTTCCCTTTTCCCAACTTGAACCCGTATCTTATCTTTTCACATGAGTCAGGAGTACCAATTGAGATACTCCTGACTCGTTTGGAAAGATAATATTCAGAGGACACACTCTGAGCCCCATTAAAAAGAGGTGGATAATGGACAAATCCAAATCCTACTAAATAATTAGATAGGTATGACAACTTGTAATGATGGTAACTCTAAACATTCCAAGGGGTAGGTATGTGATGCTCCACAAATAATAGAATTCTCTATTTTACATTATTTTCATTTACTAAAAGTAATTTTCTCTTTTTTTTTTTTTTTCATATTTTCATTAGAAAGATGTTTTTCTAAGCTTATAAGCAAGTAAAACTAATTTATAAACTCTAAAATTAAACTGACCTATTTATTTATAACTTTTTGAGCTTATAAGTTGAGTTTATAAGTAAAAAAATATTAGTTGGGAGAGAGATCCTTTTTTTTTTTTTTTTTTTACTTATAAACACTCTGTTTATAAGCTAGTTTGACTTGTTTAATTTTAAAATTCTATAGTATACTTTTGTTTAATGTAATACATTTTTTAGTCATTTTATAATAAAATATATTTATAAGTCACATTTTATCATGTCAACTATTTATCAGTCACTTATAAGTATTTTAACCAAATATATAATTACTTAAAATTTCAAATATAAGTATTTGTTACTTATAAGCTAATTTTCATAACAAACACCCCTAATCCCTTGCAGATGTTACAACAAATAATAAGAAATTTCTATTTTACATTTATTTTGTTTACTAAAATTAATTTTTTTTTTCAAAATAACCTTTTCCCTTTCTTTTCCTTATTTTCACTGAAGTTTGTGGGTTCACGTCCTTTTACTAAACCTCAGGGTTGATATTGCTCTATACGAGCCGAGCTGAGTCGAGTATATGTCTACTCGAGCTCAGCTCGGTTGCTACATTACCAGCTCGAGCTTTTTGAAATTTCTTGTTCGAGCTTTTACGCACTGTACTCCACCACCACAAAATTCTCACAAACCCAGATACTCAAATAACCAACACTAGCTTTATTCTATCGGGCCGAAGCTCGAGCAGGCCGATTTCCGGTAGTGAGGAGTAAGGCGAGGAGAGAAGAAGAAAACGAAACTGAATCGGTTGGAGCAAAAGGAAGAAAGTTGGTTGAAAGCCTTAGTTTCAAGGACAAGAGAACACTTCTGGATTTTAAACTTAAACTTGAAGAGAACGATCCTGCCACAATCTATTGATGCAAAAAAACAGTGCATAAAAGTACTCTAAACCAATTCACACTGGATAGTTTAAAAGATGAGAAAAAATGTTTTTCATTTTTTATTTGTAAGAGAAGAGAGAGAAAATATTTTTTTATTTCTCTCACATTTAATGTTCTGTCCTTTTTCTGACTCCTCTACTGCCACAATTTTCGAGCTCTCCACGCGTGTTTGTTTTATAGTTCCAAGTCCTTTCCTAACCGCTCTCACTCATAATACATATTTATTTTAATATTTTAATTATATTATATTATATTTAAAATATTTAAATTTTTCAACCTTCTCAATTTGTTAATTTAATTAAACATTCTCAATAATAAAAATTTATAAATTAACAAAAACTCTTCATCTATCCACATATTCCTGACAATAGACTATCACCACAGGAAAGTAGTCAAAATTTACCAGAATAGCACACGATCGGTTGTATGCGACTGATCATGCACTAATATAACATTTTCTAATAGATCTGATTGAAAAATGTCAGATCTACGATTAAAGATCTGATTGTTGATGGCCACATCTGATTGTTGACGATAGTTATATCTTGTCCGTCAACTAACGGTCATATCTTGCCATCATTGACGACCAAGATATAACCATCGTCAACAGCCAGATCGTTGGCCATAGATCTGGCCTGAAAATGCTAACCGGTCATGTGTCATTCAGACGACTTCTTACCACTGTCCAACGATGGTGGTCAGCTGTCGACATTTAATGGATAAATGTAAACTAATGTAGTTACATGGCCCTTGAATATATTATTATTCAAAGTATAGTTACTAAATGCTGGCTCATTTTAAAATAGATTTTATTAGGGCTACAAGTAAAAGATAATTAATATTGACCCATGTACATAAATGCTAAAGTTGCCTTTTAGAAAAAGTGAGTTCATTTTTCACTTAAAGTAAAATCTCAACTCTCTCTCCTTAGGTTTGCCTCTCTCCTTTTTCTCAAGGTGGTGTTAAAGTGTCGAGGATTCATCCTTTTGAATATTGGCTTCATCAAACATAGGCACTAGGAGAAGGTACAATGTTTATTTATACTTTATTTGTGGTTTTTGAATCCTTAATCTATAATTTTGCATGCATGCCTGTTTACATGCTTGCCATTAGGACTGTAAACGAGTCGAGCTGAGCTTTTGGCTTATCGGCTCGGCTCATTTACACAGTGTCGAGCTCAAGCCTGGCGAGCCTCAGAATTGAGACTCGAACTCGAACCAGCTCGCGAGCCGTAATCCCTAAATTTTAAAAAATGGCAAAACACCCCCTCGATTTTTAATCCCTAAAACCAGTAAACCACAACACTTTCTCATTTGCGGCAGTACCAACACACCTTCCATCGCCGTAATCCCCAAAATTTCATCGATCTCCACCATGGTTTGTCGCAGCACCAACACACTCCCGGTCGTCGTCAACTCTTCGCTGTGAGCCACGTCTTCTTCCATTGGATTACGTCCAGAGCTGTCGCTCAACTCTTCGCCGTGAACCCATCTTCTTCATCATTTTGCGTCGCAGATCTGTCGTCGTCAGACCCCTGGAAGTCTCGCTTGCTTGCTTGTTTGCGATTTGGGATTTAGGGCAAGTGGGATTGGGAACTAAAATTGATTTGGTTTTGGGTGTATCGTGTTATAAGAATTTGCACTTGTGGGGGAAACTATCATTTTTTTAAACATTTTTTTACTGGAAAATATAAGTTTAATACCAATCGTTTAAAAAATCACCAAAGCAGCCTGTGTAAGTGTACAGTGCTTACTCGAGCTGGACCAGGCTCGCGAGCCACGAGTCGAGCTTCACTGTGTTCGAACTTGACTCAGTTAACAAACCAAGTTCGAGTCAGCCTTATCGAGCCGAGCTCTAAATGAGCTTTTACCGAGTCGAGCAAGCCGCTCGACTCGTTTACAGCCCTACTTGCCATCATTTTTTCCGCCACCTCTTCATGGTTCTTTCAAATGGTTCGAGCTTAAAAGCTCCTTGCATATCAATTTTGAGTAAAAGTCATGTTATTTCATGCGTTCACATGTTCATCTTACTTGGTTGTGTTTGCATGTTAATGTTTGGTTCAAAAAAATTAGATTTTCATCCCAATTCTTCACATGCATGTCTCGGCCAAATTAGATCAAAGGAAAAATAGTTTTTCATCTTGCTCTAATATGATTAGATGAGTTAGATGTGATGTTGTATCCATGGATGATGATTATTGCATAAGATGTGATGAGAACTACATGCATATGTTTTTATTTTTTTAATTTGTATATTGTGAGCTAGGATATCTTGTTATTTGATAATAAGCTTATTTATTTATGTTTATACAATGGATGTTAAACCTAACATGCATGTTTTGAACTTTGCATAGAAATTTGGTTTGTTTCTTCATCTTGTTTGTCAATTCAGCCATGATTAAATTTTTGCCAAAAATTGTCATCTCATTCATGCTTTGATGAATAATGTTTTGGAAGTTGTTCCATGATGTATGCTCACAAGATTATTTAAGAAATCATATATGTTCATTTCCATGACTTTGATTAAATTGTTTATACCTTGACATGCTAAAGTTTATCCTTTAATTTGATTAAAGTATACTTTGTATGAAGTGTGCGCAAAAAGGCACGTAGCCATATAGCGGCTTGTGGTTCAACTGAACCCACTAAACTTTTCAAAAAATTATTAATAGTTTATAGATTTTACAATTTTAGTTCTACTTTTTCATGTTGACGACACAAATAATTATTAATTAATATTTTTTAAACTTTTCTCTTTTCTTTATTTCCTCTCTTTTGCTCTCATATTATATTTTTCATTTGGTTGGATACTCAAGAAATGCTACTTCTTTGTTACAAGGTACGAATACTAATTTTATTTTTATTGTTACTTAAAATTAATTCTTTTTTTTTTCAGCTTTCTTAATTGATGAAATCTGAGTTATGAGTTTTTTATTGAGTTTAATAAATGAGTTTGAAATAATTCCTAGATTTTCATATGGTTTTATTTAATCTTGTTTATGTTGAAGTGTGAGTTAATTAATTGATGTTTTAAGTTGGGTTTTGTAAATTATATTAGTATTGAGTTAATTTTGAATATGGTTTAAAGAATTGATGAAACCCCAAGTTGTAGAGTTTGAGGATCTGGTTTAATTTCGATATATTGTTAGTTGCTTGATTATTAAAGTTAGATTTGATGATGTTTCATTGTTTATAAGTTGATTTTATTGGGTTAGTAGAAATTGTTTGAAAAACCTAAGTTATGATTTGAATTTTGTAAATTTGTATTGTTTTTTAATTGTAATTACAAATAAATTATATTCTGATAATAAAAATTCTTTTGTTTTTTTTTTTTTAGTTATAGACAAGTTTTTGATTAAAATAAAGTTTTCTAATGAGGAATTATCAATACAAAACATAAGGCGTCACGATAGTGTTGATAATGAGCCTATGGAATCTAGTTCAAGACAAACATATGTTAAGTTTAACTTGAATAGTCTTCCTGCAGATCATGGATTGAGGATTAAATTTTTAGAATATCATCCTAATGATAGAGACAAGTAGGAAATGTTGCAAAAACCCTTGCCACCACACAATCGTAATTTAAAAAGCGAGCAATTAAGAATTTAATGCTCGTTTTAATCTCATTTGGTTTAGAGATTGCAATTGTTGGATTATAGTGTTAAAAAGAAGGTGTTTTTTGTTTGTTTGTTGTTATCTGTTTAGACATAGAGTTAGCATTGATTTTACCAGTTGCAACTTCAAGTGTTGAAAATGCATTTTCTACGATGAAGATTGTAAAAAACCGACTACAGAATCGAATGGAAGATCAATTGTTAAATGATTGTCTTATTACATGTACTGAGAGAGAATATTTGTGGAATTCTCAATGAAGCAATTATATATGTTTTCAAATATGAAAAATTGTCAGGACAATTGTAAATTGATAATTTGGTGTATATAACTTTTAAAAGTATATTTTTTATATTTATTGCTCCAGTATATTTTTATTGTAAATTTATCAACTTTGATGTTTTGAACCCACTGCCTCAGAATCCTATTACGTCCCTGTGTGCAAATGTTGCAAGTGTTTAGTGGTGGAAATAATGATGACATAAATTTATGGATTATTAATTCATGTGATGAATTATGTTATATGCGTGATGGTAATTTTATGAATGATATTTAATTTTATTAATTATCATATAATACATCATACATGATTAAATTATAATTTTTTTAAATGTAATAATTTATTTTGAATTGATTCAAAAATTAATGATGCAGATGACATGACTCTTTTTTTAAAAGATAAATTGGTCATAAATTTTTTTTTTTTAAAGTAACTTGTGTCATAGTACTATATTCTCGAAGTAATAAAACCTATTTATCAATGCTAACAGATATTTTTAAATGTCTGAAATGATGTTAATTATTAAACAAGAAAAATCAAAATTATTCTTTGGGTGAATATGACAAAGGTTTTGTATAATAATTTTTTAGAATATGTTATTGTTGCATACCCCAAACTTTTAATAAATTTATACATGCTATATATATAATGGTTTATATATTTGTTTATGTTATTGTTTTCAAATATTCAAAAGGACTATATAATTTTCTTTATTAAAGGGCTCACAATGCTTGATTCAAAGCCCAAATCCTCTTTACTCCAATAATTTAAAGAAGGTCATGGAGACAAACCGAAACTGGGATTTTGTGATTTGGCTCTTATCGAATTTGTATTGAGGATGCCATTGTTGCAAGATGTCTTACATGTCCCCCTTTTAAAATAGTATGAACATCTCCACTTTCCTGATCAGAAATAAAAAAACTATTAGTACCCATGAGTCTTCCATCGAAATTTATCCCATGCTAAGAAGGCATTGACCTAGTTTCATGATAGGGCATGGTGTAGCCTGGAAAAAAAAACCGACAAGGCATCAATTCCACTTAGGAAAACCTCCTTAATCAAGCTTTCTGGGGCCCGAACTTTTGATTTATACCCCACAACTTGTGGTTCACGTGTTTGAGTCGAAACATTAAAGTCGTGACAGAGGCTCGAGATTCAATCATTTTGGATTATATACACGTATTTAATGATTTAAGAAAATATGATCGTGTCTTTACTAAAAGTTATAACTTTTTACTTAATAATAACACTTATCCTCACAAATGGTATTAAAACCTAGTCAGAGTTAAGAGCCTATCGTTTCGAAGGTTGGCCTATGTTCGATTGTAATTAAAAAAATAAAAAATTGTGCTATACAATTATAACTTTGGACCACTGTAATGTGTTACCAAACATATAAAAGAAAAAGAATATCTTATTGGGTACTTAAAAATATATAATATAAATATATGGGACAGGTGGGAACACTAGAAACAAAATATTATTTATTTTGATGATATTATAAAAAAAAAAAAAGGTCTAAAACATATAATTTCGATGATATGATAATTTTTTTTCTAATGTTATTTACACATGCTCTAAAAACACAAATTAATATTAATATAATTTTTTTTTTTTAAATATCTCTTAAACCCTTCTAAAACTATATAGGATCCATCATGTTTTGAAACCGAACCGGAGTCACCCGGTTAAACGGCCGGTTTCCGGTTCAAACGGTCTGATGGTCGGACCGGTCGGTCCGACCGATGACGTCAGCATGACATCATGCTGATATCACCATACTGAATAAGCAACACACAAATGGAAAAAATTCAGATTCTCCGCCTAATTAAGTTTAAAAACCATCAAAACCAAATGAAAAACAGAAAAAGTGATAGACTGGAGAGTGGAGGAGATCGCGAATGTTACTGCAAACCAAATGAAAAAGTGATAGACTAGAGAGTGGAGGAGATCGCGAATGTTACTACAAACCAAGATGAAAAAGTGATAGACTGGAGAGTGAGGAGATCGCGAATGGTAGACTGGTAGTAGCAATCCAAGATGAAAACGGAAAACCTGAAGAAGGGTAAGACCACAAGAGTGCAAGACGACTCTATATCTGATTGTAGCTCAAAACTCAAAAGCAAATAGCAAATTGAAAAAGAAAATTAAATTTGTTAAGTCTGACACTTTGACTTTGTGAGTTTGTGTTTGCGACTGTGAGCAATTGTAGTTTTTAATTTTTTAAATTTTTTTTTCATTTCATGTGTTAAACCGGATGGGGGTGTGGACCGGAAATTTGTTAAACACCGGTTGGATAGTCGGTTTGCTACAGTGAGACGGTCCACCACGTTTGACTGTAAATTCCGGTTATTTGCTTTCTTAAACCGGAAATGCAAGCAGTGGCGGTTCGACCACCCGGTCCGGTCCGGTTTTAGAACCTTGGGATCCACTACTAGGCTAGTTCCATACTATACATAAAGCAAACCAACGTAACTTTCACATAGCCCACCTTAGGGCATCTCCAACCCATGCTATTTTGGTGTAAAAAACGCCAAAATAACATGAATGCTGCTCCAATGCAGCGTCATTTGCTGCACCAATTTGGTCGGATGAACAGTGCCACGCTAGTGATACTGTTCATACGGCCAATTATTATTTTTTTGTTATTTGTATTTAAGTTAATTTGATTAATATTTATATAATAATTCATAATATGATATAATTCAAAAAATATGAAAAATTAAAACAAAACTTTATTCAATGCAAATATTAAACTACAATAACTCAAATAATTAACATTAATTTAAAAACGCTAAAATTAAAGGAAAATACAACATAAACTAAATAACAATTTAGTATTCCGGTAGATTAGTTCCGAATCCTATAAGATCATCAAAATATTAGAAAGAACTAGAGTTATTTTGAAATCATTGACCTTGCCGTTGAGCTCTTTTTTGCATAATTCTTGATTGCTCATTTTGAAAAAACTCACTTAGGCTTGGATCGGTTATGAAATTCAATCCTTGAATAAAATTTTGTTATCTTCTCGATATCTACAAAAGCTAATTTTTCATTTGGATTTCATAATTTTGTGCCCTAACTGAGTTGCCTCGATTGAAAATAGCAACGAGCTGTCGATTTCTTCTTGATATTTTCAAAACGTTTGAAACTTCTTTATCTTTTTTCCTTTAAATTTTGCTTTCTTCACCCCAATGGGTCATTAGCTGAACTACCCCAATATTTTCATCATTTATGTTTGAGAATTTGACACATGTCCAAAGGCACCGATGGGGGAGACTTTGAAGTGGGAGTCTCTGATTCTTGTGATACAACCCTACCGGTTTGCCTTTGAAATATTTCTGCAGCGTTAATATTATCTGTAAATTTTTCAATATCCTTAAGTATAGGCCACACATGATCAAATTGGAAACCTTTCTTGTAACTTTTCTTGTGCTAGTAACATTTTGGCTTGAATCATCTACAAAACAATAACATATAACGTTAAAATCAATTAAAAAAAAAAAATTAATTAATGTAACAATACTCACAATATCTTGCTTAAAAGCACCACTTGGATTCACATTTTCAATTTGACATATGCTCCCCAATTTGCCAATGCTTTAAAGATTAGTTGCATTCGACAATGCAAAAATCTAATTTTGTTTCGAACCTGAGTGAGAAACACGGGTTTGGAAGTTTTGTAGTCAAGCTCAACTCGAGACCAAAATGATCACTAGATTGGTTTATACCTAAAATCGGGTTTTGAGAAACATTAAGATAAATATGACATAGATGCATGTCTTCTTTATTTGTGTACGAAGAACTTCTTTGTGTGTCATTTTGTAACACAAATGAAAGATATAGCTTTTTTTTTTTTTTTTTCTAAGAGGAAATAAAGAGATGTGTGTCAAAACTAATGTTTGTATGCTCTTTTATAACAGTTTTGAATTGAAAGCTTAAATGGACAACACATCTTTTTGAGCTTGAATGAATAATACATCTTTTAAATAAGTTACAAATCTAAAAAGCTTGAATGGCCAATACATCTTTTTGAATAAGTCACAAATCTCAAAAGCTTGAATGAACAATACATCTTTTGAATAATCCACAAATCTCAAAAGCTTGAATAGATAATACATCTTTTTGAATAAGCCACAATATTAAAATCTTGAATGGACAATACATCTTTTTTAAATAAGCCACAAATCCAAAAGCTTGAATGGATAATACATCTTTTTGAATAATCCACAAATTCTAAAGCTTGAATAGACAATACATCTTTTGAATAATCTCCAAATCTCAAAAGCTTGAATGGATAATACATCTTTTTGAATGCCACAATCTCAAAAGCTTGAATTACAATCAATCTTTTTGAATAATCCACAAATCTTAAAAGTTTGAATGGACAATACATCTTTTGAATAAGCCACAAATCTCAAAGCTTGAATGGCACATGCATCTTGTTGAATTGTTTTCTTTTTTATCTAGAGTATTATTTTCTTCAACTAAAAAGCTCACACCAAATCAACTTCCAAATCATTCAACTAATATTTGATTAATAAATGTTTAATTTTATTAAATTAGTATACTTTTCAAAATTATTATCAATAAAATATCATTCCCAATATTAATTAATTTTAACAAAAATAATGAGTGAAATAATAATTGTTGATATGACAATTAAAAAAAAAAAGGATATTCAAGAAATATTTTTTTTGGTGTAATATTTGATGCAGTGAGTTGGAGATGCAATAGCGTTTTATACCAAAAATCACACACATTTGGTGCAATGGTGGGATGGTCTTACTCATCTCATTATTTGGGCGGATTTTATTAAAAGGCCATTTGGAGTTAAAATTTAATTAAAAGGCTATACAGTTTGTAAAATTTAACTGAATAGCCATGTTTCTTATTAAGCTTAATTAAACTTGATTAGGGATTAATTAGATTAATGAATAATTGTGTAATCTTTTAAATTATGATATGTCCCCAAAGAGTCAAACTTCTTGCAAAAAACCCAAATACCTTTCTTCCTCCCACGACATATTAACGCATTCCTCCACCATTAACATCTTCTCCAACACAAATCATTGTCGTCATTGTTGTCCTCTTCCTCCTCCTCGTGACATTTCATCCAGGTTTGGTGTATCTCCCCTTTCGATTTTATTTTGATTTACAAATTTAATGTGGATTAGGTTTGGGTTATGATTTGTGATTTAGTTGTTTAGGTTGTGTTTGATGTATGGAAGTTGAAATGAGTGAAATTTTAAAAAAATGCTTGCATCATGGGTAGCTGGGGGTGGTAGCACCGATTGAGGCGAAGAGACTGAAAATGTGTTCTAGATATGATGGATCTGGTGTGTCGCTTACGCTCTGGTACGCTGGTAATACAGCAAATAGATCGCTTAAGCGATCAGTATGTGGCATAAGATCTCTTAAGCGATCTGCTAAAAGTCTGGTGTATACCGCAGATCGCTTAAGTGATCTTGCTTATTTTACCGGATCGCTTAAGCGATCCAGTAAACGATATACCAGTCGCTTAAGCAATACACCAGATCTCAAGCGACTGTGCAGATGGTTTTTAAAATATTTCAACCCTTAGTACATCATTTAAGAATAGTCTTTTTCTTGCATTATAGGTACTTGGCTATTATGAGACATGGACAAGTAGTTTTGGGTGTTGAATATTTGGTGAGTGGGTGGGAAAAAAGTAGCTGGAAGTGGATTAGGAAGACCAAAGAATTTATACCAATTGTTGTGAGCACAGAGGTTAGTTTTGATGAGTTGATTGATGAAATAATTAGAAAGTGAATTGAGTTGCTCACGTAGTGATATAGTTGTAAGTATCTTTAAGCAGAGTTCCTTAACATTATAAGGTCCTCCTCCTATATTAAAGTCGGATGAAGTGTGAAGTTATATATGATTGATGGTGCCGATAATGGTTCAGGCCGATTTTAAGGGTTTCTTTTTAGAAAAACCATTGAGTTGGTTCAAAGGAAGAGGATAACAGGAAGTTGTGGAGATTTCTCTGGTTTTAATTTGAACTACGAGGACGACAATGTTTGTTAGTCGAAAAATCAAGAGTATACGGTGATGGGTGGTGAGAACACTGTAAAGAGGTGGTCTGGGGGCAGAATGAAAATGTTGAGGAGGACCCCATACTGTTTCCGTGGATGTAGAGATTCCTTTAAATACAGATTATGCAGAAGGTGTAGTTTTGTAGGAAGAGAACACATTGGCCATTTATGTAGTTTCAGAGGGGCAATTGTAGTAGTGGTGAATCACCTCATGTTTTACAAATGGATCGGATTGCGCATAGGTTGTTTATTTGACAGCAAAAATGAAATGGTAGGAACCTAAAACTTGTTGCCGCGAGAGGTAATTTTGAGTTCATCACCAAAAATCAAATTCTTTTGGCTGTGACGTTACATGTCTGTACCGAAAGTGCAAGTGGAGGGTTATTGTAGAAGGTTGGTGGAGTCCGAAAATTTATTCTTAGCCATATACCCGTGAGCACACATGTGGGTTGGGCATATTTCAGGTGAGCATCGACAAGCTTCTGCTGATGTTATTGGATAATTTGTCAAAAGTTAGTTCGTTGAGGGAAAGGTCCATCTCCTAAAGACATTCAAGACTTGTGCGCACAGAGTTGGGATGTGCTGTTAGTTACTGGAAATGCTGGAAAGGGAACAACATGCACAAGATTTTGTGAGGGCACGCTAAGTACGGTACCAGTATTAAAGCGTACCGTTATATGCTTGATTTGACAAACCAAGGTAGCAGACGACTTTGAAGTGGACAAGATATGATGTTATTTTTTTTTTTTTTTTTTTTTTTTTTTTTTTTTTTTTTTTTTTTTTTTTTTTTTTTGTTACGGTTCTACTATAGGGGTTTTGTAAACATGAAAAAGGTGTTGGCTGTTGATGGTTGCTTTTTGACAGGAAGTATGGAGGTACATTGTTGGTGGCCACTACACAAGACAGTGAATCACACATACCTGTTGCATGGTGTTTGGTTGACTCTGAGAAGACAGTCGTGGACCTGGTTTTTTCAGCAATTACGTATAGATTGCTCGATAGGGACGAGTTGTGAATAATATCTGATAGGCACAACTCTATAAAAGGAAATTGCCACTATTTACCCTCAAGCACATCTGGATTTTGTATAGGCACCTTGGTGAAACATAAAACAAAAGTTTAAGTGTGCTGGCCTCCTTCACCATACTACATGGAAGCAAAAGCTTATCAGGTTGATGAGTTCAAGGAGCTTTCCAGCAAATCCGAATCAAGGATGATAGATTTGCTAAGTATCTTAAGCATGATGTTGGTTTCGAGCGATGGAGTAGAGCTTACTTTTTTGGAAGAAGGTTTGATGTCATGACCACGAACATAGCCGAATCCATAAATTCGATGTTGTTATGAAAGAGAGTTTCCAATAGTTCACTTTTTGATGCAATCCAGAGGACATTGTCATGTGGTTCCATGACGCGTCGTGCGAGTCAATAATTTTACTACAACCTTTGTTCTGTCGCTGAAAAATTATTGCGAGAATATATGGAACTGTCAAATACACTGTTGCTCTTATCCTCTTAATGCTCAAGAGTCACTATGCAAGGCTATGGTCCGGATGCCCTAGTTGACCTTGTTAGAAAAACTTGCAATTGTAAAGTGCTTGACATTCAACTTTTACCTTGTCCTCATGCATTATCGCACCGAAACACCAACGGAAGTCGGATTTTGGTTCAAGAATTTACATGGAACTTTGCTCCCCTCTCTATAGGAAAATCACTACATGCTAGCTTATTCGAAACGATATCCGTGCCTCCAGAAGAGCAGTGGTATGCCACCAGAGTTGGCTCACATTATCATCCATCCGCCATTCAAGAAGACAACAAGGGGGAGAAAAAGAGTTAGCGTATTCCATCAGCCTCTGAGTTCCCCAGGAGACAAAAAGTGCTCAATTTGCAAGCACCTAGCCATAAGAGAAGCATTACCAGAAGAAATCACATGCAGATCCAGAAATTAGGTTCAAAGAAGGATGAAATTCAGGAGTTGCCAAGGCCAACCATTGATGAGTTATGTTTTTCAATTATTAATGTTTTAAATTTATTGTACCTTTAATAAATCATTCTTTATATTTAGTATTCTGTTACATGGCCTAAATATTTGTTCGTGATTTTAGTTTGGAATTAGGTTGTCAAATTGAGGAAAGTATGGAATTATACTGTTTGTAATTTTAGTTTGTCAAAATTCAGGAGAAAAGCTGGAAAAGTATATATTGCCATGATCGCTTAGTGACTAAGTATATCGCCTAAGCGACAAAGGGTTTTTCAAACAGGATCGCTTAAGGATCATGCTCTCTGCCAGATATTGATTCTGCCCATCACATATGGCTTAACGATCTAGGATCGCTTAATCGACCAAGTGAAAAAGACAAGAATCGCTTAAGCGATATCCGGATCGCTTAAGCGATCATGCACTGACAGATTTGATTCTGCCAATCACATGATCGCTTAATCAACACAAGTGAAAAGAAACCAATCACTTAAGCGATATCTACGATCGCTAAAGCGACCCTGTGTAAACGAAGTTCCTTTGACTATTAAACGAATTTTTGTGCAAATGGTTTTGCATCGTTACACTCCCGTACATAAAATTGTTAGTTGTTGGCAATAAAGCATTCTTTATTGAACAAATCGTATGGACCTATAACTATACAAAACTATTACACAAACAATCCGTTGATTAGTCTTTCAAACTTCGTTTACTCCTTAAAATAATAACTCTTTAAAATCAGACCGAGAAGAATCTCAAAAGAGTTTAGGCTCCGTTTGGTACGCGATTGGAATGCTATTATTAGTATTCCAATAAAGTTAACAGTAAAATGTCATTATTCTCCTAATATTATTCTACATTTTTCAATTCTTTTAAACCCTCCTAGATTTTTAATTTAACTAAACAACCCCAAGTATTTTTTCAGAAATTGCAAAAACACCCTAGCACCCCACATTTACCAAATTCCGACCACCACTGTCGGAAGCTCGCCGGAATCTGGTATAATAGTGCACTACTGCTGAATCTGGCCAGTATGCACTAATCTAACTTTTTTCGGCCAGATCCATGGTGGATCTAGCCGAAAAAGGCCAGATCTACGGCCAAAGATACGGTCATCGATCTAGCCGTAGCCAGTCGTCAACGATGACGCGTATCTTTGGCCGTCGTTGATGACCAAATGCGGCCAGATCTGCCCATTAATGGCCAGATCTACAGTAGATCTAGCATTTCCGGCCAGATCCACCGTGGAGCTGGCAAAAAAAGGCCATATCGATGCACGACAGGCAATGCAGCCGGTCATCCATCGATATGATGACTCCGACCACCCTCCGACAGGGTGGCTGGCTGGCTGTCTGTATTTAATGGTGAGTTGGGGGTGTTTTTGTTACCTTTTAAAATTTTATTATAGGGGTGTTTAGTAAATAACCAAATATAGGGGGTTTTTTGTTATTTCCAAATCCTACATTGTAATACCGGCCCAATTTAACTTTTTTCAAAAGATTATTCTAAAACTACTCAATAATGACCAAACGGAGCCTTAATATTATCAATGCTCTAAACATTTCACCATCTTCTTGTTTATTCCATCACACTGTGAAGCCATTTTATTGCTCGAACTCTTAACATATAGGGTTTATGATTCGTTCAGTGGACCATGACCGTTATTATATTTATATAAACTATGTTCTTTATGTTGTATAAACAAAAAGGGTGTAGAATGTTTACGTCTATGCTAAACATTAGGGTTTACCATTCGTTGAGGGGAACATTAGAGATCGCGTAGCAATCATATCTTAGGCAAAATCGCTACAGCAATATTTTGGGAATTTTTAAAATATCCCCAAATTTTTATTTGTTTAAAATATTTCAGATCGTGTAAGCAATCATGTCCTAGGAGGATAGGGCGTCGATATAGCCTTTTCGGCCAGTCGACCACAGTGGGGCCAGCAAAGGCCAAACACAACCAGATCTGCCGTCAACGGACGTAAACATTCTACACCTTATATGTTTCATACACCCCCACCTACCCACGATGCCAGATCTGGCCATCGACGGATGGAAAAGTCCACTAAACGAATCATAAACCCTATATGTTTAGCTAGACGTAAACATTCTACACCATTTATGTTTCATACTGACGAATAAATAATAAAATGTTTAATATAATATAATAACGTCATGGTCCACTGACGAATCGTAAACCTTATATGTTTAGCATAGCGTTAACGCTTAATCATGCTCTGATACAATAAATAATATCTGAATACTAGGATCGCTAAGCGTTCTTCTCGCTTTACTCTAGTCGCTAAGAGATCCGTCTATATCGCTTAAGCGATTCTTCGCTTTTACTCTGGTCGCTTAAGCGACCGTCTGTATCGCTTAAGCGATTCTTTGCTTTTACTCTTGGTCGCTAAGCGATCAGTAATCACTAAGCGATCATTATCGCTTAAGAGGTTTAGTCCGCGCCAATGCCCAGATCTATGATCGCTTGTATCGCTTAAGCGATTTTTGTAAAAGACTCTGTTCGCTTAAGCGATCTTGTCAAATCTATGATTACTTAAGCGATCTTATGATCGTTAAGCGATTCTTTCTAAAGAGTCTTTGTCGCTTAAGCGTTCAGGATCGCTAAGCGATTTTTTTCCCAGGCAAATGAACATCTGCCCAGATGGGTAATCGCTTCAGCGATCGTATTTATCGCTTAAGCGATGCTTCGTAATAGACTCTTGGTCGCTTAAGCATCATTTCTGGAATAGTCTTGGTCGTTTAGAGATATATGTTGTCTGTCATATACGTATTTTTTTGGTACCATGCCTGTCGTTAAGTTAATTAATTTCAAAATGACTGATTGGGAACATTTATACATCACTCATTTCCCTCCCAAATCCAAAAAGGATTTGTATTGCAAAATTAAGTAATTATATCAATGTAATCCATCACAAATCAAAATAAAGAGACATCAATGTAATTGAAAGTTTAAACATAAATCATCCATAATATTACCGAACACAAAGTCCTAAGACATTTAATTATATGATCTCTTAGGCAATTTACTTTGAAAAAACAAAAAAATGAAAAAAGTTGAACAAATTAGTATGCCTAAAAAGGGGACCTTATACACAAAGATTTTTTACTTTAAAAAGTCAAATATGTAAAACGTTGTGAAATTTATCCTAAAAGGGATCTGTTATATACGTAAGATATACAATCAACAAGCAAACACTAAATTCTCTGCAAAACACAACAAAAATGCAAAATCCAGATGCAACAACAAGAAGGAAAAAAACTACAAAACAACATTTTTCCTGTAGTGTTTTAACTTCCCAGCACAATGCGCAAACCCTGCTGCTGTCAATCCAAAAAACAACAGTTCTGCACATCTAGCAAAAAACTTTAAAACACATGACACCTGCAGAATCAGCACCACAACCCAAATATCAACATCACATAAACTACAAAATTCAAAGTCCAACTTTCATACCTTTTGATTGGGTTCTGGTCACTCAAAATCGATCCATCTGCCCATGGAAAGTCGACAGCCTAGTGCTCCTGACAGTCTCTCATTGTTTCGTCATTCAAGTCATCACAGGGTATTAGTCATGTCGAACTGAATAAATTTCAGGGCATATGCCCCACATCATCCACTACGATAGGAAGAAGACATTAGCATTAGAATAAACTTATAGAACATTGTATTATGTAAGTTAGTTTTATACAAAATTTACATTGACTCATTTATGGGACGGTAGAGCGCTCAAGTGGCCACTTTCCATTTAGTACTTGATCACCCATTGCCCAAACATCCTACTGTAAGCAACACCACAGAACAACCTGGATAGTGGCTCCAACTCAACCTCCAACTGCTTGTCTCGACAAATAGTTGGGTTGCAGTCGAGGATCTTCAGCACCCTCTCCTTTAGATGCCGACGACTGCTATCTAGTGCATCTGTCTGATGAGAATGATGCAGTAGACTCTTTTACAAAGGCCCAACCATGGCCATATTTGGGCCTTTCCCCCATACATACTCATAATCCTGTCATCGAACTGAAAATCCAGGGATGCAGTCTAACATTCTGAGGTCAATCCTGTTTGCTTCGCTCCTTTTGCTGCACCTCTAGCAACGACTTTTTAATTAAGTGCGATATGTCACACAACGTTTGGCCAATATGCCACATCGGATGGCACAGTCGGGTACAATAGATCACCATCAGTAGTCTGTCGTAGCCTCATCAGTGCCAATATCTCATCGATATGCTGCATCAAATAAAAACAACAAGATAAGTATGAAAACAGGCAAAAATAAGGAAAATTAAGCGAAAATAACTCACCGAGTCCTTAAGCCACGTGCCCATTGTCAACAGCTTTTCAAACCATTCCGGGATAATCCCCTGTCTTACACTTTATATGGGCATTACTTCTTGATTCATTGTAATAGGCATAAAGAGTTTTTTTTATTTTCCTTGTTGGCCTATACAAATCGACATTTGAGTCCATTTCTGCTTGCCCACTTCCTCCCCCTTCCTCTATTTTTACATCCCCGCTTCTTTTGCCTCCCACCTCGCCTTCCCCATTATCACTGCCCCACTTCCTCCATCGACCTCCCTAACCTCCTCCATTTCTAGTTCTTCCTCCATTGTTTCTTAATTTTCCTCCTCTTGCCTATGTCACTACCATTAAGACAATTTGCTCTTCGACTCTCTTTTTTTTGCCCAGTTTGCACTTCAACCGCCTTTAATTCTCCACCAACTTCCTCCTCCACTATACTTACTTTCTCTCCCAACTTATCCACTTTCTCCTCCCCCTTTTCATGCGCTCTTCCATCCAGTCAAACTCTCATAAACGGCTGTTGTAAAACTCTGAAACATGCCGTTTATGAGGTCAACCACCTCATTCTCCCGACGCCAATGTTTTGGCAAAGCGGTACTGTTTGTACCGGTTTCCTGAGACATACGAACCTCTTCTCCCCTTCTCCTCCTCCTCCTTGGGCCTCCCGCCGACAGCACTTCATCTCTCCGAGCCTCCTGCTGACAGCACTTTATCCTCCTCGGCATCAACCACTTTGTCAATCAGTGGCCTTGCAACTACTGTCACATGCGTGACCCCTTGTAGGTCCCGCATCAGCGGTCTATCCATTCATCCCTTTCATCCTCCAGGCACTGAGATGTGACATAGTCATTTTCCGCTTCATCCCCAGTAGCGGTGAGAAAGGACAGACGACTCCCTGCAAATAGAAACAAATCAATCACGATTGAACGCCATTTTAAGTAACTGCATATTCAAAAGCTTAATCCTTTAATCTTACCCCAGCCGCTTCAATCTCATGTCTATTGTGCGTAATCCCATACGTACACTTCTCGACATGCCACCGCAACATCCTAGGAATTGCTATCGCACATCCGAACTCTTCCCCCTCCCCCTGGCTTAGCGAAGACAGGGACAACCTCATACTCCAAGCCTACATTGTACAAAACAGTCTATTCATAATTCAAACACATATTACAAAAATATAACAAAAAGCTATTAATATTTACCTGCATTGCCCATGGGAAGCCAACAAATTATACGTGCTTGGTTTTCTCCTTCCCGACGCATTAGGACTGCTTTGACGCCATGTCTAGTTCTTTTTAGGCTCTTGATGGTTCGCTCAAATGATATATGTCCCCACGGTAGAATTAAGAACTCTAAGTCGCTTGCAAACAACAACCACATTTTCAACAGCTTTTGTTGAGTTACCAGCCAATAAGATCGAATGTAAAACAATACCAAGCACACTTTTATCTTTTCTCCATCATTAAACCGAATTGTTTCTAGCCTTTGCTCTAAACCCTTACTGTAATAGACTTTGCCCCCTGCAAAACCTTGTTATGAAACCTTGTGCTCTCAACTCTTCTTTATTGCGTCTACCTCTGGCTTATCTGGAAATTGCCCACATCCTAAGCCTGTCACCAACGCACATTCCATCATACCAAAACGTAATGGCTTTCCGCCCACCACGACCCACATTTCTTTATTTTTATTGCAAACGTCTTTTTTCCAATTTTTCCGATACTTAAAAACCGACCGAAACAAGTGTCTTCAAAATCTCTTGTACCACGCCTCATTCCGCTAAAATCCCCTTTATTCTATCAAAACATCCCAACTTGACCTGACTGTCACCTTTGCAGGGAAGTAGGGTCATTATCGCTTACAACTCGAATTTGTAGTCTCTATAGTTTATGGTCCGCACAATCTGCACAATTGATATAAACAAAATGTCAGCAACAAAAATAACCAAAACACCTAATAAACAATATCAGCAAAAAAAATTACCTCGTGGTCGCTTAAGCGATTTCGATCGCTTAAGAGATCTTGACTCTACCTCCTACAAGATCCTTAAGCGATTTAAAATCGCTTAAATGACCAAGAGTAAACTGAAAGATCGCTTAAGCGATACAAAGGATCGCTTAAGCGATCTTATATCTAGATTCTGTGTCCAACAGATCGCTTAAGTGATCTAAAATCGCTTAGCGACCAAGAGTAAACTGATCAATCGCTTAAGCGATACAAAGGGTCGCTTAAGCTATCTTAGACTGGGGAGAATCGTTTGCCCAATCTAAGATCGCTGAAGCAATCTTGTATCACTTAAGCGATCAGAGTAATACCCCAAAACAAATTATAATCGCTTAAGCGATAGTACAGAGAATAATCCCTAAACAAATACGTACCCCTTTCTTCGCTGGCCTCCTCGTCGCCTGCATTCTCGCCAGCCTCCTCACGTCGCCAAATCCTCTGAAGACTCCTCCTAGCCTGAATTCTCGCCGGACTCCTCCTCCTTGCCTGAATTCTGGCCTACAACTCCTCTTCAGAACGGTTGCGATTCTTCTCTCTCTTGTTGTGCTGTCATCATCTCCTCTCCTGTGAACCACCTTCACTGACCGGATGATCCACCGGAGCAGCCATTGAACTGCTTACGCCACTGAATCTAGGATTCGAAGTGGCATTGGGTTTCCCCTCCTCATTGTAGTGTCAGCCATGGTTTTGGATTGAATTTGGTGTCAAAATTTGCAGTTTCGATTGGAAATGTAGACTGTATCGCAGGAAATCGCACAGATTCCGTTCAGGTTCAAGAAATCGATTGGAAATCGTGATATATCGTCGAAAATCGCGACTGTATTCCGTTTAGGGTTCAAGAATTGATTTAGATTGAAAATGGTGTGGAAATTTAGGTTTGATTGGAAATTGCATAGTCTCTATTAGTTCAAGAATCGCTTTTGCCATAATGAGTTTCGATTAAGCAGGTGAATAGTTGGGTTCATTTTAAATTTTGAAATTTTAAAAATTTTTATTATTTATTTTGTCTTGCATAGGTTTTAATCTTTTCATTTTAACACCTTTTACGTGTTTAAGTCTTCCTAATCTGCCATGTAAGCTTCTCTAAATTTAAAAAAAAATGAAAAACATTTTGAAGGCTATTTATTAAATGCAACTTGGATGAGGTGCCAAAACGAGCCTCAACAAACTTAAACTTAAAATCAAATTCTATTACCGTTGTTAGTTTTCTATGGGGGTGTATTTGTCATTTTCTAAAACGAGTAAATTTTTATAGCCCCTAATAGTTGTAAAACTATCATATATCCCCGAGCTCACTAAAACCAGTTGGTGAGCCGAGCATCAGCTAGTCAAACTTGGCTTGCTTGCAGAGTTGACATACTCGAGCTCGAGCTTGAGCTTGACTTGAAAAATATCGAGCTGAGTTTGAGCTTTGCTTGAGCACTCGGCTTAGCTAACACCCCTTGTAATATAGACGAGTCATTGTTCACAAATAGTCAAAGTTAAACAGATATTGATGAAAGGTAACACTAAGAGCTTCGGTGTTAGTTTCCAAAACTTAGGGGAGATTGTTGTCTTTCCACTAAACCTTGGGGATGGGAAGAAATACCATTACATTCATTTTTTGGAAGTTTTATAAAATTTTATCTATGGATAAGGTATATACCAATTTTTCAAATTAAACATATCCTCATATAATTTAGGGGTGAGGCTATTTGCAAGTCGCAACCCATTGTAAAGATTAAAACCTAATTAACTTTGAAACATACCAAATGGCCTCCATTGTTTAGACCATAAGTTATATGACTAGGCTTAATATTAAATTTTAATTTAGTCACTCTCTATAATCCCCTCTTCCTCCCTTTCCAAATTCCTTTCTTACATCACTATAGCAATTTCTCAAGAATCAGTTCATTTTTTTTTTCTAATTCGTCATCTTCTTTTTGTAATGTACGTAATGTTTGGATTAACCTTAAGAGCCCCATCCTTATTTTTCTCATATATGATAACTGAATCCATATTGCCATTTTTTTTAACATATATTTTTTTTAACATATATATATATATATATGTTAAAAAAAATGGCAATATGGATTCAGTTATCATAGAAAGTTGGGCAAGCCTTCCTCCCTTGAGTGATGAATAAAATATAAAAAGTATCATTACTTTCTCCAAAGTGATGATCCCCACAAAAATAATCTATTTTAAATTTACGAAGACTGAGTTAACCATGGAATGAAAGTTTATGAAGACCCATGCTAGTCTTCTGGAGTTTATTAATCTTTCCGAAGAGTTAATGGCTAAAAGATATGTGACTTTAGTCCCAGCTGTTAGTGTATACCGTAGAAAATATTCGTGTTATTGGTTTTAGAGTATTTTATCGTGTATTAATATATTATAAATAATGGAAGAAATAGTTCTTCAATTCATATATATATAATGCTTCTTTTATTCTGTCATGTATTTAAAATAAAGTATGTATATGAATTTTCCAGATAATTTATTTAATTAGTAAATGGATTTATCAAAACGTTCCCTGCAGAAGCAATATTATTTGGGCAACTATATTGTATAGTTGACATACTAGATGCTTCCGAAAGATATCATGAGTTGATATAAGTATGGATAACGATGATAGTCATGTCACTGGGGCATCAATATAGATTAGCGGTTGGTGAACTATTTTATGAACGTTACCGAGTAACGACAAATCACCTGGAAAAGCATGTAGTCAATGATTTATGGTTTTGTTATATCAGTGCATGATGCGGTCATTAAACCTGAGACATCGTGTCAGATCTGATACGGATGCATATGGTTCATATGGTGTATAAGTATGAGACTAGTCATGTTTCGTATGATAAAGCCTATTTGGTCATTTTTTGTTCATATGCGGAAACGAACGATGGTTAAGACGGGATCTGTTAACTCGGAAATATAAGATCATGAGTACCGTTGACTCCATCTGGATCTAGGTTCCTAGATGAATGTCAATAAATGTCCAAAACCAAAACCTTTGGCCAGAGTATATCATTTGTCACACGAAAATAAGTTGGTGATGACAAGTTTCGGACATACTAATTGAAAATTCGGTAGAAAATTGAGTTTAGGATTTTGATGTTCCATGAAAAAATATTCATGACATTTTAAAGGTTAAAATAGTCAAGCAATAATTAATTGGATTTAACTAAGATATCTTAAAGCGTTAAGATAAATGATATGGACTAAAAATAACCTTTTAAGAGTTAAAGTGGTAAAAGGCAAACTTACGGGTTGTTGTAATCTTATTTTACTACCTATTTTAAATCAAATGATTATTATACAATTAGTAAATTAATTAATCGTAATAATAACTTAGTTTATTTGCATGGAAACAGAAATTAATTTATTTCTGTTGTGTGTTTTTCAGTAATAGTTGTACATATTGTACTTTACGGTTTAAGTTGAAGGACTAAATTGATAGGAAATTTTTGTTTTCTTTTTTTTTTCCCAAATCAAGTGATGGTCACGTGATATAACAATTCAAATTGCTGCGTCATGCTCCATGATTCTGGGAAAGTTTTGACTTAATTCACTTGTCAAGTCGTTAGTACAACATGTTTTATACGTTTTTAGATAATAAAAAAATATATAAACATGTTTTTTTTGTTTCTTTGTTTCAATTGAACTTTGTAATTTTATGTTATTGTTACAAGATGTCGGTGGGAGAAAAATCCAAACAATCCGATGTTGTCACAGGAGATGTAAACGGACAGGTATATTGTACTTATTTGAACATGGTAGATGGCCTTTAACTTTTAGTCTTTTGTGTGTTCTGCGTTACTTAAGACTCTCTTATGGTTTGTTCAGGCTGGTAAATATGTGTGGCAACCTATAAAAGTGTATGACTTGGTGATCAAAGTTGGAAACGCCATTAGGATTGTGGCCTTGAGAAAGTAAGGATTTATCTTATGGAAAATCCGCTTGATTTCATTTTTGTCAAAATTGTTGGAAATTTTTGGATTCTTGCTGATTGCTCTGCTCTTTTTTTTATTTAGAAAGACGATTGAGACATTTTGTGAGCATAAAGAGAAAAAAGTCAGTGTGTAATGTGACTAAATTAGAAAAAAATTTGATCATTCTTTATTCATATTTCAATCACATAATGAACTAAGACTTTTTTGTGTTCATTGGACTTCTTAATCTCACAGCTTGACCTTGTAATAAGAATTTTTTTTGGACAAAGAGGCATTATCATAGTCTAAGAAACGAACATGGTGAAATGAAATAGAAATAAAGGGTTAAAAAAAAGAAGACAAATACAGTTTTAGTATAATTAGAAAGTAAAAATTTTAGAGGCAATTATCGAGGCGGCAATTTTGATTTTTAATTCCCTCTTGAATATAAAAAATTAAAGCTTTAAACTATTTTTAAATAATTTTCCTATTTTAAACATCTTTTCTATTTTAATTCAATTGTATATATAAAAATTAAAATTCTAAACAATATTGTAAGTATCCTTCTTATTTTAATATCTTTCTTAAGTCAATTATATATAACAATAAAAATTGAATTCTATTGTTTTAAGCATTATTTCCTATTTTAAATATTTCCTAATTATACCTTTATTAACCCTCTCGTTTTTTTTTTTTTTTGTTATTTCATCATTGCCTCAAAAACTCTTAATTGTCAATTCCCTTCTCTCTCTCCTCTCTCTCTCCTCTGTCTTTATAGAACTTATAAATTGAGAACCAACATACTCCTTTTTGCTTACTGGACACCCTCCAACACCTTTCAGTGAAACTTCTCTTAAGTTCCTCTTGCTCCACTTTTATCATTTCTCTTCTGCAATATTTTTTTTTTTTTTTTTGTTTTATTCGTCTTTTCTGCACCTCATCTTCAATCTCTCTTATTTTATTCTTTGTATAAGCCAACAAAGGAGTGGACGATGATGTTCTATTCCCCTGAATTTAAAATCATTACTTATTACTAGGTCTAAATAATTTTTTTAGTTTTCTTCTTCATGTACTTTTTGATTATAATAACGTAATAAAGAAATTATATTTTAATTAAAAGCCTTTCTAGGAATTAATATATATTATATAGATTTTATTGTTATTTTTTTTTTTCCTCTCTCTCTCTATATATTCCTATGACTTTTTTTTGTTTTTTTTTTTTGCAAAGGAAAAAATGATCAAGAAGAGACCATCAACACATGGATGCTTTCTATTTATATCAATAAATAGCTGATAGACTATCTTAGCTTTTATGTGTTAAACGTATTAAAATTGAAATGTTGTTAACTTTATATATTTTAATAATTTTTTCTTTGATATAATTTCATCTTAAGTTAAAAGTGATATATGGATCCATAGTTTTGATAATGATAATAATTGTACGTTCCTTGTGGGAAAAAACGGGTATTATTTAATATTTTATTTGTGTAAATTGAAATGTATATATAGAACATTGTCAACTCAATTGAGGATAAAATAACTTTTATTACTCTTTTTAAATTGTTACAATATATTTTTGTCACTTTTAATATTAACAAAAAAAATTATATAACAGTCTCAAAATTTAATGACTTAAATTTTTGGTCACTACTACTTTCATGTTTTTGCCAAAAATATTTTTTGGTTGCTATTAGCAAAATTTGATAAATATAATTTATCACGATTTTGAATTTCCCCTAATTTCTTTTTTTTGACTTGAATATTCTTTTCACGAAAAGATTCGTCACATTTATTTTAGACAAGACATGAATTTTTTATCATATTGAAGATATCAAAAATATTTGTCATGCTAGATTATTTTGAACATAAAAAATCTGTCATGTAAAAATATTTGTATAAAAAATATTGTCAATACTATTAAGTTTTTTAACAAATTTATTCTGTCCACTATAAATTTTTGACAAATAGTATTGTCATATAAACAAACATGTGACAAAATAAATGTTGTCCACATAAAGTCAATGACAATAAATTTCTGTCACTATGAAATTATGACCAAATATTTAGTCACCATTCACAATTTTGACAAAATCAATTTGTCATAATATATGATTTTTTCACCTAGAAGCTTATCATTTGGTCTTTAAATGTAAACAATGTGACAAAATATTACTTGTAGTGATAAAATGCTTTCTATTGTTACAAAATGTACACAATAAGCTAGTTTAAAGTGACAAATTATTTATTGTCACAATAAATATTAGGCTATGGTGATCAAAATGCTCTTTCGTCACCAAACACTTAGAGTACAAGCTTAATGTGACCAACCTGGTGATTACTATTTTCTCACATTAAGAAATGGTCACAATTTTGATATTATAGACTTAGGCTTCTTATATAGACTTACATCTTATCCCAATTCATAATCCTAAAATGATTGTAATGGTATAATATAATGAGTAATATTCCTAACCATAACTTGCAATACTTAATCCTAATACTACTCATAACTCTAGACTAATAAAACTTGACTAAATTAATTAATATTAGAAAAAACCTTACAACCAGTATTTGACCATACAGACAGTTGTCTCGTCCTATTTGGAATACTTTCATTTTTTTAGGTTGTCATGTACTAAAATATATGTTTATGTATCAGTTTTAAGGATATTTTTAAGGATATAAACTGGGTTGGGTGATCCGAATTTTTTTTGGCCTTTAGTCTAAATTAATAAAGTCGTATTAGTTTGTATCGATATTTTTAAGGATATGAACCGATACGTATCATATCGTATGATATATATTTATATATCAAAAGGTTTAAAATATATTCTTTGATGTATATTGTTGACAACTTATATTCAATCGTATTGTAAAATACATTTTATATATCATATGATACTAATAAGTATGATCCACACAAAAAAGGACGCGTGGGTGGCCACATGCTAGTAAAACCTTGAAACTTACAAAAATAGGATGCCACGGTTTGGTCTTTGACGCGCCCACAACATGCTTATAAAAGGAGAACGGAGAGTCTTTTGTTTTTGTTGGCACGCGCCTTGTTGATATTCTGACCAGAGCGATACGTGGCACGCGTTACAAGACCTAGGCGCGCCTTGAAATAGGTGGACCATGTTTTTGTCTGACACGTCATCATCTACCGACTTCGCATGCTTGACTGTCCTTTTATGAAACGATGCGTTTGGTTGTCTTCGAATCATAAAACCTCATTATTTTGGAATGGAAACTTCCGTTAAATTGGGATAAAAATTGTGACAATGTGACATGGATTTACACAGATAATTCCATCAACTCACAAATTTAATGATCATTACCTCAATCTATCCCATTATAAATTGAGAGCTATTCTCTCATTTGGGGGATTCACCTATTTTTACTCTTGATTAGCTATTCTCTCCAAGGATAAACATCACTCTCTCTCTTGTACTATCAGTCAGTGAGTCTTTTGTAAATCATTTGTAAGTCAGTCTGCTAACGCGACCTGACCCCTATCATTAATACAAATATCAGTAGATGTAGGATTTGTTACCTTAGCATCTGAACCACTTTAAAAGCTCTCCCCACTACATTTACGATTATTTTCAGTTATATTCACGTGTGTCTCCTGAGCCAACTCAGCGTTTCACACGTGCTTTTTCGTTGGTGTCAAAAACACGCATCAACAAAAGTATTTTTGTATTATTCAGTAATTAATAATAATTATTTTTTAAAATTTTATTTGTTGATAATTATTATATCTAAATCAAAATAAAATTGTTTGGAAGAGTTTCAAAATTTTGACTAGTGGTTCCAACTGATACATGCAACTTGTACTTTAATTTTATATAATAGGTAACAGTGAAATGGACCGACCATTTTTATGTTATTAAAATCAATTATTTGATAAAAATAAAAGCTCACATGATGGGTGGTTGGCGACTTGGAGTCATCACATACGCGAGCTGGGCAGATTAATTATTGATTCAANATCACCCATGTATATATAAATGCTAAAGTTGCTTTTTAGAAAAAGTGAGCTCATTTTTCCAATTACAGAAAAATCTCTAGCTCTCTCTCTAAGGTTCAGCCTCTCCCTCTTTCTCTCAAGGTGGTGTTAAAGTGTGGAGGATTCATCATTTTGAATCTTGGCTTCATCAAACCTAAGCACCAGGAGAAGGTACAATGTTTATTTATACTTTATTTGCGGTTTTTGAATCCTTTAATCTATAATTTTGCATGCATGCCTTGTTTACATGCTTGCCATCAATTTTTCTGCCACTTTTCATGGTTCTTTCACTAGCTGATCCACAAATAGTTGTTCATCATTTAGCATAAAACATGACTCAGAATTGTACTTTAACTCGTCAAAATTATGAACAAAGGTTGCCTTTTCTTCATCTCCTTTCAAGTGAGCTCACTCTCTATAATTCTCTCTTGTATTTGCATATTCTTGTCATACCCAATTAGATATATAATTAATTGTTATATATTCTTAGAACTTTAATTATCCAATATTATTACTGAACCCGAGAATACTTTTACTAAACCTCGCCGCAAATTAATATTGATTAATCATCCCATACTTTTTGTGCCCTCTCTAAGTTCTCTACGTTTGCATGCATGTTTGTTAGGGTTGTTAGATGAGCTGAGCAGCTCACGAGCCGGCTCGGCTCGGCTCGGCTCGTCTAAAGCTCATTAAAGACTCGACTCGAAATTAGCCGAGTCAACTCAGCTCAAACTCACTATATACACTGAGCCGAGTTCAATCAATAGGCAGCTTGGCTCGATAGGCTCATGAGCCTGAGTTGGCTCGTATATGCGAGGTTACTTTAGTGACTTTTACAAACTATAGGGAGTAAAACATTGACGCAATGAGTTAGCGTGATAAAACAAGGCTAGTACTCGGCTACACCTTTAGAACTAATAATAAGTCTCAATCACAAAAGGGAAACAAGTTTATATAGGGTGATAACCAACCCTAATAAGACTAATAATAACAAAAGGAAACAAAAACTAAATTAATTAAAATAAGAAAACTCGAAATAAAATAGGAAAAAATGCGTAGACAACTAAAACAGCCTTGAAACACGCCAAAATGGTGATTTTTGACCTCGAAAATGACCTCCAATGGCTATAGCCGTTTAGTACTTGATGAGCTCGAAATAAGTTTTCTAATGGTATCTTATAGGCCCTGTAACTCCCTGATAAAACGTTATGACCATTTGAATGGTACATGCTTATTTAGGACGTTTAGGCTTTACGTATGGGTTTTTGACGTTCAATATGCTCCATAAATTCATCCATTAGACATTCAATGTCAAATGCTATCTTCAATCTTAAAATTTGTAAAAATGATGGTTGGTGGTTTTTTTAGTGGTTCTATATTTAGTTTGAACACTTATTTTTATTCCTTTTCCAACAAGTCTAAAGGTTTGTGTCCTTTAATTGGAATGAATTTTACGAGTTAATATTATAATTTGTTGATACTTGATTTTGACACCAACTATTCGCACATGGAAAATGCTAAAGAGAATTAGAAGCCACACGTGATATGAGGGTATTGAATTTAATAAAGGGTGAAAGGCAATGTTTAAAGTGGTTCGGATGCTTAAAAGCGAATTCTACGTCCACTGATATTATATTAATGAGAGTAAGGTCAGGTTGTGTTCAGCGAGCTGAGTTATAGTTTAGAGAATACAAGAGAGAGAGAGAGAGTAAGCTATTCTGGAGTAAAATTAGATAATCCTGCAAATGAGAGGGAAGACCTCTATTTATAGTGGGATCAACCAAGGTAATGATTACTAAATCTGCAAATGGGTGGGTACCGTGCAAATCCTTCTCTGCGTCCCATTGCTCACCTACCCGAGTGATTTCCTCGACTCTCGTAGGGATTGGACATGTGGAGATTTCCAACCATCCACTAACCTGGTACTCACCCACTGCATTGACAGTGGCATGCCACTTGCGTCATTATGTGACATGGCCGCATCTAAATGTTCACAGAACCTTCCCAAGTTTTGACCACCCCATGCTGACAAGACTCCGTGTCAGCCTTACTTTTTCAGGCATAACAGAAGTCCCCTAGTTTTTAAGGTTTGAGAATCGAACCTTGAGAATTTTCACAATTATGCCTTGCCTTGATATGGCTCGAATGACGCTTGGTCGATCCGACCTGGCTACAAGGAGGTCGCGACACATTTTCCTACGAGCGACCTGACATAGTCTCCTAACGCAAGGTTGACGACCTGGATTATACCCTATTCAGTGCCGTATCGATGCGCCTTTTATCTTAACCGAGGTTCGCAACCTGGTTATACTTAGCATATTTTTGCTGAAGCCAAGGAATCACATCGCTTCACAATTGACATGCGATGAAGAGTGTTCTGTCCCAACAACCTCTTCGAATGTTATCTGTTGCGGTTGGCAGCTAATCCATTGATGAAGTATCATTTATTCTGACAAATGAGTCATGTGCGCAATAAGTGCCAGCCATGCGCATTAAATGTAAGCTATGCTGAAACAACATTCTTTATCAGGGCATTAAATGCAGATGAAAGCACATTTAATGTGGAGGAGGGAAACAAGTCGTCGCTCGATTATTTCAACAGAGAGAAGTGACGATTGAATTTCTCGAAGCGTGGCAATTACTCTTTCTTGCTAATTGATGACACGTGGTTGCGATCAACAATGAGAGATGATTTCCGTCCAAACGTCACTTGGCTTCGAGAAAACCAATCGTCGTTTTCTCCACTATAAAATCCCAGGCTCACCTTAAGCAATGTCACAACACTCACTCTTTCAGAAAAAGCAAGAAACTTTCATGACACCAGATTTTCCATCCTTCGAGTTAGTGTGCATTTGATGTTCATAGCAGGAAGTTCAATCCCTACACCCAAGAGGTAAGGAAGATCCTTCCATTACTTTCCTTTTTTTGTTTTGTAGATAACCATGCGATAACAGTGGGTGTTTGTGGGCGGTCGAACAGAGAATGGGCTTTCTTTTAGGGCGTGAATCTTTAGGGGTGGTCCCCAAGGATTCTTAGGGTTTTTTCTAGGGTTTAAGGAAGACACATTGTGTTTTCCTGTTCTTTCATGTCATCGTACAAAACTTTATACGAAAATTGAGTAATCCCTGCATGTTGCACTTTTTCAGACTGCAGAAGAGATGGACCCTTTAACAACTAGGACAGACGAGAGGACGAGCTCACTGGTGTAGGACACCCCAGCGGGTCCCTCATAGGAAATTATGTCGATGGCCACCAGAGAAGAAATACAGAGAGCAGTTGACCAATACGTACTTAGCATAGACGTCTACTAGTACAGGATGCATACAACTTGGAATCCGCCAGAAGGAATGGCTGCAATCTCAAGAATATATTCAAATGCAGAGCGCTAATTCCCTTCCATCCCTTTATAAGGTCAATCCTCGATCACTCTGGGGTCGCACCATTGCAGCTAACGCCCAACGCATATATGATAGTTATTACTATGTATATCGCATGTGGCAAGAGCGGCCTCGACTAGTTGATTGCGCTAGAGCTTGCTTGCTCATATTATTTGAAAAAGAATAAGGACAAGGACTCTTATTACCTCTCGAAGTAATCCACGACCGAGAGGGGCATATTCAATTACCCCAATAATGTCGGGGCATATGAGACGAAGTTTTTCTTTTTTAATTACGATGGCATTTGCCATTTTAAAGAGATGAGTAGGTATTCCCTTCTTTTACTTCGTCAATTTCTTTTCTTTTAATCTTTGCTAACGAACTCTTTCGTGTCTTCGCAGGAAACAAGACAACCAGGTTGACGGCTCTCACTGACTTTAACAGAATAATAGCTTTTGACCCTCTACCAAATCAAAGTCGCAACGCAAAACTGCTCGTGATGACTGCTAACTTGAGGAAGTACAATTTTTTTAATTTCGAAGCGACCTTATAATCCTTACCGAGTAAGTGTCTGTAGCCTTAGCCAATCTTATTTTTTGCACGTAGCGAACTGTTTTGCTAACGATATTTGCATGCAGCGACCATGCCACCCAAGTCGCTGAAAGCCAAGGGGTTCTTCTTCCCTCGGGTTGGTGCCATGGGACCAGCTAAGATGGGTCATAGTGGTACCCCTATCGGAGGGACATCGGTGGGAGTGCCAACTCCTATCGAACAGCCAACGGAAGCTCCCAACCTATGGTTGCTCATCCTAAGCAGAAGACTATGGCCCAAAAATCCAAGATAATGAAGCAATTGCAGGTCGAGGAGTCAGAGTCAGAGTCCGAGCCGGAGGGTTTAGGCATACAGCTTGGGAAGTCATAGCCTTACTAGGAATTTAGCTCGGGAGGGCACTCTAGGCGCATGACCGGCGTCATACTTCCCCTTGAGGCTTCGCGCAAGGGGCAAGAGGGGACTGCGGCTCTTAGGAGGAGAGTGGGAAAAGAGATAGTGGGCGAGACGCCACCTGCTACAGAGCTAGCACACCTGTGCTGGACTCTGTGGGGCAATTCCCGGAGCACTTGCAGCCGATGATGTTCACCTTACTAGAGTGCCAGCTCGTAGAGGCTTTTGAACAGTTCGTGGCCTCCAACCCTCTAGACTTGATGACCATGGTGTTTCAACTGCAAAGCCAGGTAAGAGTGCTCGTCCTCGTCGAGGACTTTCTTATATTTCCCTTACTTTTTTAATGAAGTGGAATTTAATCCCCTGTTCCCTTTGCTATGCAGTCTCTACTCGCTATGCACTTGGCCCAGCAAAAGACTCAACTAGGAGCCACTCAGGGGCTCATCGAGTTAAGAGAAGAGAAAGAGCAGCTGAAACGGGACTTAGAGGCTACACAAATAAAGATAAACCTGTCCACCGTTTAGGCAAACCAATACCTATCGGAGAGGAATGCTACACTCCATACGGTGGATTTCTAGATAGCTGAGCTAGAAAAGAGGGGGGAGGACATCAAAGAGCTCCAAAGGACAGTGGTCAGGCTTACCAAGGAGGCTGGCGAGAAAAAGCTGAAGCTACTAGCGAATTCTGAGCAGGCCTTGCAAGTAGAAGAAGACAGGGCGAGGTTGTGGGAAACAATCGAGAAGCAGAGATGGGCACTTGAAGCAGAACTAGAATTGTTCCAGGGGTGTGTTGCTTCGTTAATCAAAGAGATGAAGCGACAAAAGCTGGAAATTGAGAGAAGAGGCCTTAATTGGTCGATCCAGTCTATTTATGCCTTGCGACCAAAGAATCGGAACCTAGACCTCACTGATCTCTTGGATAACTACCAAAGGATCCTCGCTTCCATGGCACAGGCTGACGACGAGGAGGAAGGCTAAAGGCCTTATTCAGAAGACAAGCATCCAGAGGAGTGTGTTCCGGAGGAACCGACAACTGACCAGGTGGTCAGCGATCAACCTGAGATACCAAGGTCGCTCCTTCAAGGCCTGGGAACATAGGCCAGTGATTGTTTCTACCTTTCTTTTTTACAACCGTACCTGTGATCGCACATCTGCACTTGCTTTCAATTATAATAAATAAAGAGACTATTTCTTTAATCATTTGTGAGTGCTTATAATTTTTCATGCCTCACAAACATTACACATGTGGACTCAAGGTCTTTTTCTAACTATTTGTGATAGTACTTGTACAAATATTACATATGTGAACAGAAAGACACACATGTAAGAAACAATATTACGTAAGAGTTATCTTATTTACAAAGCTTAAAAGAGTAAATCTTTACAAGAAAATTAGAAAACGAGTTCGAAATTATTGATAATAGGGGCAAAGATGTTCAACATTCCAAGCCCGTGGTACTTCAGAACCGTTGAGCCTTTTAAGGTGATAAATCCCTGGTTGTATCACCTTAGCGACCCAGTATGGGCCTTCCCAATTTGGACCCAATACTCCCGCACTTGGTTTTCTTGTACCGAGAAGGACTTCTTTCAAAACCAGGTCGCCAACCTGAAAGTCTTTTCTCCTGACATTAGAGTCGAAGAATCTTTTCGTGTGCTACTAGTAGGCTGTTATCCTCAGCTGAGCCTTGTCGCGATGTTCTTCAATAAAATCCAGACTTGCACACATAAGTGCTTTATTGTCTGTTTCATTGAACGGAACCAGACTTGCACGCATAAGGTTGCTTTCTAACTATTTGTGATAGTATTTGTACAAATATTACATACTTGAACCGAAGGGCACACATGCGAGAAACAATATTACATAAGAGTTATCTTATTTACAAAGCTTAAAAGAGTAAATCTTTACAAGACAAGTAGAAAATGAGTTCGGAATTACTGATAATAGGGGCGAAGATGTTCAGCATTCCAAGCCTGCGATACTTCGGAACCGTTAAGCCTTTTAAGTTGATAGGTCCCTAGTCGTATCACCTTAGCGATGCGGTATGGGCCTTCCCAATTTGGCCTCAATACTCCCGCACTTGGTTCTCTTGTACCAAGAAAGACTTCTTTCAAAACCAGGTCGTCGACTTGGAAGTCTCTTCTCCTGACTTTAGAGTCAAAGAATCTTTTCGCGCGCTACTAGTAAGCTGTTATCCTCAACTGAGTCTTGCCGTGATGTTCTTCAATTAAATCCAGACTTGCATGCATAAGTGCTTCATTGTCTGTTTCATTGAACATGTCACTCTGAATTGAACTAGTCCTTACTTCCACTAGGATCATTGCCTCACAGCCATATGCTAGTGAAAAAGGTGTTTCTAAAATAGAGGTTCTCGGAGTTGTCCTGCATGCCCATAGAACTTTTGGGAGGTCGTTGACCCAATTACCCTTGGCAGCGCCAAGCTTAGCTTTCAAAGTATGATTGATGGTCTTGTTGACAGCTTCAATCTGGCCATTTGCTTACGGTCTTGCGACTGAGGTAAACTTTTTATGGATCCCCAGCTCATCGCAAAACTGCTTGAATTCCTCGTTATTGAACTTCTTCCCATTATCAGAGATGAGGGTATTGGGAATTCCATAGCTGCACACTATGTTTTTGAAGATGAAGTCCTTGAGCTTTTTGGTAGTGATCGCGACTAGGGGTTTGACCTTGGCCCACTTGGTGAAGTAATCTACCGCGACCACCGCATACTTGACCCCACCTTTTCCAGCCGGTATGAGTCCAATAAGATCAATTCCCCACATGGAGAATGGCCAGGGACTGGTCATGGTTATCAACTGGTGGGAAGGAGCTCACGGTATGTTTGCAAACCGTTAGCATTTGTCACATTTTTTTTACAAAGTTGAAGGTATCCTCTTGGAGTAGGGGTCAATAGCACCCTTGACGAATAACTTTGTTAGCAAGGGATCGCGCGGCAGTGTGGTTACCGCAGATCCCTTGTATCTCCCTCATGATATAGTCTGCTTCCTCATCGGTTACACATCGGAGGAGAGGGGCGCTAAACCCTCGCTGTAATACGAAAATTGATCTCCTATAGTTGTAACGAGAAGCTCTAGTCCGATGGTCATTGTCACGATCTTGTCATTGTGGCAAGGTCCACTCAGAGATATGAATAATTGGGGTCATCCAGAAACTAGTTCTGTCACATTTACACCTATTCGAGCGAGCTAATACTAGGGAACTGAATAGGAATACTCTTGGTACATCTAAGTCTAGTGACAAAGCTATTTTTTCCAAGGCATCCGCACAGAATTACTGTCTTTAGGAATCTACGTGATTGTGAAGTGCTTGAAAACTCGAGTGCGCCTTAGCTTTCTTCAGATATCTGACCATGTTTTCTTCCTTGCCTAATATTCCCCAAAGATCTAGTTAACAACAGCACTAGTCGTTGTGAATACTGATCGCAGTCGATCGCATTTCTTTGGCCAACCGTAGATCACAAGCAATGCTTCGTACTCGGCTTTGTTGTTGGTCGCTTCAACCCAAGAAGATACCTGGATGCGAGTCCCTTCGGGACTAAGAAGGAGACCTTCCCCAGCCCTTTTCTGTTTGAGGATCCATCAACAGAGTCCAGGTCGATAAATTCTGAATGGTTTATTGGGTGACTTCGTTGGCCTGGTTGCTTGATTCCTTAACCGGTTGGTGTGAGAACTTCGAACAAAATCGGCAACAACCTGCCTTTAATGGTTGCTCTCGATCTGTACTGTAGATCAAATTGACTAGTGCCATCGCCATTTGGATAACTAATTGAAGCTTCTAGTTTCTGGAGGACTTGCTTGAGCAGATAGTTGGTCAATACAGAATTGTGGGCGAGGAAATAAGGTCGCAACTTCGTGAGGCGATCAACAGGGCAGAACTAAGCGTTCCATTCTGGATACTCTATTGCGTGTCCAGAAGATGTTCGGCTCGCATAATACTGGCCATTGGACCCTGTCTTTTTCTCGAATTAGAGCGCAGGACCGCATTCTGAAGACGAACGATACAAGAAGAATTCCTGGGAGAGGCTTGGTAGAAGAGGTGGTTCCAGGTGGCTCTTAATGCTCTAGAAAGCTGTCACATTCGAGGTCAGAGCCAATGCAATTCTTGTTGGCCCTGATTATTTAAAAAATGGCAAGCAGCGATCTGTTGCCTTGATATGAAGCGACTGAGAGCCGCTATTCCCATTGAGACTCTGAACCTATTTTCGGTTGGTTGGGCTTCTCAATCAAAGAGAGCTTGGTCTTTTCAGGGTTGATTTCATTCCTCTCTAGGACATATACTCAAGATTTCCCCGAGGATACCCGAACGAACACTTGAGATGATTGAGCTTCATATGACCTTCGGAGTATACTAACATCCCAACGGATCCGCTATGGGATTTGAAGCGACATGCGATGTGACCAGTATCCATCAACATAGACTTCCATGATTTCCAATTTGCTTGGAAAACATTCAGTTAACTAGTCGCTGGTAAGCGTCTTAGCGTCTTTAAGCCGAGGGCATAACCTTATAATATAACCCCCGATCTATAACAAAGAGGTATGCCTTCGTCCGGCATGTACATTGAAATCTGATTAAATCTCTAGTAGGCGTCCATAAACTCAACAGCTCGTGCCCGGAAGTGACATCAACGAACTAGCCATTTCTAGGCAAGGAAAAACTATCCTTCAACAGGCTTTGTTGGGTTGGCGAAGTCAATGCAGGTCCGCCATTCGCTGTTAGGCTTCTTTACTAAGATCGGTTAGCAACCAATTTGGGGAAGTGCCTCTCGATGGATTCGTTTTAAGAGGAGATTATCTACCTCAACTTTCAAGGTAGTAATCACTCAAGATCCATTGCTCTTCTTTTGGCGGACCGACCTACCTCACCATTAATATTTGGCATGACAATAATATTGGGCTGATCCAACATGTCAGCATAATCCATACAATACGTTGGGTATTTTCCCTGAGGAGCTGGTCAGTTCGTTGGCCAGGGGGATTGAGATTACTTCTGATTCTCAACACTCAGCTTGGCTCGCTTTGATCACGCGATACCTCAAACAAGTCCTAACCGGCCCTGCAGGGTATTCCTGGATGTGAGCATCATGTTATCCTCAACTGGCTAGACTATGGCTCATCTTGCTGCACCATTACGTACTTAGGTTGCCGATGAGTTCCTTTCCTTTGCATGCCATCTGCACGCCTTTACATAGTAGTCGCAGATGCTTGTTGAGTCACTTACTTCCTTTTCCCCGTCGGGGTAAGAGAACTTCACTTCAGATGGTAGATTGAAGTGACTGCTTTGAAGCTTCGTAGTAGAGGTCGTCCCAAGATGCCATTGAAAGTGGATGCCAGTCCACTACTAAAACTCAGTCATTTTGGTTACTCGTTGGTCTCTCCCAACTTCACTTGAGCGAGATCGTCCCTTTAGGAATCAAATGATCCCCGGTTGAAACCATACAGAGAATAGTGGCAAGCTTCAGATCTGCCTCGTCCAGTTTCATCTTCTCGAAAGCTGCTGGAACAAGATGTTCACGGCGCTTCCATTATCCATCAACATCTGTGGACCTCGCACCAACCTATTTCAGGCGCGATGAAGGAAAACATCATGGGGATTAGGCAATCGCACTGCGTCTTTCTCAAAGAAGTGTGTCCTCCTCCCTGCTAACGTCATGGTCCGCGGTTGGTGCTCATCACACTTATGAGGTCATGACCGGCGAAGCATACCTTTCTTTTGGCACCTCGAAGTTCCCTATGAGTGCGGTCATTCGAGATATCCTTATACAGTAGAGACATTTGCGACCACGACCTTCTTTCGCTTTCCTCTTGATTTTTCTCCCCGAACGAGCAAAGTCATCGACATACTCTTTGAAGCCCTCGATTAATGAAGTCCTCAATTGCTTGCTTGAGGGCCTAACACTCATTGATGTGGTGCACATTATCCCATGATAACGGCAGTACTTTTTATTGTTTCTGGTTGACATTGGATTCTTCATGGGCTTGGACTCCCCGCAAACCAGCCCCTCTGATTTATCCGAATAGCTAATATTGAGGCATTCAGAGGAGTGTATTACTCTTGTTGCAATCGCGCGATGAACTGGGGCATAGATTTCTAGGCTCGTACCGCTGCTTATTCCTTTTCACTGATGTCATTAGCCCATCTACGATCAACCCTCCTGTTCTCCTACGGTTAGGAGCATTGCCCGAAGGACCCGAGTCATGGCGGTTGACACAGCCACGAAGTTTTCAATCTGGAGGTACTTTTCAATAAGTTGTAGAAGCGAGTGAGGGAAACACTCCTCTTCAAATTGCGTTCCTTCCACAAGCTGTCTGTCGGCGAACTCCACTAAATGAGGTCCGAACGGACTTTTCGGGAGTGTGAGCCACTTTGTGAAGCTTCCTGGGATCTATCTATATAATATTAGAGGGATTTGTCCCTCTCTTGCCGTATGTTGCTCAGTAGCGCAGCACTTTAGAACTTCCTGTTCGCTTGGAAGTGCCTCAGAAATGTCGAGATCATTTAAGGCCTGAGCTGACTGATCCTGCTGGGAGTGACCTAAACCATTGCTTGGCATGGGCGTAAGGGTTACCATCAAGTAACACATTTTGCCAAGTCAGAGCCTTGGTGAAGTTCCATAAGGCGTTGAACTTGTACAAATGATCCTGCAGATCGGAATTCCGATCGAATGCTTGCTGTTGGCCTCTGATCTTGAGGAGAGGGCAGCTAATACTGCTAGAGAAAGGGAGATCCTCTACGACCTGCCCTTAGTCATTTTGTGAGCCTAAGCTGATCCAGAGCTCGCTATATCTCCTCACTCTGAAGCAGGAAGCTACTAGGGATCACTTCTGCAACATTTTCGACCCTCTCAGTTTTTGGTTGAGGAAAAACCTCAATCGGCCTCCTTCTCACCTCAGTCGGAGCTCTAGCCAATCTTAAACATGCTGGCTGGAGTCGTGTGATGGCATTGAATGGTTTGGGGAACTTCCCTACCTCTGTGGTGGTACGAACCGACCCCGGACGTGGGAATCCCTTGCACGATGACGATAGATGTCGTCACATTAGCATAATGGGAATCTCCTCCTTGCACTTTTGTGGAGTGCCCATGCGACGTGGCGCGAGACGGCTCATGTCGCGACATGTCACCGAGTCACAAACTCACGGGTATTTATATCCGGTGCGATCGGTGTTCGCTAGTCCCTCGAAGCCTTTGGGTCCACTGGGCGCCACTTGTTTTCCCTTTCTCTGATGCGCTGCAGTGCGCGCAACATGGGCTTTCACCCTCTTCTTCGCTTTCACCGCGACCTGCAACGTCTTTGGCGGCGGCAACCGCCTCATTGGATCGAGTGGTACTACCCATCCAATCAATCAGTCTGGCCTTTGGCTAACCATTTGGAGAGTATTATTAAATGTCTCCAAGTAACTCATGACGGCCGGATCAAGCCGCGAGCTTGAAGTGATATCTCCCATGATATTCTGCTGGATTGGCGGCACTTCGGGAGAAATGTCCTCCTTTACCTAGGGGATCTCTTCATTACCATAATTGGTTCGCTCATATTCGAAACTGCGAGCCATTCGCTGTGATGGGACCGATTAGTCAGAGATTTTTCTGATGAAGACCAGGTACTAAATTAGGCCCTTTTTGTAGCGCCAAATTATTGATGCTTGATTTTAACACTAACTATTCGCACGTGGAAAATGCTAAAGAGAATTAGAAATCACACATGATATGAGGGCATTAAATTTAATAAAGGGTAAAAGGCAATGTTTAAAGTGATTCGGATGCTTAAAAGCGAATCCTACTTCCACTGATATTGTATTAATGAGAGTAAGGTCAGGTCGCGTTCAGCAAGCTGAGTTACAGCTTAGAGAATACAAGAGATAGAGAGAGAGAGAGAGAGAGAGTAAGCTATTCTAGAGTAAAATTAGGTAATCTCGCAAATGAGAGAGAATACCTCTATTTATAGTGGGATAAACCAAGATAATGATTACTAAATCTACAAATGGGTGGGTACCGTGCAAATCCTTCTCTATGTCTCATTGTTCACCTACTCGAGTAATTTCCTCGACTCTTGTAGGGATTGGACGTGTGAATGATTTCCAACCATCCGCTAACCTGACACTCATCCACTGCATTGACAGTGGCATGCCACTTGCGTCATTATGCGACGTAATCATGTCTAAACGGTCGTAAAATCTTCCTAAGTTCTGACCACTCTATGCTAACAAAACTTTGTGTTAGTTCTACTTTTTCAATCATAACATAATTAAACAAGTAAAATGGGTCATTTCGAAATAAAATCTTCCTTATCTCGAATGTCTTAGTACATCAAATCCAGTTAATATATAAGTTGATTTATTCTTCCATTCTTAAACTTCATCTTCCCCGTCTTTGTTATTATTCTCTTTCTTTACTATTCACTTCCTGCCAAACGTAATCTATGAAGAAAAGTCTACTAAAATAAGATATATCTTAATCATTGTGATATGCGTACTAATTCATTCATGTTATTTATGCTCTGTATCTTACTACAATTTTTATTTTTTTATGTTTTACTATCTTAATCAAATCAATTTAGGTGAATAAAATATTATTTTGTCAACGTCATACCTTATCAAAACTTCAGCGGATGATATCTTTGAAATCGATTGTGAGAATCTGGAAAACTAACGTATAGGATAATGTTATGGGTACTAATGGTTTCTACAAATTGGTGTACTAACTTAAAGTATAATACGAGTATTATATATATAGTATAAATATTATGTGTGATTTTAACAAAGATTAATACATTAATTAGTAAAACCTGTTAGTACACATAGTATTATTCCTAACATATAATGTTTACAAAACCTAGTATTATTCCTAACATATAATGTTTACAAAACCAAGACGATTAAAGTATTGAAATTTATTTCAGATCAAAGGGAATCTATTATTGATATTATAATATTATCTTTGTAGTAGTGATTGACACGAAAATGTAATTAAATATAATATAATATTTATCTTTAGCAAGCAATTGGAAGAAAGGAAAGAAAGGGGTTTTATCTTTTTTCTTTTTTCACATGGCTTTCTAGCCCAATATAGAAGAAGCAAATGGCAGACGCCAGACAGTCTGTTCCAGGCCCACACATTGTTTTGTCTTAACCTTTCCCAATGCCTTTTTCATCAATTCTCATGTGAAAAAATGGCAGTCCATTTCAACTACAGAACAACTTCAGACTGCATGTTTGGTGGTCGTGTTAACGACTTAAAAAGCAGAAGTCAGAAGCTACTGTTTCAGTCAGATGACTCATATGCACAGGGCGGACCCAGCATACTCTTCCACACAGAGTTATAGACTTTCACAAAATTGTTATTAATATATATATTAAGTCTATTTTTAGATTTTTAAACAATATAATTATATACAATAAAACATCTCTATAATGATAATCTATATAAGAATAAACTCTATATAATTACAAAAATTTATATTTCTAATTTGAAATAATTATAAATAAGAATAAATTTCATATTATAATAAGTTATCATTTTTTTAATTCATGTTTTAAGGAAAAGTACTTCTAAATAGTAATAATTATCTGTATATTAAAAAAAAAAAAATATATGATATGTTACATTAAAGGTTTAAGATAAAATAAAATATTTATTTGAAATTTTTTGGGACAATAATTTATACCCTAGAGTTGTTATTACATCTTTTAACTTGCGGGTACATTACTCGTTAGCATGAGTATTTTTTTTGTTAAAAGCAAAACATTTTTAGCCTCTCAAACATGTTTAGAGCTTCTTGACATGAAATTTTTTATATTTCTATACTATCATCCTCATAATTATTTCCTTTCTTTTCTTATTTAATTGTATAAATGATTTCTTCTTTTATTAAAGTATGCATGACTTATTACTCATTTGGATGATTAAAGAGGACATTAATATTCATTCAATTAGTGTATTGAAGTTTTCGAATCTAATCACTCAATTTTACAATGACTCTTTAATTCTCCTCATCCATTTCATTTGTAACTTGCAATTCATTGACATCAGGGGTCCTAATTTTGTAATGCTTAAAACAATTGACAATTATTTGTAGCTTCACATCAGTTGTCATGCAGTAACTATATTTACAATTCCATCAAGGACAATTATTTTTGTTGGTTTCAAAACACGATCTTTTATCCGTTTCAAAAATAAGTAATTGAAGCGTTGAATTGAAACTCTAATATTATTAAAGTATGAATTGAAATTCTAATATTGTACTATTAAAACGTGAATTATGAAATAAGAAAAAAATTTAACTACACCTCTATTAAGTTATAACCTCCTTATAGTAATAAAATTAGTTAGTCCCACTATTATGACTATAGATATGTTTTACTGTATATATATATCCATATCCACCAAAAATTACTATGAAGGTATATATTTTAGACTCACATCATACTCTTTCCACGATTCTTTGCAGCTTCACCGGTCTTTTATAATTTTATCCTCAAAATTATTTACTCCCTCTTTCTCTCTTTTTCTTTCTCGTGCTATTTGCTTTTAAAACTTTTAAATAATGAAATTGTTAAAGCTTTCACGACTCAAGATACCACAATTAGCTCTGTTTTCTATTTTATCAGTTTTAGATATATGTATTACTCATTTCAATTTAGTTTATTTTAAGATTCAATCATACTTATTTTTTTGGAGGTTTTTTATTCTAATTTGATGGAAAAAGACATAGATCTTTTAAGTTTGTTTTGTGTTTAATAATGTTCTTGCTTTATCAAATTAAATCTTAACTATATTTTATTGAACGTTATTCTTCACCCTTTATCTACACTTTCCTACATTTCAAATGTTACTGTTTTATTAAATTTGGGACAATTTTATTAAATTTGAAACTATATATAATTCAATAAAAGTATTAAATACCAGTGTCTACTTTTATAAAATCTATCATTAAAATAACTCTAAGAGGAGGTAAGGTTAGGCAAAGCAGAAAGGGTTTTTCATATTTGTATTAGCAAAGCCTGTTTTAATTGTTTTGTGTTGAGGTTAAGGATTTTAACCCACGAGCTTGTTTATGACATAATTATTCGTTTTTGATACAGTTAGTCTATTTATGACACAGTTAATAGATTAACACATGATTAATAATTTATAATTGAATAAATAACAAAACAAAACTATAATTGAAATAAACGTAAACGGACCGAACACAAAGGTTAGTGGAGGAAAGAAAAAACAAAAAAAGTGTTATTAAAATATTCTCGGAATTTATTCTCAGCACTGGTGGGCCTCTTTTATGTTTTGTATATTTCATGAATATTCATTCAACTGTTGCCAGCCCAGGTTCAATACACACTCCTAGAATTTGAGAGTGAAAGAATATTCATAGCCATATGAACCATTGTAAACCTACTAAACACAAGAATTTGAGAGTCTTAGCTAAACTACATCTTCTACTCTCGATTCCATATTTCCATTTACTATTTACTAGTATGTCAACACATAACGCCTATGGCTACTTTCATGATTCAACAAACCCTAGATTTCCACCACCATCTCAATCTCCCCACTTTCAAACAGAATGGCCGACTGCAACTAGCACCATGTTACGTGGTTATAGTCGAAATCATCAATCTGGTTATGGTGGTCAAGGAAGGAGTGCAGCTGTCTCCAACTCTGCCTGGAACCACTTTTATAATAGGGTTCAACCACCTCCATCAACACCACCAACACCCAGTGCACCGCCGTATCCGTGCAATGGGCGTATCATGATAAACGAGCGGCAGCGCACATAAATTTCAAAACAGGTTATTAGCTCATTATTTCCCCTGGATCCGATCCGATCGGATCATTATTTTCCTTCTGGATGGTCTCCCTCCCTCCACGTAACGTGCATCTTGCTCTGATCTTCCTTGTACGTCGTAAACAGCAGCGGCCATAAAAATTCGTGGTCTTCGTGGAATGACATTCAAACAATTTATACTTTTTAATTAACATAATTCTTTTATACCTTGATATCCTTTATTTACTAACCGCAGCACTTTCCGGAATATAATGTAGGTTTACAGTTGATGGTGACAACTTTATTTGGTGGCATGATGAATCAAGTTTCGGGCCGGCAATGCTAGTTAGGGTTTAAATTTTCAATAGATTTCTTCAAAATGTTGCTTTATAGTTTTCTATTTGAAAGAGCTTTCATTGTGATAGTTTTACAATCATCAAATGAAATTCTGTTATTGGAAACGCCATCTTAGTCTCCTTTTTGTTAACTTCTGTTCATGAAAATAAAGTAGATGGCGAAATTTTTGCATCCACTATCAAATCCGGTAAAAGCCGAATGGCCTTAGGGCACTCCTTGAGGCCATTACAGAAGGTGAGAAGGGAAGAAGAAGATGTGGAAAGAAAAAAGAGAAAGAGGTAGGGGGAAGTAGGAAAAAAAAAATGGAAAAAGGAAGAATCATAGATCTAAGGATTCTATATAAAAGATTTTTTGATAACATACGAGGTTTTATGTAATTATACCCAAAAAAAAAAAAAAAAAATTCAACCAAGCACATTATAATTCAGACGGGATAAAATTCAAAAGTTTTTTTTGTAAGATTTCATAATAAAGAAAAAGAATATACAAAAAGTCTATAAAAGATGAACAGTCTATCTTAGGATAATCCCTTGGTTAGGAAAAAAAAAAAAAAAAAAAAAAAACAAGACTATGCACGACACCAAAAAAAAAAAATTTCTTACCTCGAGACACTCCCGAGTTAGGAATAAACCAAAGAAAGCCACACCCACCTGCCACAACTTCCACACCTCCCCAAGCATGGAAACGTCCCCCCGGGATAAAATCAAAAAGTTAATATATAATTTTAAAAAATTAGGAGATAAACTACAAAATTTACCATATAACTTCTAAAAGAATTACAAAATTAAACATTCAAAGAAAAAAAAAGGCATTGCAGATATAATAAAGAATGGTCAATCTACTGAAGCTTCGAATCTTGAACTCCAAAACAAATATAATGAATAGATTAAAAGTTTTTAAACCAAACCAAATCAAATCATAGAAATAAAAACCCTGAGAAATCTAATCTCATAAATATAAAGTTTTTAGAGAGACAGATTAGGGTTTTGAAAGGCTAAAAAAGAAGAGAATAGGAGTTCTAGAGTGAAATTTGGGGATACGGGAATTGTAAAGCTATTGCAAAGGAAAAGAAACATGAAAATGCAGAAGAATTGCGAGAGAGTTCATAGAGAATAGAGAGAGAGGAGCCGGCTTGGTTTGACTTGAAGATGAAAGGATATGGAGATGAAAATCCTATCATGAAATAGGGATTAGAATCATGTTAAAGCTAGGATATAATATAAAACTTTGACTTCTCAAAAGGCTTAATATTGGGACACACAAATGTTCCATCTTTTTTTTAAAATTACACGTTAAAACTAAAGAGGAAAAACATATTTACAACTGCCCTGCCCTGCTCCGCCCGCCATGCCATCCACTCTCCCGGCCGCAACCTGGGCTACTCCTTACCTTCAAAAACAAATACAATTTCCATATCTCAAAAATAACAGGTTGATATCCATAGGAGATAGAGAAAATAGTGCACTACATTTTGAGAAAAGAAAAACTAAATGGCCAAACACCTCAACAGTTATTCATCATGTGCTTGTTGCAACAATCATTACCATTATAATTTTTGGAGTGGTATTAGTGTACTAAGTGTAACGATAGTAGTAAAGGAATACCTATTCATTGAAGGAGACATAGATTCAGTTTTGTCATATCAGTGCAATCCATTGTCCTCCTTTCATTGCAATCCTAAATTTTTTGTTGATCCTCACATCACGTAGACAGAAGACATGGATTCAAGTGTTGTCATATCAGAGGCAATGAATTATCCTCCTCTTCCATTTCAATCCTAAATTTTTTGTCGATCCTCACATCACGTAAGACAGAAGACAATTTTTTTGAGTCATTATCATTTAAATTGATGGTTGGATTCTCTACACTCTTCAAATCCATAATTACAATGATGGTAGCTTTTAGCACAACCCTTTTACTAGCTTATCATGATAGATCAAATTTTATCACCATGCTTATTATTGCAATTGCATCTATACTAGCCACTCTATATGTTCTATTGCAATATCCTCTTCTTGGAGATATATTTTGTTCAACATATCCGTCTAGGTTTTTGTTTAAGCCAAGTAAACCCATGTTTTGATTTGCTAGAACTTGTAAGTTTATCGTATTGTATTAATTTTGCAGTAAGTTTTTTATTTTTTTCCCTTAAAGTAATTGTTGTTGCAGGCAGTGGTGGTGAAGTTGAATTGAGAGGTTCATTTTCAATTTTCCATACATAATTAGTCAAAAAGACTATAATATGATTATATAACATGTTGGGAATAAAAATCAATCTAGCCCAATTAAATGAAGCACAGGTAAGAATCCGTAATAAATGGGCCTCGGGGAAGCTAAGAAATAGTCCACAATAAAGTAAATGGGCCAGTGAAAAATGTAAGGGAAATGTTTTGTAACCCCCATCTTTAATTTGAAGTGGGGATATAATTGTAATAAAAAAATTTATTCTTTTTCTTCCATACTTTTACATCAAAGCTTTATATTTGTAATTTAAAAAATTATTAGTAAATTAAAACCAATAAGAATTAACAATATACATAAAATTTCCTTAATGGAATTTGTGATAATCAGTAATTGTATGATAATGATAATTAGCCTATAATTGTATGATAATGATAGATTTTGTCTCATGCTTTATTGTTAATTTTGATTGATTTAAATTTACTTATAATTTTTTAAATTTGCAAATATAAAGTTTTGAAGTGAAAATATGGAAGAAGAAAAATACTTTTTTTATTTTTTTATTATAATTATATCCTCACTCAAAATGAAAATGGAGGCTAAAGAGATAAATAATGAGGGCTAAAAATTACTTCGCAAAGTGTAATATTATTTAAGAACCAGTAAAATTCTATATGAGCACCGTCATTGATTTAGTTGGGGTAGGTCCAATATGAAGACCAATTCATCTCGGCCCACAAATGAGTCCAACTAACGTTTAACTTGAGCCAGGATTTTAGAATTCCGACTGGGTTCTGCTATGGCCGATTCCACAATGCTTGACTGTCAAACTTACGATGAAAGTTGAACACAGTGCACTATTGCTTACTTATCTTGTGAGTGATCCATGGTGTTTATTTTATATAGGAATTATGTATTTTTTGTCTTCTTCATTGGCCCCTGCTCATATATGATTTCCATCTAGACCATGAACTGTTGTTTTAATTTTTCAACTATATTGGTTTATTGTGAGATCTGTTATAGTGGGTAGTTTTGTCGCTAGCTTGACATTTTATCTTCTTAGAAGCGTTGTTTCTGCACGTCTTGTGAATTGAGGGTCTTCTTGCAACAGAAGCTTTGTACTTGTAAGTTGTAAGTTGTAAGTTGTAAGTTGTAACACACCAGCTGAGCAACATCCTTGAAGATTTGGAAACTCTCAGGCTGCTTAACATCCTTTCAGTGTGAATTCTGGCTTAGTCAACCCTATGTATTTGGTCTTTTTATGTGAGCACACACTGGTTTCATAAATGTGACCTTAGCCCTCGCTGGTTTGGGAAATGTAGCCCTAACTCTAGTGTGCTTGATCTTTTTTGTAGTGAACACTTGGCTTTCACTTCGACATGTCTTCGCTCGTGATCGCTTAGAGCCCCTCTTCCATCAATAGGTACTCCCAACGCATTGACCACACGCCCTAGCATAGCCTTTCCCGTGGGAACATCCACAATAGATCCAGTGCGCTTGACAAGATCTCCTTCTTTAATAGCGGTATCACTAGCAAAGATAACAATCCCTACATTCTCATTCTCAAGATTCAAGGCTATAACTAATTAAATAATCATTTAACTATGTAATACTATAATTAATTAAGTGATCATAATATAATGTAATGTAATAATGTTATAATTCAATTAAGTAATTATTTAACTATAATATAATGTTTAATTAATTAAATTTCTAATCATTTAATTAAGTAATCATTTGTTTATAATGTAATGTAATAATTAATGTTTATAATATAATGTCATAATCAATTAAATAATCATGTAATTATGTAATATTATAATTAATTATGTAATCATACTATAATGAATTAAGTAATCATACTATAAATCTTTAATATAATATTATAATTACTTTATTTATAATTAATTAAATAATCATTTAATTATAATGTAATGTTACAATTAATTAAGTAATTGTACTATAAATTTATAATGTAATGTTATAATTAATTAAATTTCTAATAATTTAATTAAGTATTGTGCTAATGTTTATGTAGTAAATTAGTAATTACTAATGTTTATAATATAATGTTATAATCAATTAAGTAATTATGTAATTATGTAATGTTATAATTAATTATGTGATCATACTATGATGTAATGTTATAGTGAATTAAGTAATTATACTATAAATCTTTAATATAATATTACAATTAATTAAATTTTTAATCATTTAATTAAGTAATGTAATAATGTTATAAATTTATAACTAATTAAGTAATCATTTAACTATGTAATGCTATGATTAATTAAGTGATCATAATATAATGTAATGTCATAACGTTATAATTCAATTAAATAATTATTTAAGTATAATATAATGCTTAATTAATTAAACTTCTAATCATTTAATTAAGTAATCATTTGTTTATAAAGTAATGTTATAATTAATGTTTATAATATAATGTCATAATCAATTAAATAATCATATAATTATGTAATGTTATAATTAATTATATAATCATACTATAATGAATTAAGTAATCACACTATAAATCTTTAATATAATATTATAATTAATTTGTTTATAATAAAATGTTATAATTAATTAAGTAATCATTTAATTATAATGTAATGTTACAATTAATTAAGTAATCGTACTATAAATTTATAATCTAATGTTATAATTAATTAAATTTCTAATAATTTAATTAAGTATTGTGCTAATATTTATGTAGTAAATTAATAATTACTAATTTTTATAATATAATATCATAATCAGTTAAGTAATTATTTAATTATGTAATGTTATAATTAATTAGGTAATCGTACTATAATGTAATGTTATAGTGAATTAAGTAATCATATTATAAATCTTTAATATGATATTATAATTAATTAAATTTTTAATCATTTAATTAAATAATGTAATAATGTAGTAAATTACTAATGTTTATAATGTAATGTTATAAATGTATAACTAATTAATTAATCATTTAACTATATAATGCTATAATTAATTAAGTGATCATAATATAATGTAATGTAATAATGTTATAATTCAATTAAGTAATTATTTAACTATTTAAATTTCTAATAATTTAATTAAGTAATCATTTATTTATAATATAATGTTATAATTAATATTTATCATATAATGTCATAATCAATTAAATAATCATGTAATTATGTAATGTTATAATTAATTATATAATCATACTATAATGAAATGTTATAATGAATTAAGTAATCATGTTATAAATCTTTAATATAATATTATAATTAATTTGTTTGTAATAGAATGTTATAATTAATTAAGTAATAATTTAATTAATGTTACAATTAATTAAGTAATCGTACTGTAAATTTATAATGTAATGTTATAATTAATTAAATATCTAATCATTTAATTAAATATTGTGCTAATAATGTAATGTTATAGTAAATTAAGTAATCATACTATAAATCTTTAATGTAATATTATGGTTAATTAAATTTTTAATCATTTAATTAAGTATTGTATTAATGTTTGTAATGAAATGTTATAATTAATTAAGTAATTAACTAATTATACTATAAATCTATAATATAATGCTATAATTAATTAAATTTCTAATTATTTAATTAAGTAATATACTAAATGTTATAAGTCAATTAATTAAGTAGTAATCAATTAATGTAATGCTATAATTAATTATACTATAATTCAATTAAGTAATGTTATAAAATTATAATTAATTAAGTTATCATTTAACTATAATTTAATGTTATAATTGATTAAGTATGATATTTAATTAGTAATTAAATTTATTAATATTTATCAATTTATCATATATAATTAATTAATTGCTTATTTACTATAGATATACTTAGAACTTGATAATTGAAATAAATAACTAAATATATTATTATTCAATCAAATATACTATTTTATTCAAAAATGATTCTTTTAATAACATTAAAACACTTTTAATTGGATCCTAATTCTAATTATACATTTAATTAATCAAAACTTTAATTTTAATATATTAAAGTTTTTAATATAGTGTAGTTTATATGTAATAAGTACCATTGTATATTTATTTAATTAGGTTACTCTAAAATTTTAACTTTTTCTATTTTAAATTTTTTATATGTAAAATAATGAAACCCCCTATTATTCACAAATATTTCATTGGAGCCCAAGTTCCAAAACAGATTTCAAAAATCGGTTCCAAATAGATTTCAAATCAGGTATTCGCTACAGGTTCCAAACCGGGTACCCGTTTCAGGTTCTTTTTCTAGGTTCCGGTTCTGATTCCTCTACACATAAGAACTGAAATCGGAACCGAAACCGCACAGTGTCGGTTCCAATAAAATGGAACCGGAACTTACTCGCATAATGTCGATTTCGGTTTTATCCACAGGTGTCGGTTCTACCTGCTACTCGTGCTCACTCCTAGGTAGAGCCCAATAAGTAGTTATGAATACATGTGCCATGAAGACCATGCAAAATTAAAACTGGCTACCCAAAACTAATTAAAAAAAAAGCCGAATTACTATTTCACCCTACATTTAGCAAATCTACATGGATACCCTTAATTTTAAAAACAATTAAATGTTTCCCTGATTTCTCAAACTTTACCGTTCAACTTAACAATAAAAATGTATTGCACACTTTCACCCAATAAATAAAACCCTATAAAAAAAAAAAAAGAAAAAAAAAAAAAAAAGACGAACATACATTATTAAACTTACCCTATCTAACCCTAATACTACTCTTATAAACCTCAGATTTCAAACCCTAACACAAATCATTCTAGTTTCTGATTAAAGATGAAGATTTGGATTCATTTTTTTTTTTTTTAAATTTAAATTTAAAATAACTTTAATGAGTTGTCTAAGTTAAAAGTTTAAACTTCACTTACTTTAATTTTATTAAAAAATATATTAAATTAATTAGGTTGTCTCTTATTATTAATTTCTAAGTCAGTCCCCTGCAGGGAATATCCCTTCCAGTTGGAAATGCCGGCAATCCCTGCTCTTTTCTTGATTGTGGAAGTGATTGCTTTCTTATGCTCCTTTACCACGATTCATTGGAGCCGTTGTCGAGCGCCGCCTTCTTTTTCCTCGTCGAGGTTCACGCAGCATTAGCAGGCTTTTCGTCCTATGGCTTGGGCTTGGCCGTCACCACCTTAGTCCTGGCCATCGGTGCTTTTCTAAAATTCTCAATCACGTGCTTAATCATCTATAACCACACAGGCACTAAACCCTAAACTCAACTGTAAAGTATTATGTCAGTTATCACGTGACGGGATCTAAGGTTATGTTTGGTTTATGGATTAGAAATTGATGGAATGAAAGTATTATGAATGGAAATCAATGAAATGAAAATATTATGAATAAATAGGATGAGATTACTTTGTTTGCTTGTTATAAGGAATGTTGATGGAATGGAAAACAATTTGTTGCTTTTGTCCGGCTATTGCTATCTCGCCGTGGAGTGCCCTCATTTAGAATGGTATATGTATTCTCGCCATTCCTTCATCACTTGGTTGGCTATAAAAAATACGCTTTTAATTCAGGACAAAATGAGAGGGTGGCGTTGGACAGAAGAGTTGGCTTGTAAACTCTGTAATGGTCCCTCGGACTCACATGAACATCTCTTCTTTGATTGCTCCTATACTCAGAAACTGTGGAAATCAGTCCAATCCAAGGGCCACTTTCGGCCTCCCTCAGGTGGGTGGAATGATATTGTCAGCTGGTGTTCAGTCAAATTCAAAGGCAAAAACATCCGAGTAGATATTTGTAAATTATTATTCGGAGCTGCTGTGTATTATATATGGCAGGAACGGAACTATAGACTGTTCATAAATAGAGAGAGGAGCTGTGCAATTCTGGAGATGCAAATTTTTGGAGAAGTGAGACTTCGGCTCCATTCTTTATCCTTTAAGCTGTATTCTTTTGTTCTTTCTATACAATTATCAGGTTTATAAAAAAAAAAAAAATTGTTGCTTTTGGACGAAAATACTCTTAATTTATTTTCTTTAACAAACATATTTTTTTTATTTAAACATAAAATTTCAATTTTTTTAAATTTCAAACCGATCAACGTTGGTCAAACTCACTGGTCGGCGAATTTGCCTCATGCTACCAGCTCACCACCAACACGTGGAAAACCAGAAGCCGTTGATTTGCTAATGTGGGCACATCCCGACTGCTGAAAATCAGTGGTGTGACATCATGAGCAGTGGCCTTCCACCCTGGCTACTGATTTTAGCTGTCGGGATGGGATTTGCCTACCGCTCTATAAAATGCTAGATGTATCAACGATAAAAAAATAAATATGATGAGTTTGATATTTAAAATTTACTCTTTCACTCATTTTCTAATATATCAATTTATATACAAATCTTTATTTATACCTTAAATTTATATGTATTTAATTTTTAAATCCTATAGGGACTAAAACAAATCCCCATCCGTGGCCCAAAATCAATGCGGGTTGACTTTTAATCCCCTTTCCCAGTCCGTCCTCAATTTTTTTTCTCTTAACGGGGGGGGGGGGGGGGGACGACGACTTACACTTACCCAAGGTTTTCCGTAATAATAGATTGATACCTAAAAGGTTTAAAAACGATAAACAGGTACCTTCCATCATGTGCTGTTAGTAATTTTCATTTGCTAATGGTGAAAAGACTAGAATGCCTTTTAAAGTTTGATATTTTAGTTTTTTATAAATTTAAAAATTTATAAAAAAACCCCATAGCTTTTCTAATTTAACTAAACACCTCAATATATAAAAATTTTATAAAATTACAAAAACGCCCCCACCACCCACAGTGCCAGATTCCGGCCATCACCGCTGGAATCTGGTCGAAAAATTACTTTACACCACAGACTAGTCGGATCTGGCAGGTAGGGCGTTGATATGGCCTTTCCAGCCAGATCCACCATGGATCTAGTCGAAAAAGGCCAGAAACTCCATCTTTGGCCGTTAGCGACGACCAAAGATGTGGCCGTCGTTGTCTGTCAACGAAAGCCATTTCTTTGGCCGTCACTGACGGCCAGATCAGTGAATTACCTACTATTTTCGGTGGTGGTGTAGACCGTTGTGACAGATTCCAGATACCACCGGCAGTGGTTGCCGGAATCTGGAAAGTATGGGTGGGTGGGGGTTTTTTTGCTATTTTTTAAACTTTTTTGTGGGGGTATTTGATAAAATTAATAAACTTAAGGGGTCTAAAAGTAATTAAAAAATAGATTAATATTTCTCAAATAAAGTTTGGTGATTGTACATGAAATTACTGTATTATCCTTTTGTAAACGAAAATCAGCAACAACACATGACAAAAAATATCAGTTTATCATTTTCAAACCTTTTGGATACCAATTTATTATTACAGTAAACCTTAGGTAGGTGTAAGTGTCTAAAATATATGGCTCGTATGGGATAGGGACTCGTAGGGGCCCATCCCCGCAAGCAATTTTGCCATTCCTACTCTCTAGGTCAGTGGACCCAAATTAGCAGTGTTTGAAAAACTCGATATAGATTTTAGTGCACACTCAGTGGACCCAAATTGGCTGTCGCATTGTTTGAAAAACTCCCAAATATATTTCCTTCTGGGAAATATCAGTTTTCAAAATTAATTTTCTTAACAAAGCCATGTCCAAGGTTGAGATCATCTTTAATCATACAAAGTCGTGTCCAATGTTTATTTTTTAAAGGTAAGGGTTCAACATTAACAAAGTTATGTACAGTTTACATTTTGAAGGTGAGGGTTCAACATAATATTAGTTATATAAATTTAGACTCTTTGTAGATTCATAATTTAAACCTTTAACTTTGATACTATATTAGGTTATTATTCTACCTAAAATTTTAAGCAAACATGTGAGAGTTCAACATTGATCAATGTTAATCATTGGAAGTGGGTGGCTTGAGGAAGGAAAGAAACATTGATGTCGACTTAGTGATGTGAAAGGTCAGCGTCCTAATTGAAAATATTAAATTTGTTGAGGTTGCATAAAATGTAAAAAATGAGGTAAAATCTGATAAAATTTGATAATCATAGGACCATTAAAAGTCTAGGTGTGATTTTATATGGATAAATAGATGATCTTCATTTTATTTTCGATTTGAGCGGTGAGCAGTAAGTTTTAGCTGAGAGAGAAGTCAGAAATGAATGAATATAAGAGAGAAAAGAAAGAATGGAAGAGGAGAATAAAGAAATGAGTAAAAGAGGGAAGGTGGCGGCCGAGAGCATAGTACGGTTGAGGTATTTTCTATTTCTTCCAAATTTGATAACTATTAATTTCTTTTGTTTTGATTATTCATAGACTAATTATTCATACATTATTTTTGATAGATTAGAAGGACAATGAAGAAGAAGTTGTTAGAAGACTATGGTATAAATTTGGTGTTGGACGTCAAACTAATGAGTAGAAACTTAATTATTATTATTATTTTTTGGGTTTAACCTAAAAAATTTCACTCGCTTACCACCTAATAATTTTTCAGGAGGAAATCTTAAAAAATTTGGTTACAGTCATGTTTTTAAATGTTCAGAAGAGATGGTTTTTGATATATTTCAATATCTTTACTAAATCAATCATCAAATTACTTGGGGTCTATATCATATATTAGATTGAATACATCAGTGAAGAACTTTGAGAAGAATCAAAAGAACAATGTAGAAGAAGACGAAAGAAAGAGAGAATGCAATGAAAAAGTTAATCTGGAAAAAATTTTCTCATTAACAAAAAGTAGTTAGAAGCAGTTAGGTGATGCTTTTTATCTTTAGAGCATTACCAAAACACTACGTTTTACAAATCTTGCATAAGCCAAACATGAGCTGAGCTTTTACAAAAATAACCCAGACTAACTTCTATGAATTAACATGAGCTGAGCTTTTACAAAAATAACCCATACTAGCTTCTATGAATTTACTATGAAGTTCTATGTAGTTATAATGCTAATATTCTCCCTTAAGCTAGAGTTACTCCATTGTCTTTGAGTATACCTTCATATTCTAATATTCCCCCTGAAACAAAGCTTTCTTTGTTGTTCAGATTCATTATTAACACCCTTTCAGCTTCTCATGAACTATGACAACAACATGTTAGAAGTAGTTGCTTCATAGAACAATACTGCAGCATATTTCAGAAAGTGCAGTATTGTAAAACAGAGTGTTCCGTCATAGACTAAAGCAGCAGCATGTCAGGATCAGTTGCTTCATAGAACAAAACTGCAGCAAGTAGTTACTTCACAGAATAAAACAGACAACATGTCAAGATCAGTGCTTCATAGAACAATACTGCAGCATAATTCAGAATAGTGCAGTATTGTAAAACAGAGTGTTCCTTATAGACTAAAACAACAGCATGTCAAGATCAGTGCTTCATTGAACAATACTACAGATATTTCAGAATAGTGCGTATTGTAAAAACAGTATTAAAACAGGAAGACCATCAACAGTTTCAGCAGTATGTAGTCCCAGTATGTATTTAGGACCTTTTTACTCTGGTAAGGCAGAGATCACATTCAGTTTTTCCCAAGCAGGCTAAATCTGTTCCTGATAAGGCTTTTGTTAGGATGTCGGCTTTTTGAATTCTGAGGAAACATATTGCACAGTCAATTGTTTTGTTGCAACCAGCTCCCTTACATGTGTACATCAATCCGATATGTTTGGTTGGGCATGAAATACGGGTAGAAGATAGAGCCCTGCACTCATGTTGTCACACCAAATGACAGGGACATCTTTAATTGCAATGCCCAACTCTTTAAAAAGATGTGGATCCTACTACCTCAGTGGCAGCCTGATTTAGGGAACAATATTCAGCTTCGGTGGAAGAGAGAGAGACAACCTTCTGCTTCTTAGAGCTCCATTGAACCAATTTTCTCCAAGGAACACAGCAACCTGCTAGTAGACTTTCGATCATTAACATCACTTGCCCATCGGCATCACATATGCTTCTAAATTGAAATGTTTTTGTTGTTTAAACAAAAGACCATACTGAATGTACCCTTGATATACTTGAGAACTCGCTTACAAGCTGTCCAATGTGAAGTTTTAGGTTGCTGAAGGAACTGACAAGTTTGTTCACGGTAAAGGCATATCAGGTCTAGAGAGAGTCAAATATTGAAGCCCTCCAATGATGCTACGATACAAGGTAGGCTGATCAAAACATTCACCATCATCAGTCATGAGCTTTGTGCCTATTGCCATTGGAGTATTACACGGATTGCAATCTTTCATGTTTGCTTTGGCTAGTAACTCCTGCACATATTTGGACTGAGTGAGCAAACAACCATTTGTTTCGACATACTTCAAAGCCTAGAAAATAACGACTTCACTGAGAATCTTCAAAGCAAACTGACTATTAGAATCCTGAACCACTTGATCAATGAGTTGAGAATTAGTTCTCGTTACTAAGATATCAAACATAAACAAGTATATATTACATCAGGCCCTTGTGATAATGAAAAAGACTAATGTCAGAGGTAGATTAAGAAAACCCCAAGCCAAGAGAGCACTTTGAAGCTTATCAAACCATGCACATGGAGCCTGCTTAAGGCCATATAATGCCTTTTTTTAATCTACAGACCTACTGACTACTAGAAGCAGGTTCAAATCCTCAGGTGGCAGCATAATACTGTCTCTGTGAGTTCACCATTTAAGAACGCTTATTTGAAAGATTCAGCATGCATGAAGAGTGGTGGAGATGGAGAATGGAAACATGAAAGCATGGATTAAAAAAACGGTTTACATGCAAAGCTTGGATATGAATTATACCTACTCCTTTGCTTTGGATTGATGAAGATTAGCTTCAAAATGATGAAACCTCCACACTTTAACACCACCTTGAGAGGATTAGAGAGTGGTCGTGGCTAGGGAGAGAGAGCTTTAGTTTGTGTTTGAGTGAACAAGTGAATAATGAAAAAAATGCAACCTTTGCACTTATATATCTTGGGATTTTGCAATTATTTATTTTCACTTCCAAGCCCAATAAAATCATTTTATAAGGGACCCCACGAATTTATATGCTACCCTTTGAATAATCAATATATTCAAGGGCATGTAAACTAAACTAGTTTACATTACAAACCCATAATATACCTTTTTACCCTTTAACTATTAAAAGGTTATTTTTTTTCTCATTAATTAACACTTTAGATATAATAATTAAATATAATTAATTATTGTTGACCATTTTAACCCTTAAAATGTCACAAATGTTTTCTATGTAACTATTACTATAGAAATCCCGTTATTACCCTCGGAAGGTGCTAGCCCTCTCGGATAATCATTTCTCTCTCTCATCATTCTCCAACTTCTCAAGGCTATTGGTGTGACCATGTAGGTCACGTGGATTAGCCGTGAGCCGGTTCTGGATGAATCCGGAAACCCGTCGGAGGCCCAACGACTATGGTACATCTAGCATGTGCCATAGTCCCTAAACCACGATGAAGAAATACTTCATCGAACCATTTCAGATCATACGTACCATGCAGGTAAAGTCCCTCCATTGAGATATCCTAATCGAGTATGGATTCATGGAATGTCAAAATCCTAAACTCGATCTTATACCGAATCGTCGATCAATATATTCGGAAGTCATCACAAACTTGCTTTTGTATACTAATAATAGACTCTGGCCAGAGATTCAATTTTCTGACATTTATCGATGTTCGTCTAGGAACTCGAATCCGGATGGAGTCAGCGGTACTCCGATCCTATATTTCCGAGTCAATGGATCCCCTCTTGACCATCGTTCTTTTCGCATATGAACAACGCATGACCAAATAGGCTTTATGTACGAAACATGATTAGTCTTGTACTTATACACCGTATGAACCATACGCATCCATATCGGATCGACTACAATGTCTCAGGTAAAGGACTACATCGTGCATTGATTAACCAAACGATAAATCATTGACTACATGCTTTTCCAAGTGATTTGTCGTTATTCGGTCACGTTCGAAAAAACAGTCACCAACCGTTAATCCATACCAATGCCCCGTGACATGACTATCATCGTCATCCATACTTATATCAACTCATGATATCTTTCGAAAGCATCCGGTATGCCTACTGTGCAATATAGTTGCCCAAATTTATATTGCTTCCGTAGGGAACCCTTTTCGATAATTCTTTACCTATTAAATGAATCATCTGGACAATTCATATACATCTTTATTTAAATGCATGACTGATTAAAGGAAGAGCAATTTACATATATGAATTGAAGAACTCTTTCTTCTATATTTATGATATATATAGATACAAGACAAAATGCTCTGAAACCGACAACACGAATGGTTTCTAGGGCTACACTAATATACACTAACAAACTCCCACTTGCACTAAAGCCATTCGATGTTGTATCTCATACCCATCTTCTCAAGATGATGGTCCAATTGCTTCAGTGTCATCGCCTAGTCAGTGGATCAGCTACATTTTCTGCTGAAGGAGTCTTCAGAATCAAAATCTCTCTAGCTCCAACGAATTCTCTGAAAATGTGATACTTACGCTGAATGTTTTGGATTTTTTGTGCCCTTGGTTCCTTGCCTGTGCAATAGCTCCAGTATTGTCACAGACATGCTTATCGGGTAAGCCATGTTCGGAACCACACCAAGTTCAATTACGAACTTTCGCATCCAAACAGCCTCCTTTTCTGCTTCCGAAGCAGAATGTATTCAGCTTCTGTAGTGGAGTCAGCTGTGGTTGTCTATTTGGAACTTTTCCAACTAACAGCACCTCATTACATATAAAAATGTACCCTGACGTAGACTTCTTATCATCAATATCTGATTGGAAATCAGAATCTGAGTATCCTTGAATGTTAACTCGGAAATCCATAACTTAGAACTAGATCCTTATTCTCAAGTACTAAGGATGATTTTACAACCGACAATGTTTTCCCCTGGGTTGACTGATATCTGCTCGTAACACTTACAGTATAAGCTATATCAGGTCTTGTACATAGCATTGCGTACATTAAGCTACCTACGGCAGACGCATAAGGCACATTACGCATCTACTGCCGCTCTTCATCGGTCTTGGACCCATCTCCTTAGAAAGATGAAGACCGTGAGTGAAGGGCAAAAGACCTCTCTTAGGTCTCCATGCTAAATCTTTTTAGCATTTTCTCTATGTACAATTTTTGGATAATCCGATTACCCTTTTTGTTCTATCTCTATAGACACGAATGCAAGGACATATGTCGCTTCTCCTAATCTTTCATCGAGAAGGTTTTGGACAACCAAACTTAACCTTGTCATCATGCCTATATCATTTCTATCAAAAGTATGTCATCTACATATATATATGAGAATGTGATGGCATGATCTTTAACCCATTTGTATACACAAGGCTCATCCGGATTCTTGACAAAACCAAACGATTTGATTATGTCGTCAAATCGAATGTTCCAGCTTCTTGAAGCTTGCTTCAATCCATAAATGGATTGATGCAATTTGCATACTTATGTCTTTAGCAGAGGATACAAAACCTATCGGTTGTTCCATATAGATGTTTTCCTCAATAAACCCATTGAGGAAAGCTGTTTTGACATCCATCTGCCAATTTCATAATCATGGTATGCTGCGATGGCTAGCATTATATGGATGGATTTAATCATAGCTACAGGCGAGAAGGTTCCTCATATCCAATCCTTGTTTCTGAGTATAACCTTTCGCCACCAGTCGAGCTTTGAAGGTCTCTACCTCCCCATCCTTGCCAACTTTCTCTTGTAGACCCATTTACAACCTATGGAGCTATTCCCTCAGGTGGATCCAAGCGACCATACTGATTGGCTGCATTGATTCTATCTCAGAATCCATTGCTTCCAGCCATTTCCTGATCTCTATCAATATTGCTTCTTCGTAGCTTCTAGGTATCAACCATGATCATCTACCCCACTAAGTAAGATTCAAAATCTTGCTCATGTAGGAACCCATATCTCTCTGGAGGTTTCGACATTCTAGAGAACTTTCGTACTGGAACCATAGTATCTGATACTGAGGTTCACTGAGTGGACGTTCCATCTTCAGCAATCTCGTTCTTGGCTCTTCGAACTCTTCCTTGAGTTCAATGTTTCTTCCAACGCCGCCTTCCTCCAAGAACTCTTCTCGAGGAAGCGCGCATTTCTACTGATCCAAACTCTTTGATCACTTGGGAAGTAAAGCAATATCCTAAACTATCTTTAGGATATCCAATGAACCGACCCCTTCTCGGATTTAACATCCATTATCAGATTTAACCAATTTAACATAAGCTGGGCAGCCCCAATTCATATAATTCAGACTTGGACGTTTCCATACCATATCTCATACGGTGTTTTCTGGACAGTTTTAGAGGGACCCTATTAAGGTGTGCACAGCAGTCTGGAGAGCGTACCCCAACGAGACATTGGTAAGTCTGTAAACATCACCATCGATCGTACCATATCCAATAAGGTACGATTTCTCCTTTCAGACACTCCATTAAGCTGGGGTGTATAAGGAGGAGTCAACTGTGAGATGATCCCATTTTCTTTTAAGAACTCTTGAAACTCTGTACTCAAGTATTCACCCCCACGATCTGATCGTAGTATTTTAATACTTTCCAGTTGATTTTCTACTTCATTCTTGAATTCTCTGAATTTTTCAAAGGATTCGGATTTGTATTCTAAATACAAATACCCATATCGTGACATATCATCGTAAAGGTAATGAAGTATTCAAATCCTCCCCTAGCTAAGTACTAATGGTCCACATACATCTGATTATGAGTTTTAAAAGTTCTTTAGCTCGCTCTCCTTTACTCTCAAAGGGAGACTTGGTCATCTTCCTTGGAGACATGATTCAGGTTGGATAGGGTTCAGAACCCAATGAGTTTAGGATCCACTTTCTCCAAGTTGTATTAATCTTCTCTCCTATATGACCCAATCTATGATGCCATAGAATTTAGGATTTGATTCAGATCGGTTCTTTTATTAGAAATGGTATTGATTGAAGCATAGTCATTCAATTCTAAGAATACAAACCATTTGTATTCACAGCTTTACCAACTAAAACATTTCCAAAATGTATTGAACATTCATTTCCATTAAACAGTACATAAAACCTGCCTTACACAAAGCAGAAATAGAAATGATGTTTCTTGTGGCCTTTTCAAAGTACAATACTTAAACAAATTCAAAACATGTCTGAAGGTAGTCTTAGTGAGCAAGTCCCATGGCCTCGGCTGCAACTTGCCCCATTTGCATCGTCAAAATGATTCGCCCTTTGTGACCTCAGAACTATTCTGAAGTACCTGCAAAGACATACAAACATTAGATGTTGCTGCTGATCTAATACCAGGAATGACTATCTGAATTAAACTTAATTCATATTCAATCATACAGACAGGTCGTACCCTGCTTTTCTTGCCTTTCTTCGAACTGTTCAGGTATTGAGGACAGTTCCTCTTCCAGTGTCCATCTTTTCCAGTGGAAATATTTTCCCTTTGCATCGGCCTTCTCCGCCTTTGCCGCTGGCTTCTTGAAGCTCTTATTCTTGGGTCCAACTTTTGGACCACTTTTTGGTAGCACTTTGGGCTTTTATTGGCCCTGCTAGTGGAGGCGGCAAAGACATCCTCATGTCCTTTCCCTTTCACATTCTGCTGTGAATTTTTTAAGCTATTTAGCAGTTCAGGAGGTTTCTCTCAATCCTATTGAGATTGTAGTTAGTTATAAACGGTTTATAACTTGGAGGAAGGGATTGTAAAATCAAATTCACTTTGAGGCGGTCTGGCATGACCACCCCATATCCATCCAGTCGATCTAATCCATTGATCATTTTGGTTGATCAGCTGGAGGTTCCCCTCCCTCAACTTCATGCTAAGAGGGATGCACACAATTCATACTCAACCACTCTTGGATTTTCGCTATCAACTCTTGTAGAGCTATGAGGAATTCATAAGCATTTGAAACTCTTCATGCTTAGTTTGAAGTTCTCTATTCTGGAGGCTAACATGTAATTTTTAGCCTCCTACTATCCTCTCTCCACTTTTCAAGAGATCAAGCTCAGCTTGTGGAGCATCTGGTCCAATATCAAGTGGAAGAGGTGCTTCCAGGACATAGGCAATTCTTTCAAAATCTAGAACATTCTAAGATTTCTTAGCCAATCTTTTAGGTTGGGTCCGGTTAAATGTTATTGTCCATTATCCTTAGGAGAACATTGTTGGCCATTTTTCAATTATTTATCACAAAGATGAAACTGCAAAGAAAAGTAATTTTATTAGTGTCTTGTAATCTTTAAACCTTTTAATGCATAATCAATTAGCTCCCACTATTTTATTCGAGTCCTACACTCCCTTAAATAGGATCCGAAAATTTCGTGGATTAAATTCTTAGTGGGGAATCAATTTCTTATCAAATCAATTAACCTCACATATAGAATTCTTAGTCAATTAAGTAATAAGTAGAAACTCTTTTCCTTTTATATCATATATAGGTTTGATTCATATTCCTTGTCCAGCTTCGGATACCTCACATAATAGAATTCTTGGTACCCTAGGTGTTAAATCCGAACCATTGTGCTTCTTATGATGGCATTTTATCATGTCCTCACATAATAGAATTCTTGGTCAAGGTGAAAATATCCATCCAAGACAAGATCAACTTAATTCTATGATATAAAGTATATCCCTCAACATATAGAAATCTTGGGATATTAAAATTTATATCAAAGAATTTAGTTATCCCACAATGGGAGACTTGGATTAATAATTTTAAATTAGGGAGATTTAGGTTAACCTTTAGTTAATTCATTTTTAGTATGCCATGTTAATATCCATTCATACATATCACTATATGCATAAATTAAAGCATGTGGGTTGACCATGGGGCTTTTCGAAAATACATCCTAAAGGCAAACTATTTACCCTAATACAATATCTTCGATTGGATCATCATGGATGTTCTTCGGTTCCCGTCTAGCCGATTCCATTACATATTGGATCTTAGGCACGCAGGCCCGATAAAATAAATAAATAAAATTTAATTATTACAAGCCATTTATAAAAGAATATTACAAACACTTTTGAAATTTGAAAACAAAAGCGCCCATGATCAACCCTCTAATCTATATTCATTCATCACATAAATAAATATTAACATTCATACCAAATATAATAAACAATTATTTAAAGGCATGAATATAAATATACAAATATATCTCATATATTAATAGATATTATATATATATTATGTGGTAATTTAATTATAACTTTGGGTCATGCCACAATTACACATTTTATAGGAATCATTACACAAACACTTTTGTCATATTCCACCCAAAGATATCTATTTAATTGTTAGCATCATTTCAATATTTTTCACAAAAGTCATGCATGGCATAGATAAGTCGGTTTTATTACTCCAAGAGTAATCTTCTATGACACAAGTTACTTTTAACTAAAGTAATACTTTATGACATATTACTTTTCAAAGACAATATGTCATCTTGCATCATCATTTTGAACCATTCAAACAACCAAATTATTACATTTCAAAAATATAATAATTATGCCATGCCATGATGCATTATAAGATAATTTAATCAAATTAACATCCTACATTAAATTTACACACAATATAATAAATAATTCATAATATGAATGAATAATCCATAACTTTATGCTAACATCAATTCCACCACTAAACACTTGCAACATTTGCATACACTTCATGCAAAAAATACTTTAATCAAATTAAAGATAACACATTTAGCATGTAAAGCATAAACCATTTAATCAAAGTAATGGAAATGAACATGCATGAACATTTTTCTAAATGAATCATCATGCAACATTTCCTAAAAACCATTCATCAATACATGAATGAAATGACATTTTCATGGCAAAATTAGTCATGGCCGAAAAGACATATATGCATGCATGTAGTTTTCAACACATTCATGCAATATCATCATCCAAACATGTTTAATCATATTCTAACATACCCAAACATATTGAGAAGAAGAAAAACATGTTTCCAAGATCAAGAGATGGCCGAGACATACCACACCAACATGCTTATTACATCAAACAAACTCACCATACTAAGGCATGCTCATTATACCCATTATCATCATTCAACTATAAGAATGAGAAGAAGAATGACATATACTCTGATCTATGTATGGCCGGAATGCATGTAAAGATCTACTATGAAAAAAACATTTTTGAACCTATCACTACATGCAAACTCAACCAAGTTTGATGAACATATGAACACATGGAAAATGCCATTTTAGCTTATAAATTCGACATGCAAGAGCTTTTAGCTCTGATACCATTTGAAAGATTCGCATGCATGAAGAGGGTGGAGATGGAGAATGAAAACATGAAAGCATGGATTAAAAAAAACGGTTTACATGCAAAGCTTGGATATGAGATTATACCTACTCTTTGCTTTGGATTGATGAAGATTAGCTTCAAAAAGAGGAACCTCCACACTTTAACACACTACCTTGAGAGGATTAGAGGTGGTCGTGGCTAGGGGAGAGAGCTTTTAGTTGTGTGTTGAGTGAACAAGTGAATAATGAACAAAATGCAACCTTTGCACTTATTATACTTGGGCTATTTTGCAATTATTTTTTTCACTTCCAAGCCCATAAAATCTATTTTATAAGGGACCCCACGAATAATATGCTACCCTTTGAATAATCAATATATTCAAGGGCCCATGTAAAAAAACTAGTTACATTAAACCCAAAATTTACCCTTTTTACCCTTAACTATAAAAGGTTATTTTTGTTCATCTCATTAATCTTAACCTTTAAGATATAATAATTAAATATAATAATTATTGCTTGACCATTTTAACCCTTAAAATGTCACAAATGTTTCTATGTAACTATTACTATAGAAATCCCGTATACCTTCGGAAGGTGCTAGCCCTCTTCGGATAATCATTTTCTCTCTCATCATTTCTAACTTCTCAAGGCTATGGTGTGACCATGTAGGTCCACCGTGGATTAGCGTGAGCGGTTCTGAATCCAGAAACGTCCGGAGGCCCAACGACTATGGTAAACATCTAGCAATGTGCCATAGTCCCTAAACCACGATGAAGAATACTCATCGAACCCATTTCAGATCATACGTACCATGCAGGTAAAGTCCTCCATTGAAGATCTCTAATCGAGTATGGATTCATGGAATGTCAAAATCCTAAACTCGATCTTATACGAATCGTCGTCAATATATTCGGAACTCGTCATCACAAACTTGCTTTTGTATACACTAATAATAGACTCTGGCCAGGATTCAATTTTCTGACTTATCGAGTTCGTCTAGGAACTCGAATCCGGATGGAGTCAGCGGTACTCGATCCTATATTCCGAGTCAATGGACCCTTTTGACTATCGTTCTTTTCCGCATATGAAAACGCATGACCAAATAGCTTTATTGTACGAAACATGTTAGTCTTGTACTTATACACCGTATGAACCATACGCATCCATATCGGATCCGACTAATGTCTCAGGTCAAAGGACTACATCGTGCATTGATAAACCAAACGATAAATCATGACTACATGCTTTTCCAAGTGATTTGTCGTTATTCGGTCACGTTCGAAAAACATCACCAACCGTTAATCCATACCAATGCCCCAGGACCTGACTATCATTGCATCCTACTTTATATCAACTCATGATATCTTTCGGAAGCATCCGGTATGCCTGTGTGCAAATAGTTGCCCAAATTTATATTGCTTCCGTAGGGAACCCTTTTCGATAATTCATTTACCATTAAATGAATCACTGGACAATTCATATACATACTTTATTTTAAATGCATGACTGAATAAAGGAAGCAATTACATTATGAATTGAGAACTCTTTCTTCTATTATTTTATATTATATAGATACAAGACAAAATGCTTGAAACCGACAACACAAATGGTTCAGGGCATACACTAATATACACTAACATTATCATGTCAAGTTGCCGAAATGACACCATGTACACAGCCAAAGAGAGAATGATCCTGATGGTTGCTGCTTAACAACCGAGAGAAAAGTGTCAAAATAGTCCAGGCCAGGGGTTTGTTGAAACGCTTGGCAACAAGCCTGGCTTTGTACTTTTGTAGGGTCCCATTTGAATGAGTTTAGTTTTGAATACCCATTTGCTGCAAACTATGCATGCCTGACTCATACGATATCAAGTCTAAGTCTGATTGTTTAACAAAGCCTAATATTCACCTCCATTGCAGTTCCATTTGGGATATTTAAGGCTTCCTTAACTGTATGAGGTTCCTTAAGAATAACTTGTGTAGATAGTAAGGCTTGAATTGGTACCTGATCAGAGGAAGTGGGTGTGAATAACAAGCTTTGGACCGTGTTACCATGGGATGCGTATTAAGAGAAACAGAGGACTGGTTTTGTAGGTAGGGTGGGGGCTACAATGGGTAAGACAACTTCAAGTTGGATAGCAGTGCCAGTGTTTTGAGCAGACTTAGGCTTAGGGGAAAGGATATGTAACGGAGCTTGAGTTGGAGATTGATGAGGTTGTATTGTGGTGTTGCTAACAGTAGGGCAACTTCTAGTGAACATTAGAGGTATGAGGTTGGGTTGAAGATTTTGTAGCTTCAAACCTGACTGAAGGGGTGATCATGATTGTTGGTGAGAGGAAGTAATGTGTATGCTAGAGGAGGAATTACTGGAACCTGAAACTAAATGATCTTGCTACGAGTTGGCAACAAGTGAGAGGTGGACTTAGAGTATTCTGGCATAAATGAGTGATCCTTCTCAGGAACAACAAATGTTGGGTACCAACCATGAAGAAGACCCCTGAGAATCAGAAGAACTTAGGAACCACAACCAGTTGCACCATTATTATGGACCGCTGCACAAAACTTGTTTTAAGGAAGGAATTCAGTTTCACAAAACTTGATGTTTAACTGTTAAATCCTTCAGCAGAGGACATACACCTGTATCCTTATGAGCCAGGCTATAACACGAAAACACACTTTCTCAGTGTGAAATGAGAGCTTGTGTTTTTGGTAAGGTCTTAATAAGAAAGCAACTGCATCCAAACACCTTAAGCTCATTATACTGGGGTTCTTTCTTGAATAATACTTGGAAGGGTGAACTATATCAAGCACAGTAGATGGTAAACGATTCAGTAAGTAAGTTCTGTTTGAAAGGCTTCCCACCAGAATTTTAAGGGCATTGAAGCATGAGCTAGAAGGGAAAACTAAATTCAGTGATGGATCTAGTTTCTTCAACCCTACCATTTTGTTGGTGTAAATAGGGACAAGGGTGCCTAAACTGACCCATGTTGTGATAGATATTGAGAGAATGCTTTAAATTCTCTCTCTCCCCCCAAATCAGTTTGTAAGCACTTGATTCGGGTACCTAGCTGGTTTCTATAAACACATGAAAAGCACAAAAAACACCATAAGCCTCAGACTTGAGTTTTAGAGGGTAAATCCAGGTATATCGGCTGAAGTCATCTACAAAGATGATGTAATATCTATACCCTCCATTAGAAAGAACAGAGGTGGTCCCAAAGATTGAATGTATAAACTTAGAGGTTCCTTTGCTTTTGTGTTGAAAGAAGGAAAGGTACATTGAAATAATTTCCATAAGCACAAGCTTCACAAACAGAGTTCTTATTGCCACACAGAAAATTTTACATTTAATTTTGCAGTACACAATGAAAAGACTTAGGACTAGGTGTCCTAGCCTAGCATGCCAAAGTAAGGGTAAATTCTGAGGAGGAGATTGCATCACAGGTGGATGCTTATTGCTATTATTAGGAGCCAAAGCAGGAAAGGAGCTCTGAAATGCTTCTATGGACGAGTGGAAGTTGAAACTTGCTGAGGAGAAAGAGAATTCGAACATTCTGAAGTAGCAGTAGCAGAAACAGCACCAGTGGGAAGAGCAACTGATACAAGCCATCCTTGACTTCCCTTGCAGCAAAATGGCCTGCTGCTTCTATCCTGTACAAACAATGATCAGCATAAAACTCAATGAAACATTATTGTCTTTGGTAATTTGGGAAATACTTAGCAAATTTTTTGCAATTTTTGGCACACACAATATATTCTTGAGATGTATTAACCTATGAGCATCAAGATGGTAACATTAACATACCTGTATGAGTAATTGTTAAGGCCTCTCCACTACCAACTTGGACTTTAGAGTTGCCTGGATATCCTGACTTTACGCCATAATTATGCATCAGAAATCATGTGATTGGAGGTGCCTGAATCCATACCAAGCCTGGTCTTTGACAATTTGAGGAGTAGCTAAAATGTGACCAGATGGATATCCTGATGTACGAATATTAGTAAGAGGAGGAGCAGTGGAAGAGTTCTGCTGATAGTGGACAGGTCCTTGATTGTCTGAAGAGGAGCCAGAGGGACACTGAGTAGGTAACTGATGCATTGTGGTGTTCCATAGGCCAAGTAATCATGAAGGTTCCCACTGTGATCATGAGAGTACTGAGCTGAAGCATTTATTCCAGCGACCAAAGCTTGAGGAGACTCATTCATAGGATCTGCATTACTGTAAGGTGTCACTGAATATGCATTCTGCATTGATTTAGATGTATTGTATGGTGGAGGCTGTCCAGAAATTTGAAGTTTACTGAAGGTTGTCCAGGAACATTATAGTTGGTTGTTGAATCCTTGAATCTAGTCGAACTTGTGATAACAGTGAAGGGCTGAATGTCCTATTTTTCCACAAACTGCACATCAGTCTTGGGTTTGGATAGCCTTGACCTCTTCCTCTTCCTTATTAAAAGGTACAAAATTACCAACATAAGGTTGTGAGTATTCAGTATAAGAGGACGATTAAGATCAGTCCTTAAAGTCCTGGTTGTCCATATACTAGGTCCTCCTCCATAGTGAGCAGTTCTGAAACTCCAAACAGCAAATTCTGGTCTGTTGAGTGGAGAGTTACTCCACCAGCATTTTGATAACTGGACGTCAGTGGATCACTACATTAGTGGATTGTTGTACTGGCATTCCAGACACATTCTAAGCAGTAACTATCTCTGCATTATTGCTTTGGCAGCCATTAACGCAGAAGACATGGATTCATGAAAGTTCATCAAGGCAATGTTCTGTTTTTCCAGCCTCATCGTGTTTATGTAGCAAAAAGATTCTTGGAATGAGGTTCGACTAATATTTGATGTAAGATAGCTACCACCGCATCATAGTAGCTCTCAAGCCATCCCAAATATACATAATAGTTCTCATCAGCAATATGTACACCACCTAGCATTGAGTCATCACCTAGTTTTATCTTAGGATATATCATTGCTACTTTGAGACTCTTTCTTAGTTGTATTTAACATATTCCTAAGATGCAAGATTCTTGCTTGAAAAAGACTTAAAGTGAAGCTCTAGTGTATCATATTTCATATGCATTAGTGCATTTAGAAACATGCCTAAACATCGATTCTGAAATTGATGAAAGTAACCAGCTCACAAGAAACTGATCTGTTTTTTCCATGTAAAATACTTAGGATTTGGTTTTTTCCCAACTTCTCATCATCGTCTAAACTTTCTACTAGAAACATAGGAGGACAAGGATTAGTACCTGTGATAAATCATCTAGATCATGAGCTGTTAGTGCCGATAGAATTTGAGATTCCAGAAATTGTAGTTCTCTCAAGTAGCTTTACACTGATTGTTGGTAGAGCTGGCTGGACGTCGACTTTGTGCATTACCAATAGTAACTTGTTAGACTCCATTTTCACACTATAATAGATTCACAAGTTGTCCTTAGGATCAGTTTTTGACGTGTGTCTAAAGCTCTGATACCGAAGAACTTTGAGAAGAATCAAAAGAACAATGTAGAAGAAGACGAAAGAAAGAGAGAATGCAACGAAAAGTTAATTTGGAAAAATTTTTCTCATTAACAGAAAGTAGTTAGAAGCAGTTAGGGGGATGCTTTTATCTTTAGAGCATTACCAAAACACTGCATTTTACAAATCTTGCATAAGCCAAACATGAGCTGAGCTTTTACAAAAATAACCCAGACTAACTTCTATGAATTAACATGAGCTGAGCTTTTACAAAAATAATCCAGACTAACTTCTATAAATTTACTATGAAGTTCTACGTAGTTATAATGCTAATAATCAGCATGCTGGTGCAAAACTGCTATGTGAAATATGTTGTTACTATTCTCATGTAATTCATTAACCAAATAAGGATAGCAACTAATGAGCTCAGCCAAAATTTTGGAATTCCCCAATTTAGCAGCATGGAAGTTTTGATGGCTTTTTGGTTAGGTTCGCATGCTCCAAATCATCTTGATTTAATATTTCTTCCCAAAGACATTTCACTAATTGGAGATCTTGAATTGATACCACATCCTTGTTGCAATCCAACTTCATTCCTAGGACTTAAGAATCAGAGCAATAATTTTTATGTTGAGTCAATTCAGAGATATGATAAATCAAAGTGTTGGAGAATTAAGCTAACATGATTAGTTGATAAGCTTTCTCAATAGTCCTTGATTTCTGTTAGCAAATATTGAAGGTTTTTGGGCTAAAAAATATAAGACTGTCTCACAATTTCCATCATGAGCCACAACTAATTATGGATGATCCTTTAGCAATTTCAATGTGAGATCTGAGCAATTCAACTATATAAGCAAAAGAATTGAATGCAATATTTAGCATATAGAAATTATTTACGATTCTAGCTAGCCTGAATTTTTCTTATAAAGATGTACAAATTACTTATTAAATATGCAGAGTTGTCATATTAGTTTGTAGAAAGTAATTTGTATATGTAGCATATTGTTTATCTTATCATTTATATATCAATATATATAATATAGAAATACATATCACTTGGAATATATTTTTGTATAAAAATTAGGATGTATAACATTATTGATTAAAAAATTAATGCTACCGAAAAACAAATGGAATTGGACGTACTCTTACCATATAAATGATCAGTACTCTGACAAGTGAAAAATAGAGTAATTTGATCCTCCTTGTCAAAAAATGTTTACCTTTATTGTATAAAAATGATGCCATGTGTCACAGGTTGGGAGTTTCACACCCAAAAAACTAACCTATTAGTTGGAGGGACTATTTATTTCTCTTCTAATGTGGGATATGTGACATTTTCTCTCAACTAATACTATGACGCCTTATCCACCTTACTCTCGAATGAACCTACAATCACATGTGGACGCTCCTTTGACTGCGCGCTTGACAAGACACCAAAAGATGGATTAGGGTCAACTCTAATATCACTATCAAGGATTGGGAGTTTCACACTTAGAAGGTTAATTTATTAGGTGGAGGGACTCCTCCCTTATAAACCCAAGATCCCCCCATTTGGCTTCTGATGTGGGATGTGACACATGTCCCTCTATGCTAACATAGTAGCCATATAGAGTGGTAACATACTTTTATCCATTGGTATTAGTATCCTGCGATATGATTCGATATAGGTCATCAACATACGTATCAAAGAGTGTATCCTAAACCTTTTGATATGTTGATATGTATTTTACGATACGATACGTATCCTTAAAAATATCGATATAAATCGATACGACTTTATTAATTTGGGTTAAAGGCCCAAATTTTTTTTGTGTCGGAACTGGTTCACCTAACCTGGTTCACTAAAACCTGCCCAAATTTATCCATTTTACATGAAGAAAGTGAAAATGAACATATGTTGTCCATTTTGCATGATAACAATAATATAAGTGGAGATATATGTATTGATATTGATATTGTAAATGATATAAATAATTAAGAGAAAATAATATAGATTCTTAATTTTGTAATTAATTTTGATTATGTAATATCATAATTTAAAGCCAATAATACTACAAAATTCTTTAATTAATCTTAGAAATAATATTAACTTTTAGAAAATTTTAATTATTTTATTAATTTTTTTTTTAAAAAGACGTATCCCACGACACAATATGGTACATGATGCACGATTAAAAAAAAAATTAGATTTTCGATATACAATACGATACGTGATTTGACAACTATGCTTTTATCCCCTTGGATTGTCGATAAACTTGGATTTGTTTTCAACATAATCGTTGCGATTTCGATAGCTCCAGCTGCGACAGCGAACAAAAGGCTGAGTTTCCGTTTTAGTCTTCTGGTTGCATCAATTTTAGCAACTCCTCTACATCAATGCAGCTTTTTAAAGAAGCATACAATTGTTGAGATAAAGGTTTACATTTTCTCCTGGTAATTAAACGGAATCAACAAAAAATAGGATATCTGAATTATTAATTAGTTTAGAATATGGATAAAACACTTTCACTTTGTAGATAAAAAACATTTTAGCATATCCCGGTAACTCTGATGAGTGATTTTTGCCATTTCGATTGTATGAGCTTCTAGTGTATGTGGATCAGGGACTGAATTGACATCTCTTGAACACTATTTTTTCTTCGAGAGCTTGCCGGAGAGATAGAATACAAATGAATTATTTAACATATATCAAACTATGATTAAAAATTGAAAATTTTCTTTTTGATTCAATAGAATTCAAAAGATTTACAATTTTTCCCTCTTTCAGAGCGGGGGCTAGTTAGGAGAAAAGTTGGGTTCAAATAATTGTGATTAAATGATAAAACATTTCTTTGTATTTTTAGTCAATCTTTCTATAGCTTGCAATGCATGGGCCATGGAAATCAAATCGGTTTCCTTTTATGTCAAACTTAATACTTTAGAAAAGAAAGTTCTAAATTTATATTTTAAAATATCGATAAGATACTCCTTCTATTCTTCCTTTATATATTAGAATAAGACGTTTTCGGTTGGTTTACTTTATGTTATAACATGGAATCAAGGGTGGATCCCATACTGTTGTACGTGATATTTTAAAATAATACTAAGGTATTCTTTTTACATATTGGAGTATCTTGTTTCTTTAAACTATTTGTTTTGCGTACATAATTTGATGTGACTTGATTCTTTAGCAGCCTCTATTACCACAGGATACTGACCATGGACCAAGATTATGTTATGTACGGAAATCTTGATNAAAAAAAAAAAAAAAAAATTGAAAAAGGAAAGTGTTTAATTACCAAGACAAAGAACAAGCGCAAAACAGGAGTCCATAAGAACAACAGCGCGAAGATGAAGAAGATGCAGTAACGTAGATAGAAGACGAAGAAGATGGTAATGGCTGGCTGGGTGTTTTAATTTTTGAAACTTCCCCAAATTTTTTAACCTAAAACGCGATAATTTTTTTTTTTTTTAAAATTTAATAACATTGTGGACGGGCGTCCATAATGGTTGGATGACCGTCCTTTAAATAAGGGACAGCCGTCCAACGCTTATGGATGACCGTCCATAATGAATGGACGGGCATCCATTAAGTATGGATGTCTGTCCACAATGAAGGGATGACCGTCCACAATTTAGGGACGACCGTCCAGTGTTAAATTATTTATTTATTTATTTTTTTTTACGAATTACTTTTGGACGGACGTCCATTACTTACGGACGCCCGTCCACAGTGAAAGGATGGCCGTCCATAATTTTTGGACGGTCGTCCAAAGAGTTTCTTTTTTATTTGTAAAAGCAAAATAATGGACGGGCGTCCATTTCTTACGGACACCCATCCAAAAGTAAGGGACGGTCGTCCACAATTGGTGGACGGGTGTCCCCAAAGAAATTTTTTTTTTTCATATTTGGGTGAAGGACGGGCGTCCATTATTTGTGGGTGCCCGTCCAAAATTAATGGACGGCCGTCCATAATGGTTGGACGGTCGTCCCTAAGATTTTACAAATTTTTTAATTGTATTTTAATCAGGGACGTGCGTCCTTTAAATGGGGACACCCGTCCCTTTTACATGGACGCCCGTCCATATAATATGGACGGGCGTCCATGTGAGTGAACGGCCGTCCAAATGTGATGGACGGCCGTTCACTAGAAAAAAATTGTAAAAAAATTGAGACGCGCGTTACACATAGGCGTTACACATAGGCCGGTACAGAAATTCGGTGCAACTTTTTCGGTGTCCGTAGTGTTATTGATTGTAAATTGCACCTAAGTTAAGTGGATGCTTTTTGAACGTTTGTAGTCCGAAAATTATTTTAAAAAGTTAGAGGCAATCCAAAAATTTATGTTGCATTCTTAATATTTCTAGATTTTGTATTTTGATTTTTAACTTTGTTTTTTAGCTGAATTTTATATATATTAAGATAATGCATTTTTCTAATTGGAAAAAAAGAAAACTAATGGTATCAATTATCAAGTCATATTTCTTTCTATTGAATACTGGTATACAACAAATCAATAGTTGATAGAACCATAACAAATTATATAATTTATTTTAATTCAACTAATCTATATATGTTTGGAGTGGCTTGGTAAAGGTAAGTCAACAAAACAAGTACTAAAGTCATCGGAAAGAGATGTGCAATGTAAGATATGATTAACCCAGTGATTGGCTTGACAGTTAAAGAGGTTTACTCATTTCCTTGAGTTTTTAGATTTGAACCTTAGAGTTACTAACCATAATAACATTATAGCTTATCTGGTCTTTTAGGCTTGTAGGGTGCTCAATAGACATGGAGATTAGTTTTGACAGTTAAGGAGGTTTACTCATTTCCTTGAGTTTTTAGATTTGAACCTTAGAGTTACTAACCATAATAACATTATAGCTTATCTGGTCTTTTAGGCTTGTAGGGTGCTCAATAGACATGGAGATTAGTTTTGACAGTTAAGGAGGTTTACTCATTTCCTTGAGTTCCTGGGTTCAAACCTTAGGGCTATATACCACAATAATATTATGGCTTGTCTAGTCCTTTAGGCTTGTAGGGTGTTCAATGGACCCCGAGGATTAGTTGAGATGAGCGCAAGCTGGCCCGAACACCCTAGTTACCAAAAAAAAAAAAAAAAAAAAAAAAACAAGGGTTTGGCCTTGCGGCTAAGGAGGTTTGCTCCCTTCCTTGAGTTCCAAGGTGCAAACCTTAGGGCTAATACCACAATAATATTGTGGCTTACTTGATCATTTAGGCTTGTAGGGTGTTCAATGGACCTTGCGGATTAGTTGAGGTGCGCACAACTGGACCGAACATCCTAAATACCCAAAAAAAAAAAAAAAAAAAATGTAAGATATGGGTTCAACACTAATATTTAATATAAAAAATCTTGAGGTTAAAATGTCAATCCCTTCTAGTTTAAAGAATGATATTATTCTGTGTGAAAAGAAGGGAAATCAAAGAGCAGAATAATGACAAAAGAAATGGAATATAGCCAAGAATAGAGATGAAGCAAGGAATCAAAAACAACTTTTTCTGGCAAAAGGAAATAAAAATATAATTTTCTCAATTTTCCCACACTTTATCTCAAACCAAACAGATTCATCCTAAATCTCTAGAAAATTTATTAATTTGAAGATTATTTTGATCTTCAAACAAATAAACGCGGTCAATACTAACGTACCTACTCATTGTATAAAAATTGATCATTAAACTGTCAATAATGCTACGGACACCGGGATTCTACACTGAAATCTTACACTAACTTATGTGGCCCGTGACTTACAGCAAATACGTTTCACGTTCAAATTTTTTTTTCTAGTGAACGGTCATTCATCAACTATGGACGGTCATTCACTTACATGGACAGGCACCTCCATTTAAAGGAAGTCTGTTCATCTGTAAATGGAATAAAAAATATAAACAAAATTAAGGGACGATCGTCCATAACTTGGGGACCGGCGTCCACATATAATGGACGTCCGTCCAATATTTAAATAATAAAATTTTTATAAACAAAATTAATGGACGGGCGTTCATATGGTAATGGACGCCTGCCCATTAACAATGGTTTTAAAAAATTAAAAAAAATTAAGGGACGCCCGTTCATCAGTTATGGACGGTCGTCCCTTAATTTTGAACAGACACCCGAAAATAAGGGACGTTCGTCCATAATGTAAACATAAAAAATAAAAAAAAAAATTTGGACGCCCGAGTAAAGACCTAGGTTTTTAATTTTAACATTCAACGAGAACTTGTAATAAATATGATACTGCAATTGGATACAATTCATTATTCTGCAAAAGCCTGTTTCATTTAAAGCTTTCAACATGCCTAAAAATGAATCAATCTCTTCTCAGTTACAAACAATTCAAAGATGTTCCTCAAAAGAACCCCAAAAAAATAAAAAAAAAAGGGAAAAATAAAAAATAAAAATCAGAACTGTCTGTTTTAGTATTCTGGAACAGAAGGATAATTCCTTCAGCAACTTAAAATACTCAAAAACTTGAAAGTATATTGAACAAAAAGTTGTGGCAAGTTAGCTGAATTCTCTCTAGGGTATTGAATGGTTCAAACTTGTAGCTTCTTTCTATATTATTTTCTACATTTTGTTTAACAAGCACAACCCCCTCGTTTCTGATCTATCTGAGATGAACTCACAGTCGGCTTTAGGTTGACATCCACCATGTCTTCTTGTTTTGTGGAAGAAAGTGTCTCCATTCCTGGCAATGCAGCCGCTATCTTGCGAAATAGAGGCTGTAATATTACATTAAACCATCAAGATTAGAGTGATAAACAGACCCAAATGACAGCAGTTCTGGAATGAAAAAGAAATGCAATTTGTCCATTATTATTTACCTTGATATTGAATCCTGCTTTTGCACTTGTTTCTATAAACATGACTCCGGACTCGCGGGCCTTGCCATCTCTTTCCTCTATGGACATTTGCCTGTGTTGATTCATCACCAAACCCACATTATCAAAACAACCTATCCATACATCCAAAACCAAAATAATTTATACTAAATTGCTCTGTTCATTCATGAAAGAATCCACATTGAGCTACAATAACATTCATGAAAGTCCCCAAATTATGGACGGTCGTCCCTTAATTTTGTTTATATTTTTTGTTTCATTTACTGATGAATGTGCGTCCTTTAAATGGGGATGCACATCCATAAAATATGGACGAGAGTCTATGTAAGTGAACGACCGTCCATAGTTGATGAACGACCGTTCACTAGAAAAAAAAAAATTTCAACATGAAACATGTCTGCTGTGAGTTATGGGCCATGTAAGTCGGTGTAAGATTTCGATGTAGAATCCCGGTGTCCATAACATTATTATTTATAGGTAGAGTCTCATCTCATGTAATTAGTTAAAAATTTCCAACTTTGAGAGCAGATGAATTCTTCTACAACGTGGTAAAACAGAATAAAATAAGACAGCTCAATTGGACGTCAAATTAATCAATAAACTTCCAAAAGGTTTGTACCGTTGTAGTGCAGCTTTTGCATTGAGATTGTCCCACTGCAATTAATTCCCACCAGCAGGGGCGGATCCGGTCCTTCGAGGGTAGGCCTCATATTTAAAAAAAAAAAAATTATTAATATACAGGCCCACAATAAATTGTTATTAACATATATATCCAAACCCATTATAAATTTAAAAAATAAATGAGAACTATCATACATATATCCAACCTATAAAAAACTTATTATTAATATATATATTTTAAACTCACATCATATTAAAAGTTTAAAACTTTATTCACTTTTTTTTTTTTCCATAACTTCACATACTTTTTGTGATTTTATTCTCAAAATTTTTTACTCTCTCATTCTATATTTCTCTTTCTCATGATATTCGCTCTTAAAACTTTTGACGAATGAAATTGTTGAAGCTTTCACTACTCAAGATGTCACAATTAGCTTCGTTCTCTGTTTTATTAATTTTAGGTATGTGTATTACTCATTTCAATTTAGTTTATTTTAGGTTGAATCATGCTCCTTTTTTTTGTAGGTTTTTTATTCTAATTTGAGGGAAAAAGATATGAATCTTATAAGTTTATTTTGTGTTTTGCTAACAATGACCCTATTTTTCCAAATTAAAACCTTAAGGACGCTGTTCTTCACCCTTTACCCACCACTTTCCTATATTTCAAATGTCACAGTTCAACTGCTTAAAATTATTAAAGAAATTTGAATTACTATCTATGTTTATATCAAGAAAATTCCCCTTTTTTTTTATTAATTCATAGTAAAAATCAATGTAACGTTGACTTAATTTAAGTTTTGAGTGACTTTAACTTAGGCTAAGTCTGATTAAAGTCATGAAAATTTTATATTATAATCTTTGTATGCCAAAAATTAAAAAATAAAATAAAAGAAAGTTTTGCTCAAGGTTTACTCAAAATTTTGCTTCTCGTAGATTTATTCAAATAGAAAAATATTATGTTATTTTATTATTTTCTCTAGATTCTTAGTATATATATATAATTATATATATTTTTTTCCCCTTTTGTTTACGGTTTGATATTTTTTTAAAGTTTTCACTAGTTATTTGAAAAATAATAAGTAGCCGCGGAACCCCTCCCCAGCCTAAAATCCTAGATTCGCCACTGCCAACCAGTCTTTGTCTACCTGGATTTCTTTAATTGCAGGCAAGGGAAGAGACGAAGGGAACCTCTTCAATTCTCCACATCCTAATAAATGAATTTGTTTGAGAGAATCACAAACCATTACTCCATTTCCACTATAAATCCTCTTCAAATTTCGAAGGTATATCAGACCCGGTTTTCTCAATTTAGGAAGAGCGAATATGGTGGCACCACTGGTTCCTTCATTCTTTTTTCTTCTTTGTTTTCTTCATCATCATCATCTAATGCTATTATCTCCTCCATTTGACCACAGCCGTAAACTTCAATCACTTGCAGGTTTTGTAGAGCCGGCAACAACTTTGGTGACACCAACTTCTTTAAATACCAACAATCCCTCAACTAGAGAAATTTAAGATCTGAATACTTTCTTGGCGTCACACTTACCATTAGACACTGAATGTCTATTGGGAGAACAGCCAAATCTTCTTCTTCACCAACCGTATATAACGTTACAAATTTATTAACGCCTTCTATATCTGGGAAGTGATGATCATATTCTTGTATAGAAAGGATATCAGAGACCAGGAGACGGTTACTTTTTGGTGCTTGATCATCTAAGGATTGGACATACATGTTGAAGTCATAAAATGTAACAAAACGCGCTTCAAAAGTATCCAGTCGACTGAATCTAATTGTCTCTTCTCATGTTAATTCCTTGATCCGTTATGTATTTTCAATTAGTATCCAATGCACTTCCTTCTACATGACTATTTTCTATAACAACTTTACTTTATCTTTCTTTATTATTTCAATTATTTAATTATTTTTGTCTGGTTTTATTTGTATTATGTAGGCAGAGTCCACGAAACATATCCTTATGTGCAAATCGTTTATATATATACACCTTATTGTAGAAAACTAATGACATGATTGATAAATTTGTCATTTTATCCTTAATGGGTCAATTTAAAATATATATATATTTAGAGTCTAATATCTATAAGCTTGACTCCCAATAGTATAATAAAAAAAATATTCCTAAATTTTTAAGCTTAAGTCTAAATTATAATATCATTATATTAATAAGAAATAAATGTTGTTAGATTGTATGATTTAAGGTTGATATTGATTCAAAATAATAATATCATTTATGTTAATTAACTAACTCAAGAACCTTAAGTCAAATACAAATTATTAACTCCACATTACCTTTATCATGTTATTAAATCAATTTAACTTATTATGACTCTTTCATCTACTTGATTTTTAGAAATAAATTTTGGTAACAAACTTTTCAACCAAATATTAGTAATAGCTGCAACTTCGGCAGTTTAACAACATATTAGAGTATTTAAATCTAAATATCTATAAACTATATAAATATAGAAAGCAACAGTTCTTCTATAAAGTCATAAGAAAACCTTCCTTAAAAATTGTGTATGATTCTGATTCTAACATATCGATCCCAACATAGTATATAAATATTATTCGTTTCAAGTCCAAACTCTTATAGATTTACGATTAGGTTTTGAGCAAACGTCCTTCACCCAAAACACATTGAAATATTTAAGAAAACTCAAACATTATAAACGCGTTTAAATCTGTGTAAGCCAATACAAGGTGAAGAAATTTGATATAAATTTCTGAATTCGAATGAAATGGCTAAATCCCACTTCAAAATGTGTAAACTATTAAGTACACTTGCTAATTTTCTAATTGCGTTGAAGCCTATTCATCATATGAATCATAATGACTTGCTATGTACAGTGATATTCAATTCTTATCTACTTCAAGCCCTCCTATATTCTGACTGATGCCACTGAGATTAGAGATAGAAAATGGAACAGAGAAAACCTGGGAAAAGATTGGTCTTCTGGATGCATTCTCATCAAGGTCACAAAGAATGCATGGAGGATCTGTAGACTTCTCTGGAGGAGTGACAATCTCTAGGCAGCGACTGTGGAAGTAGTGGCCGCATGGCAAAACTACAACAGATGGAGGAATACTTGGCTGGGAAATGGGGCCATCGGCTTCTGGTGTGAATGAAAGATCCCTCTTGCAAAAGAAACACCCTCTTCCACTTGGTTGAGGAGGTTTGTCCAAATCTGCATAGAGAAGTGTAATTAGTCATTGCTATTGTAATGACAAGCATTCATATCATCCTTAACATTACCAACATTAGAGGCACACTGATGTATGAGGTTTAGCTGGATTTTCTGCAACAATAAAGGGTTTACCGTCTATTTCCAAAATCTACATGCATGGGAAATTTGGCCATGGCAAACTTAAATAAGCATTTTGATGTTTAGCTTAGCTTGGAGATGGATAAACCAAGGTACATAAGCCAAAACAGATCCTTTTGCTGCCATGAGAGTTCTCAATAATGGACAGTGGTGAACAATCTTTAGACAAAATAACATCAACAAATAATCTAAGGGACCTTACTTGCCCCAGATTGAAGTCATGATCAACACCTGATCCCATTCTCATCCAACCTATTTGTGCAAGTCGATTATAATTTTTCAGTGTGAAATAGAAATAGCCAGCCACTATAAAATATGGGTATATTAGAAGGGTATCATTGCTTAAAATTGAAGAAATGTTGTATATGGAAGGAAGCAAACTTACAAAGTTCAGGGAAGTCAACAGCAAAAATAGATCTATGTGATCGGTTGGAAAATCCTTAGTTGCTTGTGCAAGAGCATGCAGGTCTGACAAATCAGTCTGGGACTGTGGTGTATGAGATGGTCGAATTGGACGGGTTTTGTATGTAGATCTATTAGAAGATGGCCGAACTGGATGGGTTTTGTATGCGGATCTATTGGAAGATGGTCGAAATTGACGGGCTTGGTTTGTAGATCTATTAGAAGATGGTCGAACTGAAGCATTGGAAGCCTGAGCAAGTCAACCAATTGGAATTACTGGACCTATGATTGTAAAACTTAAAAATCATGATTACAAACAGTAATTTTGAATTAAATTTATAGGTGATCATGGAGATAAATGTTAATTACCAAAGGTATAAGCAGATGAAGTCAGTCTACTGGCAGGCTGAATAGGAGCAATGGTTTGAGATTGACCAAAGTTACCTACAAGCATCCAGCAAAAAATATTACAAATATACCTATAAGAAAATGGATGACTTGCGCAGATTTAGAGCCCTGATTCAACCTGGATTAAAATCATTATAATTGGTAATAGTCCAATTCAATCGATTTATTCATGTTTATTATAGTGTTCCATAATGGATTGAAAATAGCACAGCAATCACTAAAAAGGCCAGAAGAGGTCGAGTAAAATATTAATCAGGAATACATTTTCTCACAGGGTACCATGACTTAAAACTTTATGCAGGGAAAGGACCTTTTTAAAATAGATTCGAAGAAGAAGACATACCTTGCACCACATGACAAGGTATAAATTCCTTGGCCAAGGGTGAAAGAGGATGAACAGTCCAAGCCGCAGCAGTCTGGGATAAGGGACAGAAAATCTGTGTTTTGGGTGGGAAAGGAACTGTCTGGACCAGTGGTGCGGGAGGGGCAGCGGCTTGAATTGATTCTGAAATAGAAGAATCAGTCTGGTTTTGTTGTATTCTGAACTGGATGAGCGACTAGATAGGGATTAGTAGTAAAAGAGGGGCAAAAAACTGGAGAGACTAGGGCTGGATATCTCCATTGAGATGGTCCAGTAGGATTGTTGGAAGATTGAGCAGTTCCCCTACCCCTTACATCCAGTCTTACTTGACCTGTAAATGGTGAAAGTCAACACTCCTAAGGAGTTATACACATTTGTCTGATAAGACAATCATACAAGCATTAAGCATTTCTATTGCAAAAGCCCCCCTCCGATAAATCAATGATGAGCTAAATAACTTGACCCTGGCAGACAAACCTGACATTATAATAGTTTTGCACTAATTATGGGATCACAAACATAAACTAGCAAAATTCAGGATGGCAACATGACTGTTGTTTCCACTATCAATGTATAGATAAAAAAAGGTTTATCTAACCTGTCGTTGATTCCTGCAAGCATAACATATTCAAACAGAACTGTGTAATTATGTTTGAAACGAAGTTCCTCTCTAAGGGTCTCAAGAAGTAACCCTAGTTTATAATTCCAATTAATTGACATGATCCAGTTTCTGACCTGCATAATTCATCAAAAGGAGGTCAATCCTCTCTCTCTACCAATCGAGGCGCATTATTTCTTTGTTCCATCAAAATAAAGCTGGAAATATAAAACCTCACCAGTTGTAGCATTGAAACTAACAGCTAAAGCACAATTGGACTCATGGAGAAATCGTTTCAATTGGGAGACAAGCCCACTAGTAGAAACAGTGACCTTGCGAGGACTGAAGTGGAGGCCTTGCTCATGCACCGTAAATGTCGGAAGCTTTTATGACATTTCCAACTTTGTGAAGTGGCTCTCCCATTCCCTACATAAGTATTGTTATGACAATAACTAGGATAGACCAGATAATCTAGAAGCTCCGTGTTTAGCAAGAGAGAAGATGAAATTGCTCGATAGCATTTAATGATTACAAAAAAGCTAAGAAGTTGAGACAAAAGGTATTGGGAAAAAAAAAAAATGAAATGTCTATTGAACTACTAATATATGTTTCTTATATCTGTGTGTACATAAGTGGTGTGCCTGTCTGTGTGAGTACTTGCAGTCCTCCAAAAGGATTAACAAAGTTCATGTTTGAACAAACCAACACACAAGAGAAAAAGTTACCGGACATCTAGTAAAAAGATACACATAAACTCCTTTTAGAAAACCATGCCAAAAGAATAATAACTCCTTTGATCATTGCAAACTATATCTATGTCATAAATACAAAATTGATTGTGTTCCCTTCACAACAGTTTGAGGAGAAAATCACCACATCAGAGAAGGTAAAGGGTCCTTTACGAAACATTGGGGCTAAAATAGATTATTGTTTCTATACAATTCAATATATACAGGGTATTACCAATCAAAGTTTGGACATTTGTACACGAAAAATAATACAAAACTTTTTGTTTCTGATATAAAAAGAAGAAAAAGAACCTCGTGAAACCGTATTGAGAATATTAATAGCATAACTGACAGTACAACGCAGGTCCTGGAACAAAATATCACTCTATTGAAAAAACCTTACTAAATTGAAAGGTTGTTTCCATATGTGCACTTACGTAGCCTTATAAAACACATGTGCACTTACCATAAACACAACACTTGAAATTGAACCAACTTCACTTGAGAGCAGGCACCGTGTAAATACAGCTTGCTCTACTATCTCAACTGAGGTCAGGTGTCTATTCAAACCTATCCTGCAAAAAAAAAAAGACATATTATGGTATGAACCTTGTATGACAGAACAAACCATGAATAACACAACGTAAAACTATGCAGAAAAAGTTCATGACCATTTAATTCAGCAAGCAAGCACTCCCCCTACTAGATGGTTGAACCAGAGTTTCAATGAAAACTATAATTTCCATGAAATTTTGATGTTCTAATTGCCACATCTACAAGTTTGAGCTGATTATTCTATATTCTCTTGATGAGAGATTACAATTTGTTTCCTGTAAAGTAATTCTTGGAATAACAATGTTACAAACAGAGAACTGATTGTAATTTTCTCTTATATTACATTGACAAATTATACATCAATATATAGTAAAATAAAGAACTAATCTAGGAAATAAAAAATCTAACTTCCTATTTTACAGATTTGTTCCTATTATGTATTGATTACAATCCTAATATCCTATTATAGATTTATTCACTTAATCATGCAATATCTGTAAGATTTTGCATGATTATCTACAACAAACAACAATGGGTTTTACAAATTAAAGAGGGTAATAAAAGTTAATATTTTCTCCAAAATTCTAATACGTATTAGAGATAGGAGAATTGAACATATCACTGCAACTGAAAATTTCTATTCAGTGTGCAGCAACAATGCTTTTCCAAGAGAGACTGAATGACTTATCCAAATATAAAGATGTAGAATAGCTATTTACCATATCATACTTTAAACAAGTGGACCAATGAAAAATCCACTAGGCAAGATATCCAAATTGCTGTCTTGCAAGTAAGAGTCAGATGCTGTTTCAATATGGCAGATACAGCTGGATAGGATAGAGCTGTAAGAATGGAGTGAATGCCTTACCAGCCAATTGAAATGGTATTCCCTGGGGAAAAATGTAACCATAAACACCAGAATTTTGATTAGCTGGAACTTGTTGCCCTGCAGCTAAAATCAAAATAATGTTATTTCAGAAAGGAATCAATGACCACCAAAAAAACGTAGTATAGATAGTTACTTTATCATACTTTAGTTTGGGGCAAAGAAAAATTGACTTGGCAAGATTTAGATTACCATCTTGCCAAAAAGAGTCAGATGCCGTTAAAAATATGGCAGATACAGCTTGATGGGATAGAGCTGTTGGATGGAGTGAACCAGCCAGTTGAAGTGGTATTCTCTAGGGAAACATGTGATTTTGAACACCAATATTTTGATTAGCTGGATATTGTTGCCCTGCAGCTATAATCAAAATAATGTTACTTCAGAAAGGAAGAAGTGAATACAATATATTAAGTCCTCAAGCATTGAAACATTACTGAGAGATGTGTTTAACAAAATTATACACAGAAAAAAGAAAAAAGGAAAAAAAAAGACATTTTGAGCTCATAATGAATACTTCAGCAACTATTACCATGAAGAGTTGAGCTCAACCATGAAATTGTGGTAACTCGACGTGAAACTTCATAAATCAAACTGTACTTAAAAAGCTATCAGGTCTTAAGATTTTTTTTTTTTTT